>NC_138974.1:92029613-92629613 GCF_055761805.1 Camellia sinensis
TGTTGTGCCTATAAACACCAATATTCCAGCAGTGTTATAGGATCCGAAAATCAATCTGAAATGTTTATCTTGCAGTCATCTTTTGCTCCTTTGCATTTATAATCTTCATTCTAGTTTTAGAATAAATTTCAGAGAGTTAGAACACATGTTTGATTCGCCGTACAATTTATTTTTGAGTGCTATTACAAATTGGTTAAGATCATTGTATCCTGGGAGATAGACGCCACATAACCATAAGCACCGTAGCAGGGCGAATCTGTCTTAAGGACAGAGTGTCACACACTCGACTTGGTCTTTTATTTTTCATTTGGTTCGACAAAATAAATTTTGTAAGTTTTATTTTATTTTATTTGAATTAGTTTTCATTTATTTTATTTACACAGAAGATTGTTCCAACAATCTTAAGACAGATTCGAATTATTCTGTTTACAGAATTTTTCGTTTGTTTCCCTTTCTCTTTCTTTTTTTTAAGAAAATTATTTTTTGTGGATTTACAAAATAATATTATGGTTGGAAAAACAAATAGTGATTATATGCTATTTGACAGATAGTAGTAATACACTGTCTTTTTCTTTGACAACTAGTAGTAATATACTAGTGTCATTAACAATTTAGAATATTCATTTGTGGAATTTTGTCAGAAATTAGTTTTGATTTTCTTAATATATTTTTGTGCGTTCTTTAACTACAAAAAAATTATGTTTTAGTTTTTTTAAAAATTATTAAAGTGTTACAGAAATTTAATTTTCTGTGTGGAATTAATTTGGTTAAATAAAATTTTATTTCCAAATTAATTGAAAAAGAAAAGTTACATTCTTGTTTCTTTTATTTTTACAGAATTTAATTCTGTGAATTTGGTTTAATTTTCTATGTAGTATAAATTCTATTTATAATTTAGAATTCATGGCTACTGAAACTAATGCCCAAACAAGTATTAGCGTGATGGCTGCAATTGCACCAACCCCCTCTTTTGTTGTGACAGTACCGCTAAATCACGATGAGAAGCAAGAGAAGTTCTCAGGAACTGATTTTACAAGATGGCAATAGAAAATGTTGTTCTATCTTACAACTCTGAACCTAGCTTATTTTCTCCGTGAGGATGCTCCTATTTTGAAAGAGGATGAAATCGATCGGCAAGTGGTTGCTGTGGTCGATGGCTGGAAACATGCTGATTTCCTTTGCCGAAACTACATCTTGCACGGACTTGACAACACATTATACAACGTCTACAGTCCTATCAAGACAGCAAAGGAACTTTGGGAGTCATCGGAGAAAAAGTACAAAACAGATATGCCTGCTCAAAGAAATTTGTGGTTGGCAAATTCCTGGACTTTGTAATGGTTGATTCTAAGATTGTGATCAGCCTAGTTCAAGATCTCCAACTCATTCTGCATGACATTCACGCAGAGGGTATGTCTCTCAGCGAATCCTTCCAAGTTGCAGCCTTAATTGAGAAATTATCACAGGGCTGGAAGGAATTCAAGAACTACCTCAAACACAAGTGCAAAGAAATGTCTTTAGAAGAATTAATTGTGCGTTTGAGGATTGAGGAGGACAACCGCAATTCTAAAAAGTGGGTTGGTAAGCATCCTATGGAGTCTAAGGCAAATGTGGTGGAACATGCTTCAAAAACCATGAAACGAAAGTTTTCTGGAGAAAGTTCATCACAAGGCTTTAAAGGGGGGAGGGGGGGAGAGGGAAATAAAAAGTACAAGTTTAATGGAAAATGTTACATCTGTGACAAAGAGAGACATCGGGCCAATGATTGCCGTAGCAAAGGCAAAAACAAAGGCAAAAGAAGAACAAACAAGAAGCCTGCTCAAGTCCATATGACTGAAGTGGACAATATTTCCAATAGTGTAGATGACATCGATCTTTCTGCAGTTGTTTCTGAGGCAAACTTTGTCAAAAATTCTAAAGAATGGTAGGTGGACACTGGTGCTACTCGCCATATCTGTGCCGACAAAAAGATGTTCACATCTTATTCTACAGTGGACAACGGTGAACAACTTTTTATGGGCAACTCCTTAACTTCCAAAGTTGAAGGACAAGGAAAGATTGTACTTAAGATGACATCAGGAAAGGAACTCACTCTCAACAATGTGCTGCATGTACCGGACATTCGCAAGAATCTTGGTTCCGGATCTTTGTTGAGTAAGAATGGATTTAGGCTAGTATTTGAGAGTGATAAATTTGTATTTACTAAGAATGGGATGTATGTAGGAAAAGGTTACATGTCTGATGGCCTTTTCAAGTTAAATGTAATGACCGTTGTACCCTCAGTTATTAATAAAAATACATCTTCTTCTTACTTGCTTGGGTCTTTAAATTTATAGCATGGTAGACTGGGACATGTTAATTATGGATCTTTGCGTAGATTAATTAATATGGAATGTTTACCTAAATTTGACATTGATTCAAATCATAAATGTGAAATTTGCATTGAAGCAAAATTATCTAAAACTCCTTTTCTTTCAATTGAAAGAAGTAAGGAACCACTTGAATTAATTCATAGTGACATTTGTGATTTTAAATCAATTCAAACTAGAGGTGAGAAAAAGTATTTTATCACTTTTATAGATGACTATACTAGATGTAGTTATGTTTATTTAATTTGAACCAAGGATGAAGCTTTGGAAACTTTCATTCAATATAAGAATGAAGTTGAAAACCAACTTGGTAAGAAAATCAAGAAACTTAGAAGTGATAGAGGTGGTGAATATGAATCACCTTTTAGTGAATTTTGTAAAGAACATGAAATAATTCATCAAACTACCGCTCCTTACTCACCTTAGCAAAATGGAATTGCTGAAAGGAAAAATAGGACTTTAAAAGAAATGATGAATACTATGTTAATAAGTTCTAGATTACCTCAGAACTTGTGGGGGGGAAGCAATACTTTCTGCTAACTATATACTTAATAAAGTACCCCAAAAGAAAGTGAATTAAACACCTTATGAAATGTGGCATGGAAGAGGACCATCATACAAATACTTAGAAGTGTGGGGGTGTTTGGCTAAAGTGGCTATTCCTAGTCCTAAAAAGACTAAGATAGGTCCTAAGACCATTGATTGCATTTTCATTGGTTATGCCAAGAATAGTAGTGCATATCGGTTTTTGATTCATAAATTAGAACATTCCGAAATGCATGTAAATACTATTATTGAATCTTGGAATGCATCTTTCTTTGAACATGTATTTCCAAATAAGACTGGACAAGTGACTAGTAACAATAAAAGATCTCATGATGCTATTACTAGTCAGGATCAAGAACATGATCAAGAACAAGAGTTAGATCAAAATGAGGAAGATGAACTTAGGCGTAGTAAACGTGCTAGAACCTCAAAATCTTTTGGTCTAGATTTTCTAACATATTTGTTAGAAAATGAACCTTTAACTTTTAAAGAGGCTATGTCCAATCCCGAGGCTCCTTTATGGAAAGAAGCTATCAATAGTGAAGTTGAATCCATCTTGCAAAATCATACTTGGGAATTGGTGGATTTGCCACCAGGTTGTAAACCTCTTGGGTATAAGTGGATTTTCAAAAGAAAATTGAAAGCGGATGGATCAATTGACAAATACAAGGCAAGACTTGTGGTCAAAGGTTTTAGACAAAAAGAAGGTCTTGATTACTTTGACACATACTCACCGATTACTAGAATAACATCCATTAGAATGCTAATTGTCATTACATCTCTATACAATCTAGAAATTCATCAAATGGATGTGAAAACCGTTTTCTTAAATGGTGAGTTAAATGAAGAAATTTACATGGAACAACTAGAAGGTTTTTTAGTTCCAAGAAAAGAAAAGAAAGTGTGTAAATTGGTTAAATCATTATATGGTTTAAAACAAGCACCAAAGCAATGGCATGGCAATTTTGACAAGGCAATGATGTCAAATGGATTTAAAATTAATGAGTGTGACAAATGTGTTTATATTAAAAACACAGACAAAGGTTATGTCATTGTATGTCTTTATGTAGATGATATGCTCATCATAGGTAGTAATAATCACATGATTAAAACTACCAAGAAAATGTTGAATAAACATTTTGACATGAAAGATATGGGCATTGCTGATGTAATTCTTGGTATGAAAATTACCAAAACATCAGAAGGATATGTTTTGTCACAATCTCATTACATTGAGAAAATACTTGACAAATTCAACAAAGATGATGATCATCTTGCTAGAACACCTGTAGATGTTAATTTGTTTCTATCTAAGAATGTACAGGAAAGTATTTCCCATACTACACAGTTTCCATATTACACTGTTATTCTCATACTGTTGCTTCTATACCGTTGTTTCCATACTGCATTTACATACTGCTTATATCTTTGACATCTGACATCTGTTTCCACAGGTTGACTGGCACCTCTGGACGGGTATCCCTCAGGCAGCGAGGGCAACCTATGTTGCCGCATAGCATGCCTCTACTATGAGGATTTTGTTCGAGGGTCCCTTTGGCTGAGCATAGTACTTGGGAGAGCGGTTCATCTATCAGACACGAGGCGTAGCTGATCCCGACTTTCCCATCTTCCTCCTCCTAGCATGAGCGTAGTCGATGATCTTCACGACGGACCCCAGGTTGACTTCTGTATGTTGGGAGAGGATGGTGACTGGTACCATGAGCCCAACAGCTTCACTTCCTTCTTACATACTCAGGTGATGGCGCTTCTTACCCTGGGCGTGGTCCGTGTTGTTCCTAAGGTTGTTGTTGCTTCTGCTGCTGCTAGAGGCGCTCCTACTGCCGCTCCCGCTCTCGGGCTTCCTACAATTTCGAATGAAGTCGTATACATGCGGCCGGATGGGGTGATCGAGCAAATCGCCCTTGAACATATTGAGGATAGGGATTGCAGATTGGTGATGGCTCTTGGTGTCGAGTAGGTACACATTTCTTCTTGTTTCTGCCCATTGTGTTACTTTATGTTTTCACTGTCCTCTGTTATTTTTATCCACTATTCTCAAATCCTATTCCCTTCTGTTGATACCTGTGGCATATGCTGATGACCTTCTCCGGACAATTGACCGACTGCTTTTGATGGTATGGAGGAGGCAGACTGCTTTGGCCACTTATGGGATTGAGGTATGCTTTTGCCCCTAGTTTACAGTCATGACAGTCTTGCTCATAACTTTATTGGCCTCTTCTGATATCTGTACTCTCTCTCTCTCTCTCTCTCTCTCTCTCTCTCTCTCTCTCTCTCTCTCTTTTCAGCTTGAGCCAGCACCAGTTGCACCTATAGGACCTCCTTTAACTAGGAAATAGAGATGTGGCTCAGTGAGGGGTATTGGAGGAGCTGATCGGGGGAGAGGTAGAGTGAGGCAGCGCTCACCTCTCGAGGAGTCCTTCGAGGAGTACACGACTTCAGAGGAGGAGGGGTTGTTTTAAGGATTTTGTTTTGTTTTGCTGCTTTGTAAAACAATGATTGGGGTTAGACCCGCTAGTTTATAAAAAGAAAGATTTTTGAATGGTCTCATTGCACAATATGTGATAAATGGCGTAACCTTTGTATGGTAACTTCGCACAAGACTTAAAACAATGAATATCTACTCTTGCATTCATTCTTGAGTCGGATAACCACCTATAACTGGAAAAAAATGTAAAATACAGCTCGATAATAGGAAAACAAAATAAAAACAACTCGAAAATATTAAAACACATTTGGTATAAACAAAACAAGACTTAAAACACAACCGCGGTACACCAGGACAAATGCCAGCTTTTCTGAAATTACACTAATTTGGGCCCTCTTAAATGGTGCCCTTATGCTGTTTTTCTGGTAGAATAGCAAGTCTTTGGTATTTTGCTCTCAAGATGGAGACATTGTTCAACAATAGGCTCTGAGATTGGGTAGCCATTTTCGACGTCTCGAAAAAGGTGAACTTTCGCGCTTTTGGCATAAACGCCCTTTTTCCTCTAAGCCGCACTTCTCTTTGCTTTCCATTCCTCTATCCCGCTGTTCAATGTTGGAATCCAATCACACATGTGTTTTGCTTTGGATCGTAGAAGATGTGTTTGACGATCGAAGAATTTCAAGCATTGATGGAATCCCGACGCGACGAAGAAATCATGCCACAGCCCCATTTTGGCCATGCCCAAGCTTTGGGACGGATGCGTGGGCTAACATTACACGAGGCTCAGTCCTTGGCACATGATGGGGAGTTAGATATCCCCGGTTTAGTTCATTGATTTTCTGCTATTGGAGATAGGAGTGACCTTCTCTAACGAGGCCACCGACAACATGCTCTCTGTTTATGCCTACTTGCACAATTCCTTCTTGCCCTTAGTTTTGGTGAAGCTAGCATCCAGTTGATCGACGTGGCCCAAAGTTTGAAAGAGGGTAAGAGTTGCATGGGTTTGGCACTAGCCGAAACCTTGACGGGTTTGGATGGCTTTCACCGGCGAGAGACTACCCGCTTTGCAAGGAGTCCATTATGACTTCAGGTATTGCCTCCCACCTTGCTAATTTATAATTCTCATATCACTCGACACTCAATCTTTATTTTTCTCTCAAAACCTCTTCCTTACTTTTTCCTCATTGTACATCTCTCTATTCTTTACTCTCTCTTATTTTGCATCCCTTCCCAGGTATAGCTTATGGACAAATTGAAAGTAATAGACCCTTGCCTCGAGTACTCGGCCCAAGCTTACTTCTTTCACCAACGGTTGGTCGATTTTCCTTTAGAAGGGTTGTGGTGTGACTTGATGTGTAGCTGATCTGCGACTGACATAGCTTGGCGTTGCCCCTAGCTTGATGTGATGGAGATGAGCTATAGTATTTCCCGCTGGCTAGGTATACAGTTGATTGGCCTCACACACTATGTGTTTTATTTCCCCTTTCAGTTTAGACGCTAGTTTGGCCATGATCAGACACGTCTAGATGATGAGGTAGAATGCCCAGCATCATTTCCTATTCGTGGTTCACACTTGCCTCGGTACCTCACTGCTTGGAGGACGAAAGAGATTCTGGCCCTAGCCCCTAGCTTCAGTTACGCCATTTTTGATGAGTGCTTGGCTTGGCTTGAGGATGAAGAGCAAATCAGGCCATCTTTAGCTGGAGAAACTTCCACGAGTGCAAGCAGAAGACATAGAGCCACTTGACTCAATTGTGTCCTAGTTTTACTGCTTTGATATTTCTTTTCAAGTTTTATAATGTAAAAATAGCTTTGATTTAAATCAGAGAGTTGGAGAATGTACTTGTGTTGAAATCAATGTAATTAAAGTTGCAAGCCCTGGAAATTTTCCTTTTGGTCTAAAAATGGTTCGAGTTGTAAAAGTAAAATTTCGACCAAAATCAACTTTTATTAAAACTTTCCAAAATAATTTTCAGAAATGGTCACCACCTGACATGCACAGAATCAACCCTCGAGATGTATAGTCCTGAATTAAAAGATCATAATTGCCCCTGATTGCATACCACTACTGTTTTGCATTGTAACCAGCTTTTCTTCCCAAAATGCAGATCACAACGGAACTAACAGATGATGAACAAAGATGACTTGATTAGGAAAACGAACAGGATAGTTGAGTTGGAGATAGTTACAACCAAACTTCAGGATGAAGTTGCCTACTGTAGACGTCCCCCGAACGCCCCGAGAGGATGGGTCCCGTTCTGTTCGTTTTGTGGGTTGGCTACAGTTCAGACTCTCAAATCGTCCCGGTTCTTAATCTGAACCAAAGAGTCCAAATCCGGCAAATCGTTTTGGAGAACAGATTTTTAGAAAGAAGTACCAAACATGGACTGCTTTGCCAGATACAGAGTCGCCACCTAAATATTTTTTATGGGGAAATTTAGAAAACCCTGACTCGTTTGCCTAAGGCCACGTGTCCGTCATCACCAAAGTTGCCTCGGCTTGGGAACTTGGGTACGATTGGGGAAGGTCAGCTACGAGCACCCCCTCTCGCCCGATCCGAAGATCGGCCTCTACTAATGATGATATCTTGTTTTGAAAACATTATGCGTTCTTATACCGGTTATTAGCCTAGAATTACTATGTGATGCGTACAGCAAAACAAGTATAGACTAAATTGCCTAAGTCGGAACAAAGCATCGCATTTCCGTTTGTTTGGAAAATGGTTCGAATTTTGCTACTCGCGAGTAGACTACAATACGGATTTCGATGAATTATCCCAATTCAAACAATCCAACCTTCACCTACAGGCATTCATGCAGTTATATCACATAAGCATATAGCTATATGGTAAGCAGGCTATCATGTTAACATTCACACTCATGCGAGATGCTAAAGCATAAATACTTACATCGTACTCCGTGCCAAAACAGTGAACTAGTTAGTAATCATATGCATGATCCTAATTCATGTTAAGGTGGCGAATGTATCTCATACAAAATGTCACTAGAATAGGCTCGGCTAATCTACGAATGGCATGTAAGATGCGACAGATAACATGTATTCAAGTTTGATTTGAAATACTATGCAGTTAGAATGATGCGCCGAGCCCGGTGCATGCAATGCTGATGAATGATGCACGCATGCATAGCATAAGGATGCTAAATTAAATATGCCCTAGTCCTAACCATCAAAGCAGGTAAGTAAAAGGGAGAAAGAAGTGGGGTTTGGAAGACATGCACACACGCGCCCACACTTATTACAAATTTGCCCTCGCTCAGAGGAACCGAAAGAATAATACAATCTAACTAACTGTCAAGCTAACTAAATATTACAGACAATTAACTAGTTAAGCAAATTAACTAAGCTAATTAAGTAGTAAAAGTAGCCTCGGGAAGAGGGCCCAATGTATGCACGCTCGGTTCCGCTCGGAAACCCACCACCATGCACAAGTTTGCCTCTGTTTCCCCTGCTATGCTCCTCTGAAAATTGCACAACTCCCAAGGTATGCTCTATGGACATTGTGGATTACCACTGACCAAGTGGAAACCCCACCGACCATGTTCGGATGGTCATCGACCATTTGTTGAGCTCTCGGCCACAAATATTTGGTCGGTCGGCAGTATAGATGGCCGGCCGGCCAAAGCTTTCTGCAGAAACCTGTTTTGACAGCAGTAGAGGGCAAAACATGGCATGGCAATGCATTTCAGGCAATGTTTACACCAACCACACTCCTTATCATGTTTATGACTCGAAGGAGGATGGTCCACGATTCTCGAACCATCAATCGCGCATTTCAATGTGTGATGGCCCAAGAAACCAAGTGAGCCATTTCAATGTCGAATGAAATGCACTTAAACAAACAAATGGCCCAGCCTTTATCACTTGATCAAGAGGCAAGGCATGCATGCCAATGCAATGCAACCTAGGCATGCGAACTAGGCATGCAATATGAACATGAAGACAAGTATGCTAGGCACACAACCTAAGCTAGCAAGTATGCAAGCATGTAATAACTATGCTAATGATCAACATGCAAGATGTAGCCTAATCATGCAAGTGTGTAAGGCATGCAACATGTTATGCAACCTAGTCAAGGAAATGCGTGCCAAATGCAAGTGTCACTTAAACATGCAACAACAATACATGGTAAGTCAAGTATGCAAAAAACACACAAGGTGAGCACGCCACAACATGCAAAGGAGGGACTTACACTAATTTGGACAGCTCTCTATTAGGCCCAAAACAGTGGTCAAATGCTATGGAAATGAGAGGCAAAACACACACAAACATGCACATGTTAAGGCCTAAACACTTAAGCATCAAGAAACATCTTTTAAGCACACTTAAAAGGGAATAACCATGGACATATGGCATACATAATAAGCTCTGAGAACATGTAGGAAATGATGCCAAATCAACCTACCAATGCAAGCTAGGCATGCAACCAAGCCCAAGGGCCTAAAACATGATCATATGACACATGAAGCAAATGACCAAAATGAACCAAAACAGTCTTAAATCATGCAAAAGTAAGCCCTAAGAACCACTTAGATGGCATCTAAATGACCTAACCCCAGAGGCATACACAATAGCACAAACATGAAGCATGAAATACCAACCTCTTAACACATTAAAGGGGCATCAAATGTAAGCATTCAAGCATACCATGAGGACTGAAACGACATGGAAAATGGTTCCAAACCACTGAAACAAAGCAAGTAAAGCATGCTCCACACTCACACACCCAAGGCTAACAAGCCAAAATGCAAGGTGGCTATTCCAAACATGTCATGGTCGACCAAAACAACCAAAAATAGAACTTAAGCATGCTAAAACAAGTACAAAAGCTTCACAAAGCTAGGCCAAAACAAGTAAGCATAATAGGCTAAATGCAAGGCACATGTTAAGGCAAATCATGGCATTACAAGACATGTATGCAAGGCAAGCATGGTGTGTCTAGACCAAGTAAAAACAGTGCCATATTATGACAAAATAAGCACAAATAACAACTAAGACATGGCCAAAATGCACTTAAAAATGGTGCTCACACATGAGGCTAAAATGGCCCTTTTCAAGGACAACAAGGAGAGGGGGTGGCCCTCTCCTTCTTAGGACCTTAAACCACCATCCTCACCACTGAAATCCCTTAAGATTTTAGTGGTGAGGAGGCCCAAACAAGGTGGTCTCGGAGCTCACCAAAATGGCACAAAATGGGAGCCAAACAAGCCCTAAGAGGGGTCAAACAACCCCAAAGCTCAAAGCAACCTTAAACGAATATTTTAGGCAGGTAAAAACAAGACTTTCATATGTTATACACAAAGCCTAAAAATAGGTGCAAGATTGGCAAAATGGGTATGCAAAAATGGGGAATAAAGGGGAAAAGTTGTTACCCTTGTAGACCCTCTTCAAAAATGGAAGACCAGCAGCCTCCTTAGGTTCAAACCAGCTCCAAAACTCTGAAAATGACTCCTTAGCACTTCAGTATCCAAGGTAAGGTGTAACACTAGGTGTTTGTGTGCAATAGTAAGACTAAAACACACACTTATGCACTAAAGAGAGAGATATAGAGATAGAATAGCTACAACTATGAACTAACCCTAACTCAGAGCTCCCTCTGTATTTTTTGTAACCCTAATGAAGGGAGAAGAGGCTCCCTCTTATAGAGCTCACTCTTGCAAAGCTTCTCAAGTAAGCTAGTTAAGAGGGAGATCCCTCCATACACGTGTATGGAGGGGAGCAAAGTCTGCCAAAAAGCAGATGCACAGTGGTCGGCTAGCCAAAAATGTAATTTGACCAAAATAGATGGCCGACCGACCAAATATTTGGCCAATGGAAACAATACCCAGCCGGCGGCCTCAAGCCATGGCCGGTGATGTGTGGGAATGGCCAACAAGCCATTCCCTGCCCCTCAAAGGCAAAACACAAGTGTTTGGTGCAAAACCAAACACAAAACAGTCGAGTCGAGAGATCCTGAGGCAGGGCGCGTGGCCGAGACCTCCGGGAACTCAAGACGAACACAAACATGGATGATCACCGAGTGTTCAAACGGTGACGTCCAAGTATTAAGGATGGTCAAAAATGGGGTGTCTACACCTATGTATCCCAAAGATGGGAATCAGGCCGTACATAGTTCGGTTTAGGTTCACTCGAGTATTAACTCTCTCCTTTTGTGCTCTAACTTTTGCCAAAGTTTCCCTTTAGAGTTTTCAACCTTGCAAGCTCAATTTTTCATTATTTTTAATTTTTCATGCTCTAACTTTTGCCTAGGTCACCGTTTTGGGTTTCGGCCTAGCAAGCCTCTCAAAGGTAATATTTCTTCAACTTGTCCATATTGATCGGTTGTGAGAATTCTAGACCATCTAGATCCATAAGTGCAACTGCTTCCCTAGATTAGATTGTCATGATAATATAGGGATCAGTCCAATTAGGTCAGAATTTGCCCCTAGGGTCGTGGATGCGGGCTCAGTTGTCCTTCAGCACCATGTCCCCTTCTTTAAGGTTTCTAGACTTAATTTTCTTGTTAAAAGCCCTAGCAATTCGGCATTCATAACCTTGGACATGATATAGAGCCTTCAGCTTTCTCTCATCAAACAACATTAAATCCTCAAATCTACTTTTTTGCCAATCCGCCTCCGCTATCTTACACTCAGCCATAACTTGTAATGACAGTACTTCGATTTCGATCGGCAAGACAACCTTCATCCCTTAAATAAGAGAATAGGGGGTCACCCCTGTAGACATCTGGATTGATGTTCTATAGCCCCAAAATGAAAACGGTAGCTTCTCTAGCCAATCCTTGTAAGTCTCCACCATCTTCTATAGAATTCTTTTGATATTTTTGTTGGCAGCCTCGACAGCTCCATTAGTTTGTGGCCTGTAGGTTGATGACTTATGGAAAGCCACGTTATATTCTCAAGCAAGTTTATCACCTCTTTCTTAAAATGCGACCCATTATCGGAGATAATCTCATTCGGAACCTCATACCTACAGATGATGTTGTTCTTCATGAACTTAGCCACATGCGACGCCTTTAGCACAGAGTAGGACTATGCCTCCACCCATTTGGTGAAGTAGTCAATCGCTACCAAGATGAATTCATGTTCGTCTAACCCCTTAGCGTAACTGCGCTGATAACATCTATCCCTCCAAATAAAGAACGGCCATGGTGAAGTCAAGTTGTAGAGCTTCGACAGCGGAATGTTCATGCGATTGGCATGAATCTGACATTTGTGGCATCATCACACAAAACTGATACAAACCTCCTCCGTGGTTGACCAGTAGTAGCTTTACCTAAGGATTTTTCATGTGGGCTTGCACTCTTCTCAGTGAATGGCCTCCATAAGGCGCTTTGATTCCTCTTCCTCAACACACAGTTTATGCATTCTCAAATGGCCTCTTTTCTACAACTTGCCCCCGCAGATGATAAACTGGATAGCCAGATGCCGTATTCCCCTTTTATCCCTGGCATTTGCTCCTGGTGGATACATCTCTTTCTTCAGGAAATTCCAAATGTCATGGTACCAGGGGTCCTTGTCTGAAGCCACATCTAACATGAAAATGGTCTCATAGGTCGGCGTGTACTTCTGTTCAACAACGATCGAACGCATCTTGACTCCCAATGGAATGTCTACCATAGAAGATAAAGCTGCTAGTACGTCAACAAACCAGTTGTTCTCCCATAGCAGGTGGGTAAACGTTAGCTTTTCAAACCTCAGAATTAGCATATCCAAGACCTAATGGTAAACCTTCATTTTCTCTTTTTTAACTCGCCAATCTCCGTTGGCTTGAGACACAACCAAGTTCGAATCCCCGATGACGTCCAACCTTTTTGCCTCTAGTTCTAGGGTGGCTTCTAAACCAGTAATACACGCCTCATACTCTACTTCATTGTTGGATACTTTGAACCAAAGTATGAAGGCTAAAGGTATATGAGAGTCATCGGGTGCTATCAGCAACACACCGATCCCATAACCGTATTGATTAGACGCTCCGTCAAAGTACATCGCCCATGTTTCCTCCTCTATTTGCAGAATATCTTTATCTGGGAACAAGTGTTCCGCTGCTTCATCTCCTTCTACCGGGTGGTCTGCCAGGAATTCTGCAACAGCTCTCCCTTTAACTGACTTGTGTGTGACATATTTGAGATCAAATTTAGAGAGAAAAAGCAAGTAACGGGCTAGCCTACCCGTAAGCGCTGGTTTCTTAAAGAGATATTTGATAGGATCTAATCTTGAAACCATAATTATCGAGTGAGCTAACAAGTAGTGCCTCAACTTCCGAGTAGCCCATACCAAGGCTAGGCAAGCTTTCTCAAGGGAAATGTAACGAGTCTCGTAGTCTAGCATTTTCTTGCTTAATTAGTAAACGACTTTCTCCACCTTGGCCTCCGACTCTTGAGCTAACATACACCCTATGGTTGAGTTCATCACTGACAGGTACAAAATCAACAATTTTCTCAGTTCTGGCAGTGATAACACATGTAGATTCTACAGGTACTGCTTGATCTGTTCAAAAGAAAACTGACAACGATCGTTCCACTGAAACTTTTTTCCTTTCTTTAGGGGACCAATTAGTGGTTCACAAGTCAAGGTTGATTTGGAAATAAACCGTCTTATAAATTGCACTTTACCTAGAAAGCCACGCACCTCGTTTTTAGTCCTCGGTGGTGGCATTTCTAAGATAGCCCTGATTTTGGAAGGATCTACCTCAATTCCTCTCTGTGTGATCAGAAATCCCAGCACTTTTCCTGTTATTACCCGAAAAGTGCATTTAGGCTAGTTCAACCTCAATCTGTATTCCCTTATCCGTTGAAAGAATTTCTCCAAGGTGGTGTAGTGGCCCTCTCGATCTTTGGACTTGATAATCATATCGTCCACATACAGCTCAACCTATTTGTGGATCATGTCATGCAAAATAGTGGTTGTAACCCTTTGATAAGTGGCCCCAGCATTCTTCAAGCCAAACGGCATGACTCGATAACAGTAGGTGCCCTACGGAGTAGTGAAAGCGGTCTTCTCCTTATCCTCGGGTGCCATTAGAATCTAGTTATACCTAGAAAACCCATCCATGAACGAGAGCAATGCATGGCCCACAGTGAAGTCTACCAACTCGTCAATATGTGGCAGTGGAAAATCATCCTTCGGACTAGCCTTATTCAGATCCCTGAAGTCGACACAGACCCTGATTCTACTGTCTTTCTTTAGTACTGGGAGGATATTGGCTAACTAGGTCGGATACTCAAATACAAGCAAGAACCCTGCCTCGATTTGTTTGGTGACCTTTTCTTTAATCTTCAAAGCCCAATTCGGGCGAACTTTACACAATTTTTGTTTCACTAGTCGGGCCTCAGGGTCAAGAGGGATCCGGTTCTATACAATCTCAGGGTCAATTCCAAGCATGTCTTCGTAGGACTACGTGAAAACATCTTTGAAATTTTTTACTAAAGCAATTAAACGCTCGCAATCCTCCGAAGACAATGTGGACCTGATCCGGACCAAGCGCGGATCATTCTCTTTGTCAAAACCCGAGGAATTTATTCCTCTTCGTTTATGTCAAAATTTTGAAAATTAAGATTCGTACAACAAACCAAAGGCACAGAGAAGTAGGCAAAGTCCACAGCATTCCCATTCAAAAAGTCTAGATCTTCGGTTATAATGGACTCAAAAGAAAAGCTAAAAGACAACCTGGATAGGACTTTGGCCTCCGGGTTACCACTCCCAGAAGTACCAAACTCAAAGGAACTCGAATTAGACTCCGACTCCACAGACTCAGTGGAATTAGATCCGGACTCACTATTCGATCTAGAACTGCCGATGATGCCTTGCTCAAACTTCCAAACCAGGCCTGGGGCCTCAAACGCATCCATGGTAAGATTGAAGAAATCCACTGTTGGCTTATCCCCTATCATTGAGATAGTAAAACCATCTCCCAAGTTGACGGACTCATCTTTAATAGTAGAACTTACCAGTTGATCAGCTAGTGCTTTTCCCAATAGCTCTTCCTCTTCAATGCCTAGGCTTATAGTCTCGCCTTGATCTGTGCTAGGGTTTAGGTCTTCTTGCTCATCCTCTTCTTCTGGTAACTAGTGTCCGAAGAGGATCTCGAACCTCGGATACCTTGTTTTTGTTTCCTTGTCAAACCAAGGCTTTAGGAATCCACAAAAGGAGAAGTCTTCCCCTTGGTGGACAAAACGTCCCTTCAAAGTCCCCTGTATTACTTTGTGGACTAACTAGTACTGCCTCCCAATCTTTTTTGCTTTCAACCTTCCTCGTAACTCCTCCCCATTTGTTTGCCAATTTGCAGTGGTAGGAGTAGACACCTCATTTTTGACCGCCTACAAGACTTGGGCGCCACAGGTTGATCACTCGGTGATGAAGGCTATATTGTGCAAACGTTCGATTTCCTCAGTAAGACGAGCTTCAAATCCCAACTTTACACCCTATTTTTGGACCAAAACTATTTTGACCAAAATGATTTTTAGACATTAAAACCCTCTCTTTCAAAATATTTTTGAAAAAGTTTCTACGATGTTCCGAGGATCACATTTCGTTAAATGTTGCGCTTTTTGGTAAACCGAGCAAGGACAAAGTGGAAATAATTGAAAGAGAGGTAAACTCTTTGAAAAATATTTCATTACATCTTGTTTAGAGGTTTGGAGTTGAAGAAAATTAGAGTGGAGGGAAGAAACCTAGTTGAGAAGAAGTTAGGCAAGAATCGGGTGAGGACCAAAGCTGAGCAGTCTTCACTAAAATAAGCATATCTTTTTTTACACTTGGAATTTTGATGTGAGGCTGCCACCATTGGAAAGAAGACTTCCGGGGATTAAATTTAGACTGAAGAATGACCTATAAAGGAGTCTAGAGGAGGGAGATATCCCCATTTGAAATTGGACCTGGAGAGCAGATTTTTCCGGCCGACCACTGGTGGAGTTTTCTGGCCATGGATGGGCTTTGTCGGCCATTATTGGATTTTTCAGCCATGTGTCATCCAACGGTGACCTTTTTATGCCACCAGTGGTGGCTGTTGGCCACTGGTGCAAAAAAAGGCAGCTTTTGTGCATATAGTTTCCTCAAATTATTTTCACAGTGTTCCAACTGTCCATTTTGAGATATTTTCGATCTGAGCTCTCATATTTCTATATATAGAGGACCTTCCCTATTGTTTTCAAGGTTGAAATTTTTTTGGGAGCCGCTCTCTGTACAATCCTCTCTCTCTAGATTTCTCTCACTCTTGAACTTTTGTGCATACAAGTAAAGATATACTTTTAGTTTGCCTATCAACCTTTAACCAAAGTTGCTTATCTTTGGGATGAGGTTACTTGGGACCCTCTTTGAGCTCTAGAAAGTGGTCTTGGCTTGATTTAGTGCCTCATTTGTGCCTAGAATTGTCCTTTGCTTCAAGAGGTATAACACTTGTCCTTTATGCTTGTTTTGTACACTTGTTTTGCCATCTTTTCAAATTATTTTTGGGCTGATTTTGAACTGAAAAAAAAATATGCTTTTGTGGCCTAAAAGTGTTGGTTTGAGGCCATTTTCAGTTAAGGGGTGGTTCACCCTTTCTTGCTTATTTGCTTGTAAAGCTTTTGTACCATTTTTCATTACTTTCAAACCAAATTTTTTGGGCCTTTTAACCACTGAATTTCAAAGGTTTTTTAGTGGCAAAAACCTTATTTTGAATTCCAAAATTAGAGGGGCTAGCCTCCCCTCCTTGTGTCTTGCTTGCATGTCTAGTTAGCCTTATGTATTAGCTTATTGTTTTAGCTTTTTGTGGCTTAAGTCTAACATGTGTTAGACTATGCTTAGGGCTGTTTTGCCTCTATTTTTGTCTGGTTAATTCATTTGAGCCTTGTATGGCATGGTTGTAGTGTAATTTCCTTCACTAGCTTGGTGTTTTAGGGCTTTAATCACCATTGTTTTGAGTTAATAGCATGTTTTAGTGTTGTTTTGCACTTAATTTTAGCACTCTAATCTCTGCAATCTCCCTCAATTCTTCACTCTCTTGTTTGCTTTAAAAGTGGTTTTAAACTCCTTGTTTGCCTAAGTGTGCAATGGAGGTGCTACACCTAATGGTTTAATTCCTTAGGGAGTTCATTACCAATAGTGTAATACCTCTTTCATGCCCAAAGCTAGTTGAGGTTGGAGCCCTCTTTCCATTAGAGGAAATTCACCAATGGACAAATGGATTAATGAATGATTTGGTAATTAAAATCAGTAAACAAAATTGGCAAGTAAAAGAGGCAAGATAAGCATCTTTTGTGTTGCATTGCATGTGTTCGAATCAGACGTTAATTCGAACACAAGGAAAATGGAACATTTCATACTCAAAAGTGATGAAATGTGTCACTTTCCTCGGTATCCATTGCCCTTAATCATACATGATAGGGCGATGGTCTTTTTGGTCTTGTCTTTGCATTAATTGATCTTGCACAATTGGTTTCACAAGCCATCATGCAGTGAAATTGCTTAATTGATGGCTTGTGAACCTAAGCTTGTTCCTCCTTTGATTTCCCCATGAAAAGGAGAGGCAAGGTGTGCAAACAACCCTTGAGAAATGTTCTGTTTTGCTCTGTTCTACTCTCTGTTACAGCAAAAAGAGGAGTTCATGTCATCAGTGGCCGAACGGCCACTAGTGGTAGCCGACCGACCACCATTGGTAGCCGATAGGTCCCCTGTTGGCCACCAATAAAATTTACACTATGTTCCTGAGGTAGAGCAGAGGTGTTCTGGAAGTGGACAACTTCTTTGGTGTTTAAATGTGCAAACAGAGACATGCAGTAGCAAGACAGTCCCTTTTCGGGTGAAAACTGAGCACGTGCATGAGCCTCCATTGCATTTTTAAGCTCGCTTATCGCTTAAATATCTAGCTTAGATGCATGTTGTAATTAATTAGTTGTAGCTAATTAAATGTTATAAATAATTAGTTAGCTTAACTAGTTATTTGATTTCGGTTTGTAATAATTAGTTAACTAGAATAGTTAATTAGTCTCAATTGTCATAATAATTAGCTTAATTAGCGTAGCTAGTTGGTTAGCTTATTCATTCGGACCTTCCTTCGTGAGGGCATAATGTTGTAATAAGTGTGCGCGTGTGTGTATGTCTTCCAACCCCACGTCTTTCTCCTTTTTATTTAATCGCTTTTGATGGTTAGATTAGGGACATTTTCAATTAGCATACCTTATTCTTGCATGATTGCATCCATTCATTTGTCTTGCATGCACTGAGGCTCAGCGCATCATTGAAACTACATCGTTATTTCAATATCTTCTTTGAATACGTGTTTAATAGCATGTTGTTCAAATCGATTCATATGCCATATTAGTAGCCGAGCTTATTAATTACATAATGTATGTGTTACATTAGACACTTAACATAGTTAGGATCATACATTTTTCTAACTAGCTTCTATTTTGGCTTGGAGTACTCGGTGAGTTTTACGATTTAGCATACTTGCATGAGTGTGATTGCTACATTACCATGATTAGCATGCTTGCCATGAGGCTATGTGCTTACATGCTAAACTGTTTGAGTGCCTGTGGATGAAGGCTTGTTGTTTGAATTGGAACAAATCAACGAATGTGCGTTTTAAGCCCACTTTGTTGAGTGGCAAATCATGTTTTAAGCCCACTATGTTTGATGGCAAATCCTCATCTTTAAGCCCACTTGAGGTGGCAAATTCAAACCATTTTCGCAAACAAACATGAGATAAATTGTTCCAAGTCTTGCAAACTAGTCGATACTTGCTTGTGTGGATCGTATAGTAAAGCTAGTTTAATAACCAGAATAAGAACACATAATGTTTATAAAAGCTCATATCGTGATTAGTAGAGGTTGATCTTTGATCGGGCGAGCGGGGGTGCTCATTTCATGACCTTTCCCCCTTCGTACCTAAGTTCCCGAGCTGAGGCAACTTTGGTGATGATAGACCCGTGGCCTTCGGCACGAGTTAGGATTTCCTAAATTTCCCAAAAATAAAAAAATATTTAGGTGGCAACTATGTATCTGGAAAAGCAGTCCAATTTTGGCATTATTTGATTTAAAATCAATTTTCCAAAAGATTTACCAGATTTGGGCTCTTTGGTATTTATCAGTTTCACATTGCACTTATGAGATTGGATTCAGAACCATGAGAGTCCGAACTGTGAGGCCTTTCTTTTAAACCTTCCGAGAGGGGGGCGAGAAAAGGTGAGTCCACAGTAGGTTTGTATCCCAGCCCGAAAGCATGGGGGTTGTGACCGATCTCCTTGGCGACAGTGCCCTCCTGCTTACCACTTCAGCCTAGTCCTAATCCGGGCATATGCCCCTGTTTGTTCATAATGTAGATGGATTGCACACTCATGTAGTTCCCATCGCCCTCCACCATGATGGTTTGGACCAACCGGGCTTCTACTAGAGAGAAGCCAGAAAGGAACACATCCTCCTTCCCATGTATGATTTCCAATAATGGCGTAGTGGTTCCCTGAGGAAGATGGATCGCAAAATTACTGTACACAGTGGCAATCCCGCCTTTGAAGGGGTACTTCACTAACTAATGGACTGTTAATAATACATCCCTCATTTGATGTAGCCAGGGCCTTCCTAGTAGTAGGTTGAAAGTGGCCAGAATGTCCATGACAAGGAATTCCACCTCATGCTCAAACATGCTGATTAGGGTATGGCTCTTGAACGTTCCCATAACATCCCAACTAGTATTGTCATAAGCCCAACGAATTGGGTCGTAGATGTAAAGTCAGTCGGCCTCAAACCAATGGTGTAGGCAGTCCTCACTGGACATACATTTTGCCGATCTGGTATGTACTAACACTGCCGGAATCCATTTTTTTCGACTTTCCAGGGTTATATATAAGGGTCGGTTGTAGTTGGCACCCTTAGGTGCGAACTCTTTATCCATAAAAGATATCACCGGCATAATGTCCCCAGATGTAACCAATGATAACAATTGGTCAACAGTTGTGTCGATAGGCAGTTTGGTCCGGTTCATTGCCTCTAATAATGCTTATCTATGCTCCCGAGAAGCCATTATCAACCCCCAGATTGATATATCCGCCTGAATCTTCTTGAGTTGTTTCAATACTAGGTTTTCCTCTACATCCTTCTTTTTTGATCTCTCAAACTCTTTGTTGGAAGACTCCAACTAATCTAAGGCTGCTGGTTTGAAGTACCGACCACTCCAGGTCATGTGATTGATCTCGTTAGTATACCAGGTGTCATTCGGGGTGTCAATTTTCCACCATTCGTCAGTGTACGTATGGCTTAGGTCGCTATCTTCCCACCACTCTCCTATAGTCAAGGCCAGGCTAGCATCAGGTTCTATCTGGAGCATGTTAACATCACGTGCCCCATCATCATACCATTCTTCTTTCACCACAGTCTTGGTTTCTGTATCTCGATATTTTTGGAGCTTCCTTAACATCCTTTTTTGGTCAATGGCCTCCCACTCGACCTTTTTGGTAATTTGGACATCACCCACTGTTGTCTCAGGTTCTTTTTTCCCTTTTCTTTTTCCCTATTCTAGAGCTATCTTCATATGGATCCCTTTTATCCTTTCCCATTGAAATCGTTCTAGTGCCTGTTCTTTCTCAGTCAGAGGTGTAGCCTCAGCCTTGCCACCAACACCAATTTCCTCTTCCTTCCCAGTCTCTCACATCTGTTCCTCCACATCTGACTCCTCCTCACTCAACCATCCGTTGCTTGTTTCTGACTGGCTCGGGTGCCACCATTCCATCTAAACACTGCTTGTATCTTTCTCTTTGAAAAAGTACAAATCCTCCAGATCTTTCTCTAGATCAGCCAAATCCTCTTCTAAGTCAGCCAAGTCATTTAGGCCTTGTTCAGGCCAATCATTTTGATGCTGCCCTAACTAGCCTTTCCCAATAGCATTAATGCGGAGAAAGTCTGACAATATGACTACTGGATTTGGCTAGTCGATGGCCACAATGTATTAACTGGGATCGTACTCCTCTGCGAGCGAGACCCCCTTCTCTATGACACAGGCATCAGACAACCCTATCTTCAGTGCATTCTCAACCCTTACAAATTATTCATTTAGACCTTAAAAAAACACCATCCTCGTTAAATAGAATTAACAACATTAAAGATTAGATCTTGACCTATCAGCCATGTATAAGTAGACTCTTATCATTTTATTCTTTCTTTCTATTTTCATTTGGCATATATATAGTTTATTTATGATGAGAACTATATGGTTCAATATGGGATAATCGTAACCCCTGAGATTTTTTGAAGTTCACTGGGAGTTTGATTATTTAGAGAAAATGGAAATTATAAGAAGAATTACTAATGATGAGTGGTTTATCAGTGTTACAGTGCAAGCAATAAAGTTTGGGTCACAAGTTGCTTACCTAGGATTTTGATTTGATTTGATTTTTATTTTTATTTTTGTTTTTATTTTTATTTTTTTTGTGAGAGATTATGATGATTTGAAACGATTTCTGATTTTTGATTGTTTGTTTGCATTAGAAGTGTTTTTATGACAGTAATTTCCTTACACCACATATATGTTCAAAATCCTATAACCATACATCCAATGTAATATATATACTTCTAAAATCATATACTCTATATATATGTTCAAAATCCAATAAGCCCCGATTTGGTAACCATTTGGGCTAAATAATCACAAAATGACCAAAAAAAAGTCAAAAAACAAAAAAACCAACAAAGAACTTTGTCATTCCAAAGCCAAAAGAGCTAAACAAGAAAACCAAATCCTTTATATTTCGTGGTATGGAGTTTCTTCACTCATATCTCACACTACGGAGCAAGATGACAAGGCAAGAGAGGCAAATCAATAGAAACTTCTTGATCATGAGCAACACTAGCACCATTAAAAAGCTTCTAATCATCATCGGCAGCACTATTGAGCCAATAGAAATTCCAGTGGTTGGGATGGTCATGAAGAGCACGGACATGACAACGAAATAACTACTCCCTTGACTTCGTATTCTTCAGTTCCACCTCCATCATCCGCATTTTACCGTAATAATCGCAATTTACAAAATACAAAACAGTCATTTTTGAGAAAACCTTGAGAGCAAGTGTAGACATGGCAAACATAGCTGAGAAGATGGAAAACTTAAGCCTCCACTCTTTTTTGTATGGAATATGCATTATTTCCAAAATAGATGCTATAAGCTGGCCAAAAGTAGAAATAAGACCAAAAACTTCTAGAAATGTAATAGCTTTTTTGTTTTTCTTGAGCCATACAACTTCTATAATTGCAGAAGTCACTGCAACCACCGCAAAACCAAGTCCCACGTAAGAGTATATTATATTTTTTTTCATTTCCAACATTTTCCATTGTGGCACTTGCAAATTCTAACAGGACATTAAAGGCAGCACATTAAAAATCTAATTGTTGAACTGCAATTTTCCTAAAAACTTTGTTGGTGAAGCATAACACTATGAAAACCATGTGAAACACTGTGGACTTTATTTTCTCAAAAACTTTGCATGTGAAGTGACACACTTTGAAAAACAGGTTAAATACTTTGGACTTCACTTGCTTGAAAACCTCGCAAGCGAAGTGAAGCACTATGAAAAACATAGGAAAGACTTTGGAAAAAATTTTCTTTGTTTGTAATACAAAAAAGGGATAGGTGGAGGATAGAGAGAAAATGGAGGTTAGAGAGAGGGAAAGAGTGAGAGAAAGTAAGAACGAGCAAGGTAAGAATGGATGGTCCACTCATATTTATAATGGTCTAAAGAAACTATCTCTTTTTGTGTGTGTGTGTGTGTGTGTGTGTGTGTGTGTGTTATAATGCACAATTTTTAAGCATGCAGGTGCCATAACACACAGCTATTCCACAGGCCTGATTAGAACCAAATCGGACCATATACATACCATACACGATGATGCATACAATCCTACACTTTTATACACGATGACCTACTACTGATCTTGATGATATTCTTGTTATTTTTTCTTTAATTATTTAGCATAATTTTAGTTTTGTAATTGTTCTTATCACAACAAAATATTTGTTTGATGGGAATTTTATACTTGTTACATGTTGAACAATATGTTTGTTTAAGTTATGTTTTGAAAAATCATGGGAAGATTAATGTTGAACAATTTATGATAGGTTGAATTTATTCCTTCATTTCTTCATTATGTAATTATGATTTGCTCACACATTTATTACAATTATGTGTCAAAGATTGTAAAAAAATACCTCAATAAATGTAATGATTTTTCTTTTATTAATTTAAAATAATGACAGATTCTTACATGTTTAATTTGTAGTCATATGTAATAAAAATCATTTTTTATTAATTTGAAATAAAGACATATTCTTACATGTTTAATTTGTAGTCATATGTAATAAAAATCTTTCATTATAATTATGAAGGAAAGTTATTGGGTATTCTCAGAGTATTACGTGTCTATACGCCTTCACTTATTACCATTCACCATGCCCCCTCATGTTCTTTGGTCACTCAATACAAAATCGTAAGTCTCACCTTCTCCACCAATCATAATATTCTAAAACACCATGTGACCGTACTCTAGGAGTACGGAGAGGATTAGGAGTTGCACAGATAATATCCACACACTTTAAGATAGATAGTAGTTGTTGGTGTTAAGATTATTACGGGTATATATTGTTGATTAGTCAGTATTGTGTAATGTTCTGTCAATATTAATATTTAATATCTAATTGATTGAAATTTTTTTTTTCCAACTTAAGTGATGTAATGAAGAAATTTTTTTGTATAGACAAATTGAAAGCTATTAGTTTGAGTAATACCATACAAACAAATGTATATAAACAAAATTATCACACGGTGATACTTTTAAAAAATGACTACAATTTCATGCTAAAGATTATAATTTTAATAATTAATAGGGTAAAATTTATTTTACCTTATTGTTGTATTGTCTTGGAGTATTTAACCTCCCTTACATTTAAAAATAGCTAAAAACCTCTCTTACGTTTTGGACTAGAGTGTAACACTAACATCGTTAATAATAAATGTAAAATGACTTTAATGCCCAATTACCTTCTTTATTTTCATTCTCTCTACTCTGTATACATATATGGTTATATATATGCATATATACATAGACACATACATAGACATACATGTATCAAGTGGAAAGAATTGTTATATAGAAATTCTGAACCAAAAATGAGAAGGTATATAGAAATGACGACTTAAGTGTAACGCCCTAAAAAATCTGAACACCAATTAGATATATTAACCAACATTCATTAAGGAATAAAGATAGATCTCCAACCCTTTTCATCATTAATCCATAAAGTGTATGCAAAAGTTCTACATGCGAACTATACATTCAACGGTATGAAAACACATGAACCTATAGCATGTAGAGCATCACATCCCAAAAATAAATAAAATGCCCTTAAGGGCTTACATCTTCCGAGGGTCGAGCCCGGTTACACGAAAATGGTTTCACAAACCCATACATTTAAAGCCCTTGGCTAGCAAATAAATTCACAACAAAAATAGAGTCATCTACTCTTCACAAAAATATGTCCACGCCTTCAACTTGGTGGGATCACCACATCTTTTCTTGCACCAAAATCCCATAGGGGTGAGCATAAAGCCCAGTAGAGAATCCTTACAAAGTATACATAGTTATGCAAGATTTCCAATGTTAAATGCAAATCCCATGCAATGCCAATTTAAAGATAATTTCAATTACGTGCTCTTTTGAAAAATCACCACATTCAACAACAGTGTGAAATCTCAACAATTCTGAAACTTATAATTTTATTCAATAGGGACGGTAAATACGACTCAGGTAATCCTTAGGTTGGTGTCTGTAAGTAGGCTTAACTGGCACTACCAAAAACCCCACTTAACCGGTTGCTAATCGGAAGGGAAGTAGTACCTCATCCGCGCGTGTTTTTGGTCTTTCACCCCGGACACTCAGGCCAACTTATCAATTCCATCTGCACCTCATATCCGGACTTACCAACGTATTTACCCCAAAAACATTTCCTTAGTTCTCTTTTCTCAACAATTCTTTTCTCAATGCAAGATAATCAATATCAAATCAAAACATGCGGTAACCAAACAATAGTGTATGCAAAATAACAATTGGTAATGCTACAATAATCATTCCCTTTTCATTCTTATATATTTCAACAATAATCTCAAATAAATGAGCTTTCATTCATTCCGTTTCATATTATCTCACAATGGAACCATGTTCCCATTTAATTTCATCGACAAATAGCCACATTTCCACCTCTCAAGCAATTCCAACAACATAATCATTTCAAGACTATAGCAACAATTGAACAATAATTTCTTTCAAACACCAACAGTTTTCTCTATTTTATGAGATTCATCATTTGTAACTATAAATAAGAATCCTTCCTTTCTTTAACTTTTTTGATATACAAAATAATGCATTAATAATAAAACTTGATGTGTTCTCATCATTTGTTTTGAAAACCCGCAATTTCTAGTTTTCTTCTTTACAAACAACACACACACACACACTAAACACTTGAAAAGGACCCTCAAGATCACACCATGTTCCTTGCCTAAGATAATTTCAACTCTCAAGATGCTATCTTAGAAGGATTTGAGAATTTTAAAACCCACTTTTGAGAATCTCTACATTTGGGTCACAAAATCAAAACCAACTTAATAACTTGAAGAAAACCTTTAAATCAACATCAATAATTGCAAAACATGTATATATAACTCAAGGAAGTCTCTACCTCAATGTTTGATGAAGGAAAAAGAGATGAAACCCTAGAAATCAAGGATGCCCAAGCTGAATCTCCACCGTACACAATGTAGTCCTTGCTTTGCTTACCAAGATTTGTGAAAGAAGATGGATCAGAACTCAATGGATTTGCAAGAAATCAAAGGTTTTTGGAGTTTGGTTAGGATTTTTAGAGAGGAGGAGTAAAATGATGTTTAGAGTGAGGGAAATGTCCCAAAAGTGATACATACTCAGCCAAATAGAGAAAAAGAAAAAACAAAGACTCGGACTGCCAGCGTCTCGCACATGCGACACGTGCCCCCACACGTGCGGAGCCTACCTCCCGCATGTGCGGCTCTTAACTCCTGTACGTGCGGCCTTCAACCCTGCACGTACGGCCTTCCCATGCTGTACCTTCTCCAGCACCTGCATATTAGGCAGTGTCCAACCGTCCCAAATTTATCATTTCTGCACGTACGGCCCGGGGCCCTGCACGTACAGCCCTGGCCCAGCAGCCCAGAAATTTCTAGTTCACTCCCAGACAATCCAAACTTGGTCGTGCGTCCTCCGAAACAAGTGACGCTTAACCCGGAGTTAGACAAGAACTGGAATTTGAAAGAAAGTTCTTGAACATCACAACTCAAAGAGGACGAAAATGAAACAACACGCAATGAAACCGGTCATCACATAAGGGTAGTAGAAGCAACTCAACCAATTAACAATAGAAACAGTAGGAATGAAAATGAAATCGATAATGATTGACGATTGTCCTTCACCGGCCCCTTAAATTTCCCAAAGATCTTAAAGTATTACATTTTGGAAATTGATACATATATAACTTTATATATATATATATATGTAGATTTCTAACTTAGCATACATATATATATATATATATATGTACATGTATATACTTACATATATATATTTTGTTATTTTAACAAACTAGTACAGGGCTTTGCTTCCAGGCAAATCACTGGGATGCTTAGATGCATAAAGGTGATAGCTTTATTGCCACACAAAATGCAACTGGTTTAGATAAAAGAAATAGAAAATACCACTTAAAATAGTTTAGTGGTTCAAAATACTCTATATATACTTTATATATATATACTTAAAATAGAAAATACCATACATCCAATGTAATATATATACTTTTGAAATCATATACTCTTTCTCTATATATATATGGTCAAAATCCTATAAGCCCTGATTTGGTAAACCATTTGGCCTAAATAATCATAGAATGTCAAAAAAAAAAAAAAAAAGAAAAAGAAAGAAGAAGTCAAAAAAGCCAAAAAACCAACAAAAAGGGTTGTCATTCCAAAGCCAAAAAAGCCAAACAAGATAACCAAATCCTTTATATTTCATGGTATGGAGTTTCTTCACTCATTTATCACAATATAGAGCAGGATGACAAGGCAAGAGAGGCAGATCAATAGAAACTTCTTGATCAAGAGGAGCACCAGCATCGTTAAAAAGCTATGATCATCATCGACAGCACTATTAAGCCAACAGAAATTTCAATGGTTGGGATGGTCATGAAAAGCGCAGACCTGACAACGAAATAATTGCTCCCTTGACTTCATATTCTTCAGTTCGACCTCCATCATCCACATTTTAGGGTCATAATTGCAATTTACAAAATACGAAACAGACATTTTTGAGAAAACCTTGAGAGCAAGTATAGACATGGAAAACATAGCCAAGAAGATAGAAAACCTAAGCCTCCACTCTGTTTTATATAGAATAAGTATTATTTCCAAAATAGATGCCATAAGCTCGCCTAAAGTAGAAATAAGACCAAAAACTTCTGGAAATGTAATAGGTTTTTTGTTTTCTGCGAGATTCTGATGATTTGAAACGATTTTCGATTTTTGATGGTGCGTTTGCATTAGAAGTGTTTTTATGACAATAATTTCCTTATTTCAAGACAGTAATTTCCTTACACCACATATATGCTCGAAATCAAACAACCATACATCCAATGTAATATATATATACTTCTGAAATCCTATACTCCATATATATGTTCAAAATACTATAATCCTCGGTTTGGTAAACCATTTGGGCTAAATAATCCCAAAATGAAAGAAAAAAAAGTCAAAAAAGCCAAAAAACAAACAAACAAGTTTGCCATTCCAAAGCCAAAAAAGCTAAACAAGAAAACCAAATCCTTTATGTTTCGTGATATGGAGTTTCTTCACTCATATCTCACAACACGGAGCAGGATGACAAGGCAAGAGAGGCAGATCAATAGAAACTTCATGATCATGAGTAGCACCAGCATCGTTAAAAAGCTTCGGATCATCGTTGGCAGCACTATTAAGCCAATAGAAATTCCAATGGTTGGGATGGTCGCGAAGAGCGTAGACATGACAACGAAATAACTGTTCCCTTTACTTCCTATTCTTTAGTTCCACCTCCATCATCCACAGTTTACGATAATAATTGCAATTTACAAAATACGAAACAGACATTTTCGAGAAAATCTTGAGAGCAAGTGTAGACATGGAAAACATAGCTGAGAACATGGAATACCTAAGCCTCCACTCTGTTTTGTATAGAATAAGTATTATTTCCAAAATAGATGCCATAATCTGGCCTAAAGTAGAAATAAGACCAAAAACTTTTGGAAATGTAATAGGCTTTTGTTTTTTGCGAGATTCTGATGATTTGAAACAATTTCTGATTTTTGATGGTTTGCTTGCATTAGAAGTGTTTTTATGACAGTAATTTCCTTATTTCAAAGTAGTAATTTCCTTACAGAACATACATGTTCGAAATCCTATTACCATACATCCAATGTAATATATATACTTCTGAAATCCTATACTCCATATAAATATATATGTTCAAAATCCTATAATCCCCGGTTTTGTAAACCACTTGGGCTTAATAAACCAAAAATGACAAAAAAAAAAAAAAAAAAAGTGAAAAAAGCCAGAGAAACCAACAAACAAGTTTGTCATTCCAAAGCTAAAAAAGCTAAACAAGAAAACCAAATCCTTTATATTTCGTGGTGTGGAGTTTCTTCACGGATATCTCATAATACATAGCAGGATGACAAGGCAAGAGAGGCAGATCAATAGAAACTTCATGGTCATGAGCAACACCAACACTGTTAAAAAGCTTCGAATCATCGTCGACAGCACTATCGAGCAAATAAAAATTCCAGTGGTTGGGATGGTAATGAAGACCACAGACATGACAACGAAATAACAGCTCCCTTTACTTCGTATTCTTCAGTTCCACCTCTATCGTCCAGATTTTACGGTAATAATTGCAATTTACAAAATACGAAACAAACATTTTTGAGAAAACCATGAGAGCAAGTGTAGACATGGCAAACATAGCCGAGAAGATGGAAAACATAAGCCACCACTATGTTTTGTAGAGAATAAGTATTATTTCCAAAATAGATGCCATAAGCTAGCCTAAAGTAGAAATAAGACCAAAAACTTCTGGCCATGTAATAGGCTTTTTGTTTTCTGCGAGATTCTGATGATTTGAAACGATTTCCGATTTTTGATGGTTTGTTTGCATTAGAAGTGTTTTTATGACAATAATTTCCTTATTTCATGACAGTAATTTCCTTACACCACATATATGTTCGAAATCCAATAACCAAACATCCAATGTAATATATATACTTTGGAAATCCTATACTCTATATATATGTTCAAAATACTATAATCCTCGGTTTGGTAAACCATTTGGGCTAAATAATCCCGAAATGAAAGAAAAAAAAAGTCAATAAAGCCAAAAAACCAACAAACAAGTTTGTCATTCCAAAGCCAAAAAAGCTAAACAAGAAAACCAAATCCTTTATGTTTCGTGATATCGAGTTTCTTCACTCATATCTCACAATACGGAGCAGGATGACAAGGCAAGAGAGGCAGATCAATAGAAAATTCATGATCATGAGCAGCACCAGCACCGTTAAAAAGCTTCGGATCATCGTTGGCAGCACTATTAAGCCAATAGAAATTCCAATGGTTGGGATGGTCGTGAAGAGCGTAGACATGACAACGAAATAACTGCTCCCTTTACTTCATCTTCTTCAGCTCCACCTCCATCATCCACATTTTACGGTAATAATTGCAATTTACAAAATACGAAACAGACATTTTCGAGAAAACATTGAGAGCAAGTGTAGACATGAAAAACATAGCTGAGAACATGGAATACCTAAGCCTCCACTCTGTTTTGTATAGAATAAGTACTATTTCCAAAATAGATGCCATAAACTGGCCTAAAGTAGAAATAAGACCAAGAACTTTTGGAAATGGAATAGGCTTTTGATTTTTGCGAGATTCTGATGATTTGAAACATTTCCCGATTTTTGATGGTTTGCTTGCATTAGAAGTGTTTTTATGGCAGTAATTTCCTTATTTCATGACAGTAATTTCCTTACACAACATATATGTTCGAAATCCTATTACCATACATCCAATGTAATATATATACTTCTGAAGTCCTATACTCCATATATATATATATATGTATATATGTTCAAAATCCTATAATCCCCGGTTTGGTAAACCACTCGGGCTAAATAATCCCAAAATGACAAAAAAAAAAAAAAGTGGAAAAAGCCAAAAAAACCAACAAACAAGTTTGTCATTCCAAAGCCAAAAAAGCTAAACAAGAAAACCAAATCCTTTATATTTCGTGTTATGGAGTTCCTTCACTGATATCACACAATACATAGCAGGATGACAAGGCAAGAGAGGCAGATCATTATAACTTCATGGTCATGAGCAGCACCAACACTGTTAAAAAGCTTCGGATCATCGTCAACCGCACTATCGAGCCAATAAAAATTCCAGTGGTTGAGAGCAAGTGAAATAACAGCTCCCTTTACTTCGTATTCTTCAGTTCCACCTCCATCGTCCAAATTTTACGGTAATAATTGCAATTTACAAAATAAGAAACAAACATTTTTGAGAAAACCTTGAGAGCAAGTGTAGACATGGCAAACATAGCCGAGAAGATGGAAAACATAAGCCACCACTATGTTTTGTAGAGAATAAGTATTATTTCCAAAATAGATGCCATAACCTAGCCTAAAGTAGAAATAAGACCAAAAACTTCTGGCAATGTAATAGGCTTTTTGTTTTCTGTGAGATTCTGATGATTTGAAACGATTTCCGATTTTTGATGGTTTGTTTGCATTAGAAGTGTTTTTATGACAATAATTTCCTTATTTCATGACAGTAATTTCCTTACACCACATATATGTTCGAAATCCAATAACCAAACATCCAATTTAATATATATATTTCTGAAATCCGATACTCTATATATATGTTCAAAATACTATAATCCTCGGTTTGGTAAACCATTTGGGCTAAATAATCCCGAAATGAAAGAAAAAAAAGCCAAACAACCAACAAACAAGTTTGTCATTCCAAAGCCAAAAAAGCTAAACAAGAAAACCAAATCCTTTATGTTCCGTGATATGGAGTTTCTTCACTCATATCTCACAATACGGAGCAGGATGACAAGGCAAGAGAGGCAGATCAATAGAAACTTCATGATCATGAGCAGCACCAGCACCGTTAAAAAGCTTCGGATCATCGTTGGCAGCACTATTAAGCCAATAGAAATTCCAATGGTTGGGATGGTCGTGAAGAGCGTAGACATGACAACGAAATAACTGCTCCCTTTACTTCATATTCTTCAGTTCCACCTCCATCATCCACATTTTACGGTAATAATTGCAATTTACAAAATACGAAATAGACATTTTCAAGAAAACCTTGAGAGCAAGTGTAGACATGGAAAGCATAGCTGAGAACATGGAATACCTAAGCCTCCATTCTGTTTTGTATAGAATAAGTATTATTTCCAAAATAGATGCCATAAGCTGGCCTAAAGTAGAAATAAGACCAAAAACTTTTGAAATTGTAATAGGCTTTTTTTTTTTTTTTTTTGCGAGATTCTGATGATTTGAAACATTTCCCGATTTTTGATGGTTTGCTTGCATTAGAAGTGTTTTTATGACAGTAATTTCCTTATTTCATGATAGTAATTTCCTTACACAACATATATGTTCGAAATCCTATTACCATATATCCAATGTAATATATATACTTCTGAAATCCTATACTCCATATATATATATATATATATATCTTCAAAATCCTATAATCCCCGGTTTAGTAAACCACTTGGGCTAAATAATCCGAAAATGACAACAAAAAAAAAAAAGGTGAAAAAAGCGAAAAAAACCAACAAACAAGTTTGTCATTCCAAAGCCAAAAAAGCTAAACAAGAAAACCAAATCCATTATATTTCGTGGTATGGAGTTTCTTCACTGATATCTAACAATACATAGCAGGATGACAAGGCAAGAGAGGCAGATCAATAGAAACTTAATGGTCATGAGCAGCACCAACACTATTAAAAGATTCGGATCATCGTCAACAGCACTATCGAGCCATTAAAAATTCCAGTGGTTGGGATGGTCCTGAAGAGCACAGACATGACAACGAAATAACAGCTCTCTTTACTTCGTATTCTTCAGTTCCACCTCCATCGTCCAGATTTTACGGTAATAATTGCAATTTACAAAATACGAAACAAACATTTTCGAGAAAACCATGAGAGCAAGTGTAGACATGGCAAACATAGCCGAGAAGATGGAAAACCTAAGCCACCACAATGTTTTGTAGAGAATAAGTATTATTTCCAAAATAGATGCCATAAGCTAGCCTAAAGTAGAAATAAGGCCAAAAACTTCTGGAAATGTAATAGGCTTTTTGTTTTCTGCGAGATTCTGATGATTTGAAACGATTTCCGATTTTTGATGGTTTGTTTGCATTAGAAGTGTTTTTATGACAATAATTTCCTTATTTCGTCACAGTAATTTCCATACACCACGTAAATGTTCGAAATCCAATAACCAAACATCCAATGTATTATATATACTTCTGAAATCCTATATTCTATATATTTGTTCAAAATACTATAATCCTTGGTTTGGGAAACCATTTGGGCTAAATAATCCCGAAATGAATGAAAAAAAAGTCAACAAAGCCAAAAAAACCAACAAACAAGTTTGTCATTCGAAAGCCAAAAAATCTAAACAAGAAAACCAAATCCTTTATGTTTCGTGATATGGAGTTTCTTCACTCATATCTCACAATACGGAGCAGGATGACAAGGCAAGAGAGGCAGATCGATAGAAACTTCATGATCATGAGCAGCACCAGCACCGTTAAAAAGCTTCAGATCGTCGTTGGTAGCACTATTAAGCCAATAGAAATTCCAATAGTTGGGATGGTCATGAAGAGCGTAGACATGACAACGAAATAACTGCTCCCTTTACTTCATATTCTTCAGTTCCACCTCCATCATCTACATTTTATTGTAATAATTGCAATTTACAAAATATGAAACAGACATTTTTGATAAAACCTTGAGAGCAAGTGTAGACATGGAAAACATAGCTGAGAACATGGAAAACCTAAGCCTCCACTCTGTTTTGTATAGAATAAGTATTATTTCCAAAATAGATGCCATAAGCTGGCCTAAAGTAGAAATAAGACCAAAAACTTTAAGAAATGTAATAGGCCTTTGTTTTCTGCGAGATTCTGATGATTTGAAACAATTTCCGATTTTTGATGGTTTGCTTACATTAGAAGTGTTTTTATGACAGTAATTTCCTTATTTCATGACAGTAATTTCCTTACACAACATATATGTTTGAAATCCTATTACCATACATCCAATGTGATATATATACTTCTGAAATCCTATACTCCATATATATATATATATATATGTTCAAAATCCTACAATCCCCGGTTTGGTAAACCACTTGGGCTAAGTAATCCCAAAATGACAAAAAAAAAAAAAAAAAAAAAAAGAAGTGAAAAAAGCCAAAAAAACCAACAAACAAGTTTGTCATTCCAAAGCCAAAAAGCCTAAACAAGAAAACCAAATCCTTTATATTTCGTGGTATGGAGTTTCTTCGCTGATATCTCACAATACATAGCAAGATGACAAGGCAAGAGAGGCAGATCAATAGAAACTTCATGGTCATGAGCAGCACCAACACTGTTAAAAAGCTTCGGATCATCGTCAACAGCACTATCGAGCCAATAAAAATTCCAGTGGTTGGGATGGTCATGAAGAGCACAGACATGACATTGAAATAACAGCTCCCTTTACTTCGTATTTTTCAGTTCCACCTCCATCGTCCAGATTTTACGGTAATAATTGCAATTTAAAAAATATGAAACAAAAATTTTCGAGAAAACCGTGAGAGCAAGTGTAGACATGGCAAACATAGCCGAGAAGATGGAAAACCTAAGCCACCACAATGTTTTGTAGAGAATAGGTATTATTTCCAAAATAGATGCCATAAGCTAGCCTAAAGTAGAAATAAGACCAAAAACTTCTGGAAATGTAATAGGCTTTTTGTTTTCTGCGAGATTCTGATGATTTGAAACAATTTCCGATTTTTGATGGTTTGTTTGCATTAGAAGTGTTTTTATGACAATAATTTCCTTATTTCATGACAGTAATTTCCTTACACCACATATATGTTCAAAATCCAATAACTAAACATCCAATGTAATATATATACTTCAGAAATCCTATATATATATATGTTCAAAATACTATAATCCTCAGTTTGGTAAATCATTTGGGCTGAATAATCCCGCAATGAAAGAAAAAAAAAGTGTAAAAAGCCAAAAAACCAACAAACAAGTTTGTCATTCCAAAGACAAAAAAAGTAAACAAGAATACCAAATCCTTTTTGTTTCGTGATATGGAGTTTGTTCACTCATATCTCACAATACGGAGCAGGATGACAAGGCAAGAGAGGCAGATCAATAGAAACTTCATGATCATGAGCAGCACCAGCACCGTTAAAATGCTTCGGATCATCATTGGCAGCACTATTAAGCCAATAGAAATTCCAACGGTTGGGATGGTCGTGAAGAGCGTAGACATGACAACGAAATAACTGCTCCCTTTACTTCATATTCTTCAATTCCAACTCCATCATCCACATTTTACGGTAATAATTGCAATTTACAAAATACGAAATAGACATTTTCGAGAAAACCTTGAGAGCAAGTGTAGACGTGGAAAACATAGCTAAGAACATGGAATACCTAAGCCTCCACTCTGTTTTGTATAGAATAAGTATTACTTCCAAAATAGATGCCATAAGCTGGCCTAAAGTAGAAATAAGACTAAAAACTTTTGGGAATGTAATAGGCTTTTGTTTTTTGCGAGATTTTGGTGATTTGAAACATTTCCCAATTTTTGATGGTTTGCTTGCATTAGAAGTGTTTTTATGACAGTAATTTCCTTATTTCATGACAGTAATTTCCTTACACAACATATATGTTCGAGATCCTATTACCACACATCCAATGTAATATATATACTTCTAAAATCCTATACTCCAGATATATATATATATATGTTCAAAATCCTATAATCCCCGGTTTGGTAAACCACTTGGGCTAAATAATCCCAAAATGACAGCCAAAAAAAAAAAAAAAGAAAGTGAAAAAGCCAAAAAAACGAACAAACAAATTTGTCATTCTGTAACAAGTCCGCGAGGGATCCTCGCTACAATTCGGACTCTCGATTTGTATCACGGTTCTAAATCTGAACCAAAGAGTCCAAATCCAGCAAATCTTTTTGAGAAAATAGATTTTGAAAGAAGTGCCAAACATGGACTGCTTTGCCAGATACAGAGTCGCCACCTAAATATTTTAAAATGGGGAAATTTAGGAAACCCTGACTCGGTGCCGAAGGCCACGTGTCCGTCATCACCAAAGTTGCCTCGGCTCGGGAACTTGGGTACGATCGGGGAAGGTCAGCTATGAGCACCCCCTCTCGCCCGGTCTGAAGACCGGCCTCTACTAACCGTGATATCCAATTTTGAAAACGTTATGTGTTCTTAATCCGGTTATTAGCCTAGAATTACTATGTTGTACACGCAGCAAACAAGTATAGACCAAATCGCCCAAATTGGAACAAAACATTTCATGTTTGTTTTGAAAAATGGTTTGCTACTCGCAAGTAGGCTAAAATGCAGATTTTGCCACCCTCAAGTGGGCTTTTAGAAAAGATGATTTTGCCACTATCTAGTGGGCTTAAAACTCACAGTTTTAATGCATTATTCCAATTTAGGTAATTCAACCTCCATCCACAGGCATTCAAGCAGTTATATCACATAAGCAGCTAGCCTCATGGTAATCATGCTATCATGGCAACATTCACACGCATGCGATATGCTAAAGCATAAAAGCTTACCTAGTACTCCGTGCCAAAACAGTAAACTAGTTAGCAAAATGTGCGTGTCGTAGTTCATGTTCAAAATGGCTAATGCAACACATGCAAAGATGCACTCTAAACAGGCTCGGCTATCCTAAAGATGGCATGTGAAATGCTGCGACTAACAAGTACTCAACTTGGAATTGAAATACAAGTGCAGTTAGCATGGTGTGCCGAGCCCGGTGCATGTAAGACAAATGTATGGATGCACGCATGCATAGCATAAGGTATGCTGAATTTAAACATGCCCTAATCTACCATCGTAAACAGGTAAATAAAAGGGAAGAACGAAGTGGGGTTGGAAGACATACACACCACCCACACACACTTATTACAGATTTGCCCTCACTCGGAGGGCCCAAATAAATATTACAGTCCCAAATAATAAACAAATAAAATTATTACAGAATTTTCTAATTAATTAAAAGAAAGGATGCAAAAGAAAAAGGAGGATGGCCACAGCCTCTGCCTCGGGGTGCGCAGATGATGCATGCTCAGAAATCGGCTCGCCCGAAAAACCCGTACCGTCCCCTGCCACCTCTGTTTGTACTGCCTTATCTCTCTGGAAATCGCCAAAGTCCTGGAGAAGGTTCCTTACACACTGCAGAGCACCACCGGCCAAACAGAATTCCCACCGGCACTCTACAATTTCCATCGGTTGTTCTTGGACTCATCGGCACTTCAATGATTGCCGGTCGGCACTAAATTCTGCCAGTCGGCAGAAACTTCCTGCAGAAGACAGTTTTGACAGCAAACAGAGAACAGACAGTGCATGGCATGGGGTTTTCAGGCACATGTGAGCATGGTCATGCTTCCTATCATGCTTTGAACTCAAGGAAGCATGTCCCTCGATCCTCGAACCATCAATGGTGCATGGTGATTCAGAGAATCAAATTTTCCATTTGATATGAAGATGCATGCAACAAACAAAATGAAAACCGAAGCCTTATCAAGTTGGAATCAAAGGCCCCGGTGACCGGAAATCGAGGCACATTACATCACTTGAAGTATGAATGTTCCTTGATTCCCACACTTGGTTTGACACCCCAAACCAAGTAAATGCAATGCATGTTATGCAAACATGGCTCAAAATACAACATGATACCAAGATGCAAGGCACAACAAGCATTATGCAACCAACATGACAAATGTGTGATGCCAAGCATACAAGGTGCAAAATGTGATGGCAAATATGGACCAATTTGACAATGGGATTAATATACTACAAGGCTTAATGAAGTAACCATGCAACAAATATGAAACAAGCATGCAATGGGGCCTAGAACCATAAAGGGGCAGACCTTAAACCATCCCAAAACAGCGGCCAAAAGATGTCTAAAAGGTGGACCAATACTCATGCTAACAAGCAAACTAATGGTCCCAAGGTTAAGGCATAAAAAAAAGACATTTTTCCCCCACCAACATGACTACTCATGGCATGACTAAGACAAGTAAAAAAAGACCTTTTACATGCAGAATGGGACTCCAAAGCCTCCTAACATGGTAGCTAAAATGACTCCAAAAGAGTGTATGCACCAAGGCTCAAATGTAGGCATAAGAGGGTACACCCTCAAGGCATAAAAGAGGTCATGCATGCACACATACAAACATGATTCTTGGACTAAAATGTGGTCCTAAATGTTGTTAAATCATGAGGGTGATCACAACCATGCATGCTAGAGGTCAAAATGCTCAAAGCTTTCAAGCCAAAATACATAGCACCTATAACAAACATGTCAAGCATGACCAAATGGATAACCAACAGACTTTAAGCATGGAAAAACAATACTAAAAGCTTCATGGAACTAAGCCAACACACACAAGAATCATGGCCTAATCATGAGATGCACTTCTAAGCAAAATGGAGCAATACAAAGCAAGTACTACAAGCATACAAGGAGGCACAAATCCGGCCAAAAACAGAGGTTACATATGACCTAAAACACCTAAAAAACTTCTGAAATGAGGCCAAGAATGATCAAGCACACATGCTCCCCCTTTAAGCCCAAAAAGCAAGGAAACAAAACAAGGAAGGGAGAGGGGTGTCCCTCCCCTATGCAAGACTTCAAACCACCTTTATTAACACTGAAAATCAACTGGTTTTTAGTGGTGAAAGGGCCAAAACACTGAAGTGAACAAAGCCTTACCAAAGAGGCACCAAAATGGACCAAACAAGGCCTAGAAGGGTGAGTTTGCACTCAAACCACAAAATGACCTTAATGAAAGTTCTAAAGCATGAAAATACAAGCCCTTTTTATGTTATACACAAGAGCTAAAATAGCAAGCAAGATAGGTAAAAAACTATTGCAAGTTTGGGGAATATAAAGCAAGATGCTCACCCTTGAAGAACCCTTGAAGAACAAATGGTCTAGCCCTCTTCTTTCGCTCAAAACCAGTCCAAAAACTCAAGAATCAACCCCCCAAGTTCCTCAATCTCGGAGTAAGGTGTAATAGTGTGTGTAATGGTGCAAAAGTAAGGTAAAAACCACCTTTAGGCCAAGGAAACACACACAAAGGAGGGGAGAGAGGGAGATATAGAGATAGAGTGTATCTATATCTCAAAGCTCTGGTTTTTGTCCCAAAATTCTAACCTAGATCAAAGAGGAAGGCCCTCCCTCTTATAAGACTCCCTCTTGCAAATCTTATACAACAAGCTTGCTTAGAGGGAGATCCCTCCATACACGTGTATGGAGGGAGGCAGAGTTGGTGCCAGCTATCACAGCTGGCACAAAATATCTCCATAAAGTGGATGAATAGTGGTCGGCTGCCCAAAAAAGTTGTTTCGACAAAAAAATGTGCCAACTGGCAACAAACTATGCCGACCGGCAATAAAATGTGCCGACCGGCAACAAAAGGTGCCGGTGGAAGCAAAAGACCAGCCGGTGGCCTCTATCCAGTGCCGGTGGTATGTGGGGATGCCTCACAAGGCATTCCTTGCCCTTCCAAGGCAAAACACAAGTGTTTGGTATGAAACCAGACACTAAACGGTCAAGTTCGGAGATCCTGAGGTAGGGCGCGCGAGCCGAAACCTCCGGGAACTCTAAACGAACACATACATGAATAATCACCGAGTGTTCCAAGCGGTGACGTCCAAGTCTCGAGGACGGTCAAAAATGGGGTGTCTACAGTTGCCCCTCTTTGACAGAACTCAAAAGTCATAACAATGATGGGAGTGAATGTCAAAGCCCAGAGACGACCCATTTTTGACAAGGCCAAAGACTTAGACAAACATGCAAGACAAACAAGATATGCGCCCGAAGGCAGGGGCAAAATTCAAGACAATGCAGAGAGTCGGACATAACTTATGATCATGCAAAGAAAGCTGTAACGAAGCATACATGCGACAGTTTTATGCTAGCTCACATCAAACTACACTATAATGCAGAAAGGATGTAAGAGCATTATGCAATTCTCAATACGTCTCACTCGGGAGATACAATACCTGTGCGGCTCGTCTGGTTGCACCAACCTCAAATGAACCGTACATACAATATCGTGTCTGCAAAGAAAACAAACTTAACAGGTACAAAATTGTTAACAACATGCATAGATAGCGTACTTGAAATGCGTGACAGCGCAAAGCAAGTGGGGAGCATAACAATGTTGTGAAAATACAAACATGTAGGTGGAGCATGCGGTCTACGCAGGTAACGAATTGACCATAAGCATGCGGTCTATGCAAGTAATGAGATTAACGAGAATGCAGTCTACGCAATCAACAAATGCGGTCTACGCAGGTGATGAAATTAAAATAATCATGCGGTCTACGCAATCAAAACATGCGGTCTACGCAGGTAATGAAGTTAATCAATATGCGGTCTACGCAATCAAAACATGCGGTCTACGCAGGTAATGAAATTAAAATAATCATGCGGTCTACGCAGGTAATGAAATTAAGATGCGGTCTACGCAATCAAAGCATGCGGTCTACGCAGGTAATGAAGTTAATCAATATGCGGTCTACGCCATCAAAACATGCGGTCCACGCAGGTAATGAAATTAAGATGCAGTCTACGCAATCAAAGCATGCGGTCTACGCAGGTAATGAAATTAAGATGCGGTCTACACAATCAAAGCATAAGGTCTACGCAGGTAATGAAAATAGTAATGCGGTCTACGCAATCAAAACACGCGGTCTACGCAAGTAAAGAAATTAAGAAATATGCGGTCTACGCAATCAAAACATGCGGTCTACGCAGGTAATGAAATTAAGAAATATGCGGTCTACGCAAGTAATACATGCGGTCTACGCAAGTAAAGAAATTAAGAAATATGCGGTCTACGCAAGTAATACATGTGGTCTACGCAAGTAATGAAAGGTATTGTTTACATAGCATGATTGAAACAATTTGTGGAATTCACAAGACATGAAAAGGATACAGGGCGGGACATTCTTCGCACGCATCGAGCATTGTTCGCAGAAGTTGTGGCCTGAGGTCAACTCGAAGGTTCACATTTCAAAAGTACGCGTCTTCGCATGGTTTTAAAGTAACGAAGGTGCGAAAACGCGTCGTTGACCCGAACAAAGGTACGGAAGGTGCATTGACCACAAGGGGAGTTTCACTGGTATCAATTCTGATACTTTGCTTCCTTGTCACTCTATGCTTTACTTTCCTTTTTACTAGTAATTTAAACACATTGCACTGCCTCGGGCAAGTTTTATTCTTTTTCAAAGTTACACATTTTGCAAAACACGTGATGGGAATGAAACAATCCATTTTGTTCAAAAGATGTTGCATTTGTAAACTTCTTATGCATCGCATCGCAAGGTATCACACCATAATGTGAACAAAATTGAACTCATTTTGGAAATTTGCATCGTAATAATCAGGTAGTGAACCGACTTACAACTCGATAAGCAAAACAAAGATATAATATAACCAAACAGGCGTGAGTACAACTCGATAAACAAATCAAAAGCTCAAAGAGGGTGAAAATACAACTCGATAAGCAAATGCACAACAAGTTGTCAATCGGACAGGCGTGCCCCCGCAAGGATCGATCACCGGGGAGGGGTTGGAGGTGGTGAAATTCCCCGATGCCTAGCATAAACAGCTTAGGAAACCAGAAGGAAGCTCATCGGCTTGGGGGAGAGACCACCGGCTACAAGGAATGGCTACCGGCCATAAAATTGCCTTGTCGGCAAACTATTATGGCCGGTCGACAAATAGTTTGGCCGGCCGGCACTAAATGAGGGGATCAGCAGAATGTTGACACCTGTCCCCCACTCAACCTTATCTCCTACAAAAGATCCCAACTTCGTAGTTTTTCTCATTTTCACACTGATTTGCTCCAATGGAAGAGTTTCTTGCTCAAAACCTCACAGCTTGGATTGCTAGCTTGGATGGCTCGGAAAAAGTGAATTTCCGGGGTTTTGGCATAAATGCACTATTCACTCTGGGTCGCACCCCCTTGCACTTCCCGTTTCTTCATGCCGCGGCAAGGTTTTGGAATCCGGTGACACATGTCTTTAGCTTCGCCGGGCAAGAGATATGTCCTACCTTTGAAGACTTCCGAGCCTTAATGGAGTCCGAGCGCGACGAGGAGCTCCTGCCCCAACTTAATTTTGGTGATGCCCAATCTTAGGGCGCATGTGTGGACTCAGCATGCGTGACGCTCGGTCCCTGATTTGTGACGGGATGCTGGACATTTCGAGTTTGGCCAATCGATTTTCTGATGCTAGTGATCGCAACAACCATCACTGGCAAGGCTTCCGGCGGCACGCCCTCTGTTTGTGCATGCTATCCCATTTTCTATTTGTCTCAGGCTCCGGAGGGGCTAGTGTCCGGCTGATTGAGGTTGCCCAAGGCTTGAGGGAGGGCAAGAGCTGTATTGCCATGGCTCTGGCCGAGACGTTAATGGGCTTAGACGCCTTTTATCGCCATGAGATGACCAGATTAGCAGGAAGTCCACTACTACTACAGGTAATGTTTCCCACCCAATCTCGCATTCATGTATTGCTCACATCACTCGGCCCTCGAGCTCGGTCTTTTCTCACAAAACCCCATTCTCACTCTTCTCTCCTCGTACATCTCTCTATTCTTTACTCTCTCATTTTTCAATCCCTCCCCAGGTATGGCTGATGGACAAGCTACAAGTTGTGGACTCTTGCCCAGCATATTCAGCTCGCGGCTACTTCTTCCGGCACCGTCTAGTCAATGCCTTGGATGAGGGATGGTGGTTCGCTTGGATGTGCCGTTTGTCCGCAGACCGCATTGCTTGGCGGTGCCCTTGGCTGGACCTTTCGGCAATGAGTTACAACATGCCCCGACAGACTGGGATTCAATTGGTTGGTCTCACTCACTGTGTATTCTATTTCCCATTTCAGATTCGACACCAATTTGGCCATGATCAGACGTGCCCGCCAGAGGGGATAGAGTATCCTGCTGCATTCCCGGCCCGAGGCGCATAGCTTGCTTGGCAGGCCACCGCATGGAGGATGAGAGAACTCCTGGCCCCGGCTCTTACTTTCAGTTGCACTTTGTCTGACGAGTGCGTGGATTGGCTTAACGAAGAAGCACAGATTGGGCCCAGCTTGGCATCAGAGGCTTCGACCAGCTCTAGGAGGGGGCGCAGGAACACCTGACTTGACTATGCCCCAGATTTATTGCTTTATTAGTACTTCCAAGTTTTCTTTATGAATGTAATAAAAAGCAACTTCAATTGTATGCAAGAGCAGGAGAACTCTGTTTTGAAATCAATGAAATTGAAAGTTGTGGTACTGAAAATTTTTCGTTTGGTCCAAAAATGGTCAAAGTTGTAAAAGATTATTTGAACGAAATCAACTTTATTAAAACTTCTCAAAAACATTTTTGATGTGGATCAGAACTGGACACGCCTGAGATTTGTCACTGAGATGCATAACCCCAGATCCCCGCAACTGGAAAGTTGCCCCTAGTCTGAAAAGTGCCGCAGCACTGCACAGCAATAGAAAGTTGCCCCTAGTCTGAGTAGCATTGTACTGGGGATTCCAACTAATGCTGATAGACAAAGATGACTGAGATGATCAAATGGACAAAGTTGATCGGGGAAGTTTTGTGGCTGAACTTCAGGATGAAGCTGCCTACGTATCCCAAGGATGGGAATCAAGCCTTACGTAGTTCCGGCTTAGGTTCGCTCGAGTATTTTCACTCTCCTTTTGCGCTCTAACTTTTGCCAAGGCCGCCCTTTGCGGGTTTTCAGCCTTGCGAGCTCAGTTTTTATATTTTCTAATTTTTTGTGCTCTGACTTTTGCCTAGGTCGCCCTTTCGGGTTTTCGGCCTAGCGAGCCTCTCAAGGGTAGTATTTCTTCAACTTGTCCATGTTGATCGGTTGGGAGAATTCCAAGCCATCTAAGTCCATCAGAACCACAGCTCCACCTGACCAGATAGCTTTGATGATGTAGGGACCAGTCCAATTGGGTCTGAACTTGCCCCTCGGGTCGTGGATGGGAGCTCGGTTGTCTTTGAGCACCAAATCCCCTTCCTTTAGATTTCTGGACCTAACCTTCTTGTTAAAAGCCCGCGCAATTCTGCGTTGATAACTCTGGACGTAGTACAGTGCTTTCAGCCTTCTCTCGTCAAAGAGCATGAGTTCCTCAAACCTGCTCTGCTGCCAATCTGCCTCAGCTATCTGACACTCAGCCAATACCCGTAAAGACGGAACTTCAATTTCAATAGGTAGAACGGCCTCCATTCCATAAACTAACGAATACGGAGTCGCTCTGGTAGAAGTTCTAATTGAAGTCCTGTAGCCCCACAGAGCAAACGGCAACTTATCTGGCCAATCTCGGTAGGTCTCCACCATTTTCCGCAGTATATGCTTGATGTTCTTGTTGGCGGCCTCAACTGCTCCGTTGGTTTGCGGCCGGTACGTAGATGACTTATGAAAAGCCACGTTATACTTTTCCAACAAGTCGACCACTTCTTTCTTAAAGTGGGATCCATTATCCGAAATAATCTCGTTTGGCACCCCGTAGCGACAAATGATGTTGTTTCTGATGAACTTGGCGACGTGCGACGCTTTCAACACCGCGTATGATTGGGCCTCGACCCACTTTGTGAAATAATCTATCGCTACCAGGATATACTCATGTCCGTTCAACCCCTTCGGGGTAACAGCTCCGATCATATCAATTCCCCAAACAGAAAATGGCCACGGGGACGTCATGTTGTATAGCTTGGACGGTGGGATGTTCATACGGTTTGCATGGATCTGGCATTTGTGGCATCGCCGAACAAAGCCGATACAATCTTCCTCCATGGTTGACCAGTAGTAGCCCTGTCTGAGGATCTTTCTAGCCAGCATTACTCCATTCATGTGCGCACCACACTCCCCTCCATGGATGGCCTCCATTAGGCGCTTCGACTCTTCAGCTTCTACACAGAGCTTATGCATTCCCAGATGACCCCTTTTGTACAGCTTACCCCCCGCAGATGATGAACTGAACAGCCATTCTTCTAATGGCCCTCTTATCCTTGGCGCTTGCCCCTGGTGGATACGTCTCCTTTTCTAAGAAGTTCCAAATGTCGTAATACCAAGGGTTGTCGTCTTGAGCCTCATCTATGGCGGAAATCGACTCGTATGCCGGTGCAAACTTCTGATCAATGATGACTGGACGCATCCGGACTCCGGATGGGATGTCTATCATGGAAGATAGAGTTGCTAATGAATCGGCGAACCTGTTGTTCTCTCTTACTAGGTGGGTGAAATTTAGCTTCTCAAACCGAGGAATTAACAAATCCAAGGTTTGGTGGTAAATTATCATCCTTTCCTCTTTGACTTTCCAGTCTCTTTTTGCTTGAGACACAACAAGGTTCGAGTCCCCAATGACGTCCAACCGTCTTGCCCCTAGTTCTAGGGCTGCTTCCAGACCAGCAATACATGCCTCATACTCTGCCTCATTGTTCGAGACTTTGAACTGGAGCTTGAATGCTAAAGGGATACGGGAATCGTCAGGCGCTATCAGCAACACCCCTATCCCATACCCATACTGGTTTGACGCTCCGTCAAAGTACATCGTCCAAGTTTCATCCTCGATGTGCAGAATGGCTTCATCTGGGAATAGGTACTCAACCGCTTCATCCCCCTCAACCGGGTGGTCGGCAAGGAACTCCGCTACCGCTCTTCCTTTCACTGACTTGCGTGTTACATACTTCAAGTCGAATTCAGAAAGCAATAGCAGCCAACGGGCTAGCCTACCCGTAAGTGCTGGTTTCTCGAAAAGATATTTGATGGGATCCAAACGTGAAACCAACATTACAGAGTGAGCTAACAGGTAGTGTCGCAGCTTCTTGGTAGCCCATACCAAGGCCAAACAAGCCTTCTCCAGTGGTGTATAACGGGTCTCGTAATCCAGCATCTTCTTGCTCGGATAGTAGATAGCCCTTTCCACTCTGTCCCCTGACTCTTGCGCGAGCATACAGCCCATGGTGGTCACAGTTACCGAAAGATACAATATCAACGGTCTCCCCGGCTCTGGTGGTGACAACACGGGCGGGTTCTGTAGATACTCTTTGATCTGTTCAAAAGCTGCCTGACATCGGCCGTCCCATTGGAACTTCTTTCCTTTCTTCAGGAGACCAAAAAATGGTTCACAAGTCAAGGTTAATTTAGAGATAAACCGTCTTATGAATTGCACTTTACCTAGAAAGCCTCGCACCTCCTTTTCAGCCCTTGGTGGTGGCATTTCTAAGATGGCCTTGATTTTGGAAGGGTCGACCTCGATGCCCCCTTGTGTAATCAAAAACCCTAGCATCTTCCCTGCTGTAACACCAAAAGTACACTTCTGGGGATTCAACCGCAGCCGAAACTCTCTGATCCTTTGGAAGAATTTTTGTAAGGCGGTGTAGTGGCCTTCTCTTTCTTTGGACTTGACAATCATGTCGTCCACATACACCTCGACCTCTTTATGGATCATATCATGCAATATTGTAGTTGCTGCCCGTTGATAGGTAGCTCCAGCATTTTTCAGCCCAAATGGCATCACTCTATAACAATATGTACCCCACGGGGTAGTGAATGCAGTCTTCTCCCGGTCTTCGGGTGCCATTACTATCTGATTATAGCCTGAGAAGCCATCCATAAACGAAAGCAAGGCGTGTCCTGCCGTGAAATCTACCAATTCATCAATGTGCGGCAAGGGAAAGTCGTCCTTCGGACTGGCCCTGTTCAAATCTCTGAAGTCTACACAGACCCGAATTCTGCCGTCCTTCTTCGGCACCGGAACAATGTTGGCCAACCAAGTTGGGTATTCAGATACCAGCAGGAAGCCTGCATCAATTTGCTTGGTGACCTCTTCCTTGATCTTAAGGGCCCAATCAGGGCGGATCCTTCTGAGCTTCTGTTTGACAGGTCGGGCCTCGGGATCAAGAGGGATCCGGTGCTGTACAATCTCAGGATCGATTCCAGGCATGTCTTCGTAGGACCACGCGAAAACATCTTTGAAATCTTTTAACAAAGCGACTAAGCGCTCGCGTTCCTCAGAAGACAACGTGGACTCGATCTAGACCAGCCGCGGGTCCTTCTCAGTACCAACATTCACAGTAGTGATTTCATCCATTAAAGGTTTAACAAATCTTTCCTGCTCTTGATCAATTAACCGTTGCAAAACCGGAAGAATTTCTTCCTCGTCGTTTTCATCAAAATTTTGAAAATCCTGATTTAAGCAATAAATCAAAGGCATAGAAAAATACTCCGAAACCACATCCACGTCGTTCTCATTAAACACTTCCGAGCTGTCGGATTCCTCTGTTACAACAGACTCAAAAGAAAATGAAAATGACGACCTAGACAGGATCGTGGCATCCGGGTTATCACCCCCAGGAATACCAGACTCAGACTCAGTTAAGCTGGAACCTGATTCCGACACACAAGATTCGGTGGAATCAGATTCCGGCTCACTACCTGACCCGGTGCTGCTTGATAAAAAGCCTTCTTCATATTGCCAGATGAGAGAAGGTGCGATGGACGCATCCAAAATAGCTGATGGTAGGCCTGCAGCCGCTTCATTCCCAATCACACATATCGAGGAGCTATCCCCCAAGCACCTCTGTTTGATCGGAGGATCTGAAAGCAGACACGCCAGCGCTGCCCCTATTTCGTTTTTATCGTCCTCAGACTGCACTTCCTTACTTTGCTCAGCCTGAGCCGATAGATCTGCCTGCCCTTCGGTGATGTCATCCTCAGGTAACTGTAAATCAAAGAAGATCTCAAACCCCGGTACGCGCTTCTTTTCCGCGTTGAGCCACGGCTCTGGGAAGCCACAGAACGGAAAGTCCTCCTCATCCCGGACGAAGCGTCCGTTTAGGGTTCCCCGAATGGGCTGGTGCATCAAGTCAAAGGGCTTCCCCATCTGTTTCGCCCTGGCCCTGCCGGCCATTTCCTTTCCTTTCCTTATCCAATCCTCTTTGGTGGGAAGGTAGCCCAAACCAAAGGTATGAGGGTTATGCGGCACTTCGGCCAATGTTACGACACCTTTTCGGCCGCTCTTGCCTAGTCCCATCCCGGGGATGTGCTGGAGTTTGTTCATGAGATAGACTGCTTGGGCACTGACATATACCCCTTCGTTAGCTGCCATGATGTCCTGTACAACCCGAGCCTCAGCCAAGGTAAAGCCTGATATGAACACATCTTCCGTACCATGTTCAATTTCTAGGACAGGCGTGGATACTTCTGGCGGCGGATGAATTGATGAATTCCCGAAGACAATGGCTACTTCCTTTCCATAGGGGTATTTCACCACTTGATGTAGGGTAGAGGAGACCGCCTTTACCTGATGCAGCCACGGCCGCCCCAAAAGCAAGTTGAACGTTGCAGGGACCTCCAAGACATGGAAATCTATCTCGTGCTGTCCCGGCCCAACCTTTGTTTGAATCTTAACTGTTCCCATTACTTCCCGGCTTGTGTTGTCATACGCCCGAATTACCTGGGCCGTTGGCACGAAATCCGCGACTTTCAAACCAATCGCATAAGCTGTCCTTGCCGGGCAGACGTTGATGGCGGACCCCGTGTCGACAAGCACCACAGGTATCCATTTATCCCTGCACTCCACAGAGATGTAGAGTGGCTTGTTATGGTTCGCACCCTCGGGTGGCAGTTCTTTGTCAGGAAAACTCAATGCTGGGGAACTTCCTCCCGAAAAGACTAAGCCCACCAGCTGTTCAGGCGTGGTGTCTATGGAAAGCTTGGCTTTGTCCATGGCTGTAAGAACGGCTTGTCTATGTACTCGAGAAGCCATAAGCAGCCCCCATATGGAGATGTCTGCTTGTATCTTTTTCAATTGTCTCAATACGGCCTCATCTTCGAGTTGCTTTTCCTTTTGCTTCTCTGCCTCCTTATCTTTTCCCGACGCTTCCGGTTGATCTAGGTGTGGAGGCTTGAAGTACCGTCCACTCCTGGTCATGTGATCGACTTCGCCGATATACCAGGTATCATCTGGTTGGTTATCTTCCCAATCTTCGTCCGTGTGGGCCAGACATAGATCGTTGTCTTCCCACCACATACCATCTGCAGCCGACAGGCATCTGTCTGGTTCTGGCATAACTGTCCCGATACTTGCAGTCCCTTTTATCCCTATGCTCACAGCATTCTCCATTTCTGTATTTGTGGCAATCTCAACCCCCACATGGCCTTTTGCCTTCCTGATCCTCTCAGAATCTTCGAATCTTCCCTGTTCTGACTGTGCCAACGTAGTAGATTGCTCAATGATCCCTGTACTCAAAATGCTCCATTCCCGAGCGAAACTCTCGACACCGGCACCCTCCGGCGATGTATTCTGTTCTTCGACCTTCCCGGCTGTTATTGACACTTCTGCCCCTGCCGGGCCTTGTTCTGACTGAAAGCCTCCTACCACATTTGGCTGATCGTCCAACCATCCCGTGGCCTCAGCCGACTCCTCATAATCGAACCAGTTGACGGTTGGGTCTTCTGGGTCTTGGTTATCTTGAAACTGGAACTTGGCAAGATCCTCTTCCACAGCTGTCAAATCATCCGTACCCTGTCCTGGACTGTCCCTTTGGATTGCACACAGCTCTCCCCCGACTGAAAATTTGACATCTGGTCTATTCTGGCCCATTAGTGAAATGTAGTCACTTGGACTATAAGCGTTCCCAACATTACTTCCAGATTCCGCAGACTCTGGCTCGACAATCTCTTTCTTGTTCTCGATGGTCACCACCACTAGCTTGGGTTGGGTTATGGAGACGTCCATCATGCACAAATCGGTGCTATCAGGAAGGAAAACCTCCGGCTTAGGTAGGTAGGAGGGTGTGATATAAATACTAGGATCGTAGGATGCGACCCCAGTGTGAATGAAATTGACTCTTTTGGGTGGTGGAACTTGGTTATGTGCGGGGAGAGGATTTGTAGTAACATTGGGTTTTTCAGGGGGTAAAATCACCCCATTATCAATGAGATCTTGGATTTCATGACGCAATCGAAAGCACAGGTCTGTGTTGTGACCGTGTTGCTGGTGGAATGCACAATACTTGGCTGGATTGTGGGTGGCGGGGAGTCTTTCGGGTAAGGGCCGCGGCTCTAGGGGCTTCAGATGCCCTTTTCTGATCAAAACCCCCAAAGCTTTGGATAGGGGCATATAAAGTGGAGCGAAGGTTCTAGTATTTCTGGGAGGGTATTTGGTTGTTTGCGGGTTGCTTCCAGACGCACCGGAGAATGGTGTGGCTGCTGTAGTTCTTGGGGAAGGGTTGGTGGTGACCATACTCACTTCAGAAGTCCTGGCAGTCGTAACGCCACTCGGGCCTGCAGTAGTATTTCGATTGAAAGTTCTGCGGGGTTGCTCCCGGTCATTATCAATCAGGCCTTGTTTTAAGGCATCCTCGATCTGCACCCCCATTTCATGTAGATCAGCAAAAGTAGGGAAGGGGATTACAATCATCTTCTGCATTAGCTTCGGCTGAAGATTGTGCACAATCATCCGAATCTGGTCCTTGTCCGTGGGCCTTAAGGTCATCATCGAAGCCTTAGCCCGCCATCTGGTTACAAATTCTGAGAAACTCTCCTTGGTTTCTTGTCTCGTTGTCTCGAGATCCCGGGTCGTGATCTCGATTTGTGTGTTATACGAGTACTGCAAGATGAAGGCCTCAGCCATCTCATCCCAACTTCTCTTGACGTCATCTTCCAATTTTGCATACCATGCGGCCGCTACACCCGACAGGGTCCGGCCGAATAAAGACAACTTCTGCAATCTAGTGAGGCCCATTGGCCTTAGGACATCTGAAAATAGTCGCAGGTGTACCATGGGATCCTCAGATCCGTCAAAACGATCGATTTGTGGCATCTTAAACCGATCTGGCAGCGTCACGGCTGTATCAGTGTATCCGTCTCCAATGTCCGGAATGGACTTCGCACCCTGAGACTTTTTGAACAGCTTTTCAAGCTTGTGCATTTTCAATGCCACGGGGTCCACTTCGGACTCGAAGGGAGAATCCGATAGATTGATAGGAGTGGGTGCCTTGGATTGCTAAGGCAGGATCGGGGGTGGAGCTGGCCCCGTTGGGATATCCGTATCTTCTTGGACGTTCCGGGCGTTTGGAGTCTCTTCGGGTATCGGAACCCTTAGTGAGGGAGGGACTTGCTGTGAAGCTGATGTCCCAGTTTGCTGCTGCAATCTCACAATTAACTCTGCTTGCTCACCCATAACTGTGGCTTGTTGTTTCGTGAATTCTGCCTGTCGGACAGCATCCTGCTGCATCATTTTCATGCTTTCCTGAAGTTGGCGTACCATCTCTTCTAAACTAGCCATACTATTCTGCTCTGGTTGAATTACTGGTATGCGTTCCCTCTCTACAGGTGAAACAGGACCCTGATCCCTACTGAACTCAGGTGGGGTAGATAAGGCCCTCTGAACTGACTGTTGAACCGATGCCCTCTGCCTAGTTGCCTTCCGTTTAGTAACTGGGGGTAGAGAATGGTACACCGGTTGTCCTGCTATCAGATCCTCAGATCGATGGAGTCGGCGACCTCTGACCCAGAGTGCTTGGGAGATGTCTACTGGGCTGGAAGCAATGATGCTAAACTACCTAGCAAAAAAGATAAATAAAGCAGTAAATAAACAAGCAATCGGACGGCATAACTGCTTTAAAATAAACACATACAACATGCAGTTGGGCATTCACAGTGCACAGTTTGATAAGCCGAACACACTGTTCCCTGATACTGATCACTGTTTCCCGAAATCTCTGTTCCCAAAACTGAACCCTGATATCCGCGGATAACTGATTCTCATAAACTGATGCTGATACCCTCAGGCCTAATACTCAATCTTACAAACTGATATGCACGTTCCTGTAGAGCCACACTCTAAAAGCACATAGCAAGTAAAGAGAGCCAAAACACCCCTATGTTGGGGTAGGGTTTCCCTGTCCTATTTTGTCAGGAGCTAGGGTTTCACTATGCATGCAGCAGTTTTCAAACAACCTAACATCGGGTAAGCAACCTGTCTTAGCTTGGAATGGTCACTATGGATCCGAATATGCACTAGGTCGAATGGTCAAAAAGGGTGCCCCGGTAGAACCGGGGTTTGTGTTCCCATGCTGTCAGAGCCCATAGCCGGTCAGCCTTATGGACATGCCTTGACAAGACAAGCCTCCGGCAAACCGTTCAGGAATGGCAGACGGCAAACACTGTGTTCCTAGGCGCACCAATGCACATGCAATGCAAAGAAGCACATAAATGAAATCAAAACAGGATATCACGAGTTTGAGTCAAGCTCTCTAAAACTCCCCAGCAGAGTCGCCAGAAACTGTAACAAGTCCGCGAGGGACCCTCGCTACAGTTCGGACTCTCGATTTGTATCACGGTTCTAAATCTGAACCAAAGAGTCCAAATCCGGCAAATCGTTTTGAGAAAACAGATTTTGAAAGAAGTGCCAAACATGGACTGCTTCGCCAGATACAAAGTCGCCACCTAAATATTTTAAAATGGGGAAATTTAGGAAATCCTGACTCAGTGCCGAAGGCCACGTGTCCGTCATCACCAAAATTGCCTCGGCTCGGGAACTTGGGTACGATCGGGGAAGGTCAGCTATGAGCACCCCCTCTCGCCCGGTCTGAAGACCGGCCTTTACTAACCGTGATATCCAATTTTGAAAACGTTATGTGTTCTTAATCCGGTTATTAGCCTAGAATTACTATGTTGTACGCGCAGCAAACAAGTATAGACCAAATCGCCCAAATTGGAACAAAACATTTCATGTTTGTTTTGAAAAATGGTTTGCTACTCACAAGTAGGCTAAAATGCGGATTTTGCCACCCTCAAGTGGGCTTTTAGAAAAGATGATTTTGCCACTATCTAGTGGGCTTAAAACTCACAGTTTTAATGCATTATTCCAATTTAGGTAATTCAACCTCCATCCACAGGCATTCAAGCAGTTATATCACATAAGCAGCTAGCCTCATGGTAATCATGCTATCATGGCAACATTCACACGCATGCGATATGCTAAAGCATAAAAGCTTACCTAGTACTCCGTGCCAAAACAATAAACTAGTTAGCAAAATGTGCGTGTCCTAGTTCATGTTAAAAATGGCTAATGCAACACATGCAAAGATGCGTTCTAAACAGGCTCGGCTATCCTAAAGATGGCATGTGAAATGCTGCGACTAACAAGTACTCAACTTGGAATTGAAATACAAGTGCAGTTAGCATGGTGTGCCGAGCCCGGTGCATGTAAGACAAATGTATGGATGCACGCATGCATAGCATAAGGTATGCTGAATTTAAACATGCCCTAATCTACCATCGTAAGCAGGTAAATAAAAGGGAAGAAAGAAGTGGGGCTGGAAGACATACACACCACCCACACACACTTATTACAGATTTGCCCTCACTCGGAGGGCCCAAATAAATATTACAGTCCCAAATAATAAACAAATAAAATTATTACAGAATTTTCTAATTAATTAAAAGAAAGGATGCAAAAGAAAAAGGAGGGTGGCCACAGCCTCTGCCTCGGGGTGCGCAGATGATGCATGCTCGGAAATCGGCTCGCCCGAAAAACCCGTACCGTCCCCTGCCACCTCTGTTTGTACTGCCTTATCTCTCTGGAAATCGCCAAAGTCCTGGAGAAGGTTCCTTACACACTGCAGAGCACCACCGGCCAGACAGAATTCCCACCGGCACTCTACAATTTCCACCTGCTGTTCTTGGACTCATCGGCACTTCAATGATTGCCGGTCGGCACTAAATTCTGCCGGTCGGCAGAAACTTCCTGCAGAAGACAATTTTGACAGCAAACAGAGAACAGACAGTGCATGGCATGGGGTTTTGAGGCACATGTGAGCATGGTCATGCTTCCTATCATGCTTTGAACTCAAGGAAGCATGTCACTCGATCCTCGAACCATCAATGGTGCATGGTGATTCAGAGAATCAAATTTTCCATTTGATATGAAGATGCATGCAACAAACAAAATGAAAACCGAAGCCTTATCAAGTTGGAATCAAAGGCCCCGGTGACCGGGAATCGAGGCACATTACATCACTTGAAGTATGAATGTTCCTTGATTCCGACACTTGGTTTGACACCCCAAACCAAGTAAATGCAATGCATGTTATTGCAACATGGCTCAAAATGCAACATGATACCAAGATGCAAGGCACAACAAGCATTATGCAACCAACATGACAAATGTGTAATGCCAAGCATACAAGGTGCAAAATGTGATGGCAAATATGGACCAATTTGACAATGGGATTAATATACTACAAGGCTTAATGAAGTAACCATGCAGCAAATATGAAACAAGCATGCAATGGGGCCTAGAACCATAAAGGGGCAGACCTTAAACCATCCCAAAACAGCGGCCAAAAGATGTCTAAAAGGTGGACCAATACTCATGCTAACAAGCAAACTAATGGTCCCAAGGTTAAGGCATAAAAAAAGACATTTTCCCCCCACCAACATGACTACTCATGGCATGACTAAGACAAGTAAAAAAAGACCTTTTACATGCAGAATGGGACTCCAAAGCCTCCTAACATGGTAGCTAAAATGACTCCAAAAGAGTGTATGCACCAAGGCTCAAATGTAGGCATAAGAGGGTACACCCTCAAGGCATAAAAGAGGTCATGCATGCACACATACAAACATGATTCTTGGACTAAAATGTGGTCCTAAATGATGTTAAATCATGAGGGTGATCACAACCATGCATGCTAGAGGTCAAAATGCTCAAAGCTTTCAAGCCAAAATACATAGCACCTATAACAAACATGTCAAGCATGACCAAATGGATAACCAACAGACTTTAAGCATGGAAAAACAATACTAAAAGCTTCATGGAACTAAGCCAACACACACAAGAATCATGGCCTAATCATGAGATGCACTTCTAAGCAAAATGGAGCAATACAAAGCAAGTACTACAAGCATACAAGGAGGCACAAATCCGGCCAAAAACAGAGGTTACATATGACCTAAAACACCTAAAAAACTTCTGAAATGAGGCCAAGAATGATCAAGCACACATGCTCCCCCTTTAAGCCCAAAAAGCAAGGAAACAAAACAAGGAAGGGAGAAGGGTGTCCCTCCCCTATGAAAGACTTCAAACCACCTTTATTAACACTGAAAATCAACTGGTTTTTAGTGGTGAAAGGACCAAAACACTGAAGTGAACAAAGCCTTACCAAAGAGGCACCAAAATGGACCAAACAAGGCCTAGAAGGGTGAGTTTGCACTCAAACCACAAAACGACCTTAATGAAAGTTCTAAAGCATGAAAATACAAGCCCTTTTTATGTTATACACAAGAGCTAAAACAGCAAGCAAGATAGGTAAAAAACTATTGCAAGTTTGGAGAATATAAAGCAAGATGCTCACCCTTGAAGAACCCTTGAAGAACAAATGGTCTAGCCCTCTTCTTTTGCTCAAAACCAGTCCAAAAACTCAAGAATCAACCCCCCAAGTTCCTCAATCTCGGAGTAAGGTGTAATAGTGTGTGTAATGGTGCAAAAGTAAGGTAAAAACCACCTTTAGGCCAAGGAAACACACACAAAGGAGGGGAGAGAGGAAGATATAGAGATAGAGTGTATCTATATCTCAAAGCTCTGGTTTTTGGTCCCAAAATTCTAACCTAGATCAAAGAGGAAGGCCCTCCCTCTTATAAGACTCCCTCTTGCAAAGCTTATACAACAAGCTTGCTTAGAGGGAGATCCCTCCATACATGTGTATGGAGGGAGGCAGAGTTGGTGCCAGCTATCACAGCTGGCACAAAATATCTCCATAAAGTGGATGAACAGTGGTCGGCTGCCCAAAAAAGTTGTTTCGACAAAAAAATGTGCCCACCGGCAACAAACTATGCCGATCGGCAATAAAATGTGCCGACCAGCAACAAAAGGTGCCGGTGGAAGCAAAAGACCAGCCGGTGGCCTCTATCCAGTGCCGATGGTATGTGGGGATGCCTCACAAGGCATTCCCTGCCCTTCCAAGGCAAAACACAAGTGTTTGGTATGAAACCAGACACTAAACGGTCAAGTTCGGAGATCCAGAGGTAGGGCGCGCGAGCCGAAACCTCCGGGAACTCTAAACGAACACATACATGAATAATCACCGAGTGTTCTAAGCGGTGACGTCCAAGTCTCGAGGACGGTCAAAAATGGGGTGTCTACACATTCCAAAGCCAAAAAAGCTAAACAAGAGAACCAAATCCTTTATATTTCGTGGTATGGAGTTACTTCACTGATATCTCACAATACGTAGCAGGATGACAAGGCAAGAGAGGCCGATCTATAGAAACTTCATGGTCATGAGCAGCACCAACACTATTAAAAAGCTACGGATCATCGTCGACAGCACTATTGAGCTAATAAAAATTCCAGTGGTCTGGATGGTCTTGAAGAGCGCTGACATGACAACGAAATAACTGCTCCCTTTACTTCGTATTCTTCAGTTCCACCTCCATCATCCAGATTTTACGGTAATAATTGCAATTTAAAAAATACGAAACAAAATTTTCGAGAAAACCATGAGAGCAAGTGTAGACACGGCAAACATAGCCGAGAAGATGGAAAACCTAAGCCACCACTATGTTTTGTAGAGAATAAGTATTATTTCCAAAATAGATGCCATAAGCTAGCCTAAAGTAGAAATAAGACCAAAAACCTCTGGAAATGTAATAGGCTTTTTGTTTTCTGCGAGATTCTGATGATTTGAAACGATTTCCGATTTTTGATGGTTTGTTTCCATTAGAAGTGCTTTTATGTCAATAATTTCCATATTTCAAGACAGTAATTTCCTTACACCACATATATGCTTGAAATCCAATAACCATACATCCAATGTAATATATATACTTCTGAAATCCTATACTCTATATATATCTTCAAAATACTATAATCTTCGGTTTGGTAAACCATTTGGGCTAAATAATCCCGAAATGAAAGAAAAAAAAAGCCAAAAAACCAACAAACAAGTTTGTCATTCCAAAGCCAAAAAAGCTAAACAAGAAAACTAAATCCTTTATGTTTCGTGATACGGAGTTTCTTCACTCATATCTCACAATACGGAGCAGGATGACAAGGCAAGAGAGGCAGATCAATAGAAACTTCATGATCATGAGTAGCACCAGCACCGTTAAAAAGCTTCGGATCATCGTTGGCAGCACTATTAAGCCAATAGAAATTCCAATGGTTGGAATGGTCGTGAAGAGCGTAGACATGACAACGAAATAACTGCTCCCTTTACTTCATATTCTTCAGTTCCACCTCCATCATCCACATTTTACGGTAATAATTGTAATTTAAAAAATACGAAATAGACATTTTTGAGAAAACCTTGAGAGCAAGTGTAGACATGGAAAACATAGCTGAGAACATAGAATACCTAAGCCTCCACTCTGTTTTGTATAGAATAAGTATTATTTCCAAAATAGATGCCATAAGCTGGCCTAAAGTAGAAATAAGACCAAAAACTTTAGGAAAAGTAATAGGCTTTTGTTTTCTGTGAGATTCTGATGATTTCAAACAATTTCAGATTTTTGATGGTTTGCATGCATTAGAAGTGTTTTTATAACAGTAATTTCCTTATTTGATGACAGTAATTTCCTTACACAACGTATATGTTTGAAATCTTATTACCATGCATCCAATGTAATATATATACTTCTGAAATCCTATACTCCATATATATATATATATATATGTTCAAAATCCTATAATCCCCGGTTTGGTAAACCATTTGGGCTAAATAATCTCAAAATGACAACAACAAAAAAAAAGTGAAAAAAGCGAAAAAAACCAACAAGCAAGTTTGTCATTCCAAAGCCAAAAAAGCTAAACAAGAAAACCAAATCCTTTATATTTCGTGGTATGGAGTTTCTTCATTGATATCTCACAATACGTAGCAGGATGACAGGGCAAGAGAGGCAGATCAATAGAAACTTCATGGTCATGAGCAGCACCAACACTATTAAAAAGCTACGGATCATCGTCGACAGCACTATCGAGCCAATAAAAATTCTAGTGGTCCAGATGGTCATGAAGAGCGCTGACATGACAACGAAATAACTGCTCCCTTTACTTCGTATTCTTCAGTTCCGCCTCCATCGTCCAGATTTTACGGTTATAATCGTAATTTACAAAATACGAAACAGACATTTTCGAGAAAACCTTAAGAGCAAGGGTAGACATGGCAAACATAGCCGAGAAAATGGAAAACCTAAGCCACCACTTTGTTTTGTAGAGAATAATTATTATTTCCAAAATAGATGCCATAAGCTGGCCTAAAGTAAAAATAAGACCAAAAACTTTTGGAAATGTAATAGGCTTTTTGTTTTCTGCGAGATTCTGATGATTTGAAACAATTTCAGATTTTCGATGGTTTGCTTGCATTAGAAGTGTTTTTATGACAGTAATTTCCTTACACAACATATATGTTTGAAATCCTATTACCATACATCCAATGTAATTTATATACTTCTGAAATCCTATACTCCATATATATATATATATATGTTCAAAATCCTATAATCCCCGGTTTGGTAAACCACTTGGGCCAAATAATCCCGAAATGACAACCAAAAAAAAAAAAAAAAGTGAAAAAGCCAAAAAAGCGAACAAACAAATTTGTCATTCCAAAGCCAAAAAGCTAAACAAGAAAACCAAATCCTTTATATTTCGTGGTATGGAGTTTCTTCACTGATATCTCACAATACGTAGCAAGATGACAAGGCAAGAGAGGCCGATCTATAGAAACTTCATGGTCATGAGCAGCACCAACACTATTAAAAAGCTACAGATCATCGTCGACAGCACTATCGAGCCAATAAAAATTCCAGTGGTCTGGATGGTCTTGAAGAGCGCTGACATGACAACGAAATAACTGCTCCCTTTAGTTCGTATTCTTCAGTTCCACCTCCATCGTCCAGATTTTGCGGTAATAATTGCAATTTACAAAATACGAAACAAACATTTTTTAGAAAACCGTGAGAGCAAGTGTAGACAAGGCAAACATAGCCGAGAAGATGGAAAACCTAAGCCACCACTATGTTTTGCAGAGAATAAGTATTATTTCCAAAATAGATGCCATAAGCTAGCCTAAAGTAGAAATAAGACCAAAAACTTCTGGAAATGTAATAGGCTTTTTGTTTTCTGCGAGATTCTGATGATTTGAAACGATTTCCGATTTTTGATGGTTTGTTTGCATTAGAAGTGTTTTTCTGACAATAATTTCCTTATTTCATGACAGTAATTTCCTTACACCACATAAATGTTCGAAATCCAATAACCAAACATCCAATGTAATATATATACTTCTGAAATTCTATACTCTATATATATGTTCAAAATACTATAATCCTCGGTTTGGTAAACCATTTGGGCTAAATAATCCCGAAATGAAAGAAAAAAAAAGTCAAAAAAGCCAAAAAACCAACAAACAAGTTTGTCATTCCAAAGCCAAAAAAGCTAAACAAGAAAACCAAATCCTTTATGTTTCGTGATATGGAGTTTCTTCACTCATATCTCACAATACGGAGCAGGATGACAAGGCAAGAGAGGCAGATCAATAGAAACTTCATGATCATGAGCAGCACCAGCACCGTTAAAAAGCTTCGGATCATCGTTGGCAGCACTTTTAAGCCAATAGAAATTCCAATGGTTGGGATGGTCGTGAAGAGCGTAGACATGACAACGAAATAACTGCTCCCTTTACTTCGTATTCTTCAGTTCCACCTCCATCATCGACATTTTACTGTAATAATTGCAATTTACAAAATACGAAACAGGCATTTTTGAGAAAACCTTGAGAGCAAGTGTAGACATGGAAAACATAGCTGAGAACATGGAAAACCTAAGCCTCCACTCTGTTTTGTATAGAATAAGTATTATTTCCGAAATAGATGCCATAAGCTGGCCTAAAGTAGAAATAAGACCAAAAACTTTTGGAATTGTCATAGGCTTTTGTTTTCTGCGAGATTCTGATGATTTGAAACAATTTCCGATTTTTGATGGTTTGCTTGCATTAGAAGTGTTTTTATGACAGTAATTTCCATATTTCATGACAGTAATTTCCTTACACAACATATATGTTTGAAATCCTATTACCATACATCCAATGTAATATATATACTTCTGAAATCCTATACTCCATATATATATATATATATGTTCAAAATCCTATAATCCCCGGTTTGGTAAACCATTTGGGCTAAATAATCCCAAAATGACAACAACAAAAAAAAGTGAAAAAAGCGAAAAAAACCAACAAACAAGTTTGTCATTCCAAAGCCAAAAAAGCTAAACAAGAAAACCAAATCCTTTATATTTCGTGGTATGGAGTTTCTTCATTGATATCTCACAATACGTAGCAGGATGACAAGGCAAGAGAGGCAGATCAATAGAAACTTTGTGGTCATGAGCAGAACCAACACTGTTAAAAAGCTACGGCTCATCGTTGACCACACTATCGAGCCAATAAAAATTCTAGTGGTCTGGATGGTCATGAAGAGCGCTGACATGACAACGAAATAACTGCTCCCTTTACTTCGTATTTTTCAGTTCCGCCGCCATCGTCCGGATTTTACGGTAATAATCGTAATTTACAAAATACAAAACAGACATTTTCGAGAAAACCTTAAGAGCAAGTGTAGACATGGAAAACATAGCCGAGAAAATGGAAAACCTAAGCCACCACTTTGTTTTGTAGAGAATAAGTATTATTTCCAAAATAGATGCCATAAGCTAGCCTAAAGTAAAAATAAGACCAAAAACTTCTGGAAATGTAATGGGCTTTTTGTTTTCTGCGAGATTCTGATGATTTGAAACGATTTCCGATTTTTGATGGCTTGTTTACATTAGAAGTGTTTTTAGGACTGTAACTTCCTTATTTCATGACAGTCATTTCCTTACACCATATATATGTTCGAAATCCTATAACCATATATCATATGTAATATATATATATATATATATACTTCTGAAATCCTATACTCTATATATATATGTGCAAAATCCTATCAGCCTTGATTTGGTAAACCATTTGGGCTAAGTAATCCCAAAATGACCACAAAAAAAAAAAAAAAAAAGGTCAAACAAGCCAAAAAACCAACAAACAATTTTGTCATTCCAAAGCCAAAAAAGCTAAATAAGAAAACCAAATCTTTTATATTTCGTGGTATGGAGTTTCTTCACTGATATCTAATAATACAGAGCAGGATGACAAGGCAAGAGAGGCAGATTGATAGGAAGTTCCTGATCACGAGCAGCACCAACACCGTTAAAAAGCTTTTGATCATTATCGGCAGCACTATCGAGCCAATAGAAATTCCAGTGGTTGGGATGGTCATGAAGAGCGCAGACATGACAACGAAATAACTGCTCCCTTAACTTCATATTCTTTAGTTCCACCTCCATCATTCGCATTTTACGGTAATAATTGCAATTTACAAAATACTAAACAGTCATTTTCGGGAAAACCTTGAGAGCAAGTGTAGACATGGGCAACATAGCTGAGAAGATGGAAAACTTAAGCCTCCACTCTTTTTTGTATAGAATCAGTATTATTTCCAAAATAGATACCATAAGCTGGCCTAAAGTAGAAATAAGACCAAAAACTTCTAGAAATGTAATAGGATTTTTATTTTTTGCGAGATTCTGATGATTTGAAACGATTTCCAGTTCTTGATTGTTTGTTTGCTTTAGAAGTGTTTTTATGACAGCAATTTCCTTATTTCATTAAAGTAATTTCCTTACTTCACATATATGTTCGAAATCCTATAACCATACATCTAATGTAATATATATACTTCTGAAATCCTATACTCTATATATATGTTCAAAATCCTATAGGCCCCGGTGTGGTAAACCATTTGGGCTAAATAATCCCCAAATGACAACAAAAAAAAAAAAAAAAAAAAAAAAGAAGTCAAAAAAGCAAAAAAACCAACAAAAAAGTTTGTCATTCCAAAGCCAAAAAGCTAAACAAGAAAACCAAATCCTTTATATTTCGTGGTATGGAGTTTCTTCACTAATATCTCACAATACGGAGCAGGATGACATGGTATGAGAGGCAAATCAATAGAAACTTCTTGATTGGGAGCTGCACCAGCACCAACACCGTTAAGGAGCTTCTGATCAACATCGGCAGCACTATCGAGCTAATTGAAATTCCAGTGCTTGGTATGGTCATGAAGAGCGCAGACATGACAATGAAGTAACTGCTCCCTTGACCTCATGTTCTTCAGTTCCACCTCCATCATCCGCATTTTACGGTAATAATTGCAATTTACAAAATACGAAACAGTCATTTTTTAGAAAACCTTGATTGCAAGTGTAGACATGGCAAACAAAGCTGAGAAGATGGAAAACTTAAGCCACCACTCTCTTTTGTATACAATAAGTATTATTTCCAAAATAGATGCTGTAAGCTAGCCTAAATTAGAAATAACACCAATAACTTCTCGAAATGTAATAGGCTTTTTGTTTTTTTCCATATTCTAATGATTAGAAACGATTTCCAGTTTTGATGGGTTGTGTTCAATAGAAGTGTTTTTATGACAGTAATTTCTTTATTTTAGGATAGTAATTTCCTTACACCACATATATGTTTGAAATCCTATAACCATACATCCAATGTAATATATATACTTCTGAAATCCTATACTCTCTCTCTCTATATATATGTTCAAAATCCTATACTATATATATATATATATATTGAAAAGTCCTATAAACCACGGTTTGGTAAACCATTTGGGCTAAATAATCACAAAATAACAACAACAACAAAAAAAATGTGAAAAAAGCAAAAAAACCAACAAAAAAGTTTGTCATTCCAAAGCTAAAAAAGCTAACCAAGATAACCAATACGAGTTTTTCACATTTTTTATATTTCGTGGTATGGAGTTTCTTCACTCATATCTCACAATACGGTGCAGGATGACAAGGCAAGAGAGGCAAATCAATAGAAACTTCTTGATCATGGGCAGCACCAGCACCGTTAAAAAGCTTTTGATCATCATCGGCACCTCTATTGAGCCAATAGAAATTCCAGTGGTTGGGATGGTCATGAAGAGCGCAGACGTGACAACTAAATAGCTGCTCCCTTCACTTCATATTCTTCAGTTCCACCTCCATCATCCACATTTTACGATAATAATTGCAACTTACAAAATACGAAACAGTCATTTTCGAGAAAACCTTGAGAGCAAGTGTAGACATGGAAAAAATAGCCGAGAAGATGGAAAACTTAAGCCTTCACTCTTTTTTGTATAGAATAAGTATTATTTCCAAAATAGATGCCAGAAGGTGGCCTAAAGTAGAAATAAGACCAAAAACTTCTAGAAATGTAATAGGCTTTTCGTTTTTCTTGAGCTATACAACTTCTACAATTGCAGAAGTCACTACAACCACCGCAAAACCAAGTCCCACGTAAGTGTATGTCATATTTTTTTTCATTTCCAACTTGTTCCATTGTGGCACTTGCAAATTCTAACAGGTCATTGAAGGCGGCACACTAAAAATCTAATTGTTGTTCCTAAAAAACTTAAACACTTTGAACTTCAATTTCCAGAAAACTTTGTTGGTGAAGCATAACACTATGAAAACCATGTGAAACTTTGTGGACTTCATTTTCTCAAAAACTTTGTAGGAGAAGTGACACACTTTGAAAAACAGGTTAAATACTTTGGACTTCACTTCCTTGAAAACCTCGCAAGCAAAGTGAAGCACTATGAAAAACATAGGAAAGACTTTTGAAACCATTTTTTATGTCTGTAATACAGAGAAGGGATAGGTGGAGGATAGAGAGAAAATGAATGTTAGAGCGAGGAAGAGATGGAGAGAATGTAAGAACGAGCAAGATAAGAATGGATGGTCCACTTCTATTTATAATGGTCTAAAGAAACTACCTCATTTTTTAATTTATTTTTTTGGTATTATAATGCACAATTTTGAAGCATGCAGGTGCCATAACACACAACTATTCCACATGCCTGGTTAGAACCAAATCGGACCGTATACATACCATAAACCATAATGCATACAATCCTACGCTCTTATTTATGATGAGCTGCTACTGATCTTGCTGATATTCTTGTTTCTTTTTTTTTTTTAATTATTTATCATAATTTTAGTTTTGTAATTGTTGTTACCACAAATATTTGTTTGATGGGAATTTTATACTTGTTACATGTTGAACAATATGTTTATTTATTAGATATTATGTTTGTTTAAGTTATGTTTCGAAAAATAATGGGCAGATTAAAGTTGAACAATTTATGGTAGGTTGAATTTATTCCTCCATTTCTTCACATTTATTCCTCCATTTCTTGATTATGTAATTATGATTTGCTCACACATTTATTACAATTATGTGTCAAAGATTGTAAAAAAATACATCAATAAATGTAATGATTTTTCTTTTATTAATTTAAAATAATGACAGATTCTTACATGTTTAATTTGTAGTCATATGTAATAAAAATCTGTTTTTATTAATTTAAAATAAAGACATATTCTTACATATTTAATTTGTAGTCATATGTAATAAAAATCTTTCATTATAATTATGAAGGAAAATTATCGGGTATTCTCAGAGTATTACGTGTCTATACGCCTTCACTTATTACCATTCACCAAGCCCCCTCATGTTCTTTAGTCACTCAACACAAAATCATAAGTCTCACATTCCCCACCAATCAAAATATTCTGAAACACCGCATGACCATACTCTAAGAGTACGGAGAGGATTAGGATTTGCACAGATAATATCCACACACTTTAAGATAGATAGTAGTTGTTGGGGTTAAGATTATTGCGGGTATATATTGTTGATTATTCAGTATTGTGTAATCTTCTGTCAATGTTAATAATTAATATCTAATTGATTGAAAAAAATAAAATTCCAACTTAAGTGATGTTATGAAGAAAAATTTTTATATAGACAAATGGAAAGCTATTAGTTTGAGTTATACCATACAAACAATATATATATAATATTTAAACAAAATTATCACTTGGTGATACGTTTAAAAAATGATTACAATTTCATGTTAAAGATTATAATTTTAATAATTAATAGGGTAAAATCAATTTTACCTTATTGTAGTATTGTGTTAGAGTATTTAACCTCCCTTACATTTAAAAATAGCTAAAAACCTCTCTTATGTTTGGGACTAAAGTGTAATACTAACATCGTTAATAATAAATGTAAAATGACGTTAATGCCCATTTACCTTCTTTATTTTCATTCTCTCTGCTCTGTATACATATGTGGTTATATATACTGATATATAATTATACATAGACATACATGTATCAAGTGGAAAGAATCGTTATATAGAAATTCTGAACCAAAAATGAGAAGGTATATAGAAATGAAGGCTGATGGGTAGTAGAAGCAACTCAACCAATTAACAATAGAAACAGTAGGAATGAAAATGAAATCGATAATGATGGACGATTGTCCTTCACCTGCCCTTTAAATTTGCACGAAGATCTTAAAGTATTACCTTTTAAAAATTGATACTTATATATAACTTTATATTTATATATATATATATATATATAATGTAGATATTTACACATATATATATATATTTTTATTTTAACAAACCAGTACAGGGTTTTGCTTCCAAGCAAATCAGTGGGATGTTTAGATGCAAAAAGGTGATTTCTTTGTTGCCTCACAAAATGCTACTGGTTTAGATAAAAGAAACAGAAAATAGGGAGTGGTTCACAATTATTTACTTATTTTTATATTTTTTGCAAAAATTACCACTTAAAATAGTGAATATTTCTATTGTTTGTTGAGCAATGTAGGTATCCGGAAGGAAAGAGAGGAAAAAGGGTTAGGATTAGAGTTTTCATATTAGTTTGGAAAGATGACGATAAGGGCACATTTGCTATTTCACATTATATATTTTGGCTTTACTTTGAATTTTTTTTCAAGCCAAATCTAAAATGAGAGAGATGAGACCAACTCTCTGTTAAATTAAATGGAATTTAAGACCGCAGAGAGTCGAGGTGCAAAATGGCTAAAATCGTAAGAGAGGTTCTTGGCTATTTTTAAAATGCGAGGGGGTTGAAGTGCTCCAAGACAATAATACAAGGAGATAAAATAGATTTTGCCCAAATTAATATTTATAAAATTTACTATTTATCTCTATTAATTTTTAGAATTTAACTTGAATTGAAATTTCTCCAAAAATATATACCCATATATATATAAAATCATTACAAAAAGATGTGGCAAGTATTAATTTTATCAATTTAAACGGTAAGATCATTTAAGTGACTTATAATAAGGGCCGACCCTGGGCTAAGGCCACTAAGGCTTGTGCCTAGGGCCCCAAATATTTGGCTCAAAACAAAGCCCAAAATTTATTAATTTTATATTATACTAAAAGTCCAAAACCCAGTCTTTTTTATTGTTTACATAATTTTATCTTTAGTGGGTAGAATTAATTTTTAAAAATTCAAAAATATTTTTTTGACATTTATTTTTGTCAAATTAGATTATATTTTATCAAATTGACAATTTTTCCTTGAAATTAAATAATGGTATTTTCTATTGTCCTTACTCCGTACAAAATTCAAAGTTCAGAGTCAAATGTGTCACAATTGAAAAGGTAGGGACCAAAGTGACACAAGTCCTCACTCCCAAATTATAGGAACTGTTAGTGTAATTCGCCCATAAATTTTAATGATTATAAGTGTAAGGAAACTTTTAGTAACTACTAAATAATAAAAAAAAATGATTGATAAATTAGTATTTTGTTGATAATTTTTTTTAATAAAAAAAATATATGTAGGAAGGCCCCACTTTCAAAGCCCGTTTAAGGCCCCATAAATCTCAAGGCCAACCCTGCTCATAATTTTAAAAATACAAATATTCTTTTGTAAGGATAATATTTTTCATTAAATACCCTAGGAGTACTAGTGTAATTTAAATGATTTAAGAAAACAACAATTATTAAAAAAAAATATAGTTTGAGACATTCTACCTCAAAGACTTTATCCTAAATTGTTACATTTTACTCATTCCATCCAAAATATTAGTTCATTTTTCCTTTTTTATTGTCTCAAAATATTTGTCCATTTTCAAAAATTAAGAAATAAAATAATATGAATTTACTATTTTTTCATTCTTTTAAATTCATTAATAACATAAAAAGTACAATTATGACAATTAATATCCCAAAAAATTGTACTATCAAAGGGTAATTTTAAAAAATTAATATTTTTAAAATATTATAATTGTTCTATTAAAAAAAAATAGATTCTCCAAAAAAGACCATTATTTTAGGACGGATGGAGTATGTAATAGTTAACAAGTGCCTCTAAACACAAATACACAAGATATTTTTTATTTTTTGTATGCTTAATTTTGCATGTTTGCATCATGTAACTCATTACACATTCATAAGAGATGATAAGAAAAAGTAGTAGGAAATGACAACAATAGGTTCATTTGTTGAAAAGTTGAGGCAATTGTGTTGTGAGAAGTGTTAGTCTAAGCAAATGCACTTGATTCGGGATCATTATTGATGAGGTAGGTTTTTTTTTTTTAAAATGAGTTGGGTCCTCAAGAGGTAGGACTTGGGTTAAATTTTGCAAAGTTGCCATTCATAATTCACTAGTGTTTCGCATGTGTTATATTGGGATTGTGTTTATACTTATTTGTATATATGTGAATTGTTATTTTTAAATGTCTTTTTTTTTTTCTTTTTTGCACACAAAAAAAGGAATACAATAAATGCAATATATCTTCAAACAATTATTTTATGTTTACTTTTATTTATAATTTAAGAATAATGTACGGGCAAAATTTATAACTAAAGTAAGGAAAAATTTGTTTCTAACGACATTTTTTTACTTCTATATAAATACTTTAAAAAAAAAAACCTGAAAAATATAATCAATATAAATAGGGATTTTTATTGATAAGTCCAATTTAAAAGTGTTTTAATCCAAGAAGTCCATGAAGGAATTTTTTAACCCATTTAGTCCCATGTATGTATAGTTTTATTCCATAAAGTCCATTTTCTTGATTTACACTATTTTCTTGGACACTTATGCCCTTATATTTAATTTTGATACCTTTATAAATATTTTTTCAATGATTAGAAATTTAATGATGTGAAAGTTCATATTTTAAAATTCACATTTGTAAAAATGTAAATTGGCCCGTCGGCCGCCCGAAACCCGCCCGCGAGCCAGGGCGGGCCCGGCTCGTTGACAATGTGAATATTCACATTGACATGTTAAAATTCACATTAATAGGAGTGTAAAATTGGCCCCCGTCCCGTGGCGACGCGAAACCTGCCCGCGGCCCATGGGCGGCCCAAGGCGGACCTTGTCCAGCCCTTTGACAATGTGAATATTCACATTGACATGTTAACATTCACATTGATAAGAGTATAAAATTGGGCCGCGGCCCATGGGCAGCCAAAAGCCCCCCGCAGCCCGGGGCGGGCCCGGCTCGGCCCATTGACAATGTGAATATTCACATTGATATGTTAACATTCACATTGATAGGAGTGTAAAATTAGCCCGCGCCTCGTAACTGCCCGAAACCCGCTCATGGCCCGTGGGCGGGCCCGGCCCGGCCTGTTAACAATGTGAATGTTCACATTGACATGTTAACATTCACATTGATAAGAGTATAAAACTAGACAGCAGCCCAGGGTGGGCCCGACTCAGCCCGGCCCGGCCCGTTGACAATGTGAATATTCACATTGACATATTAACATTCACATTAATAGGAGTGTAAAATTGGCTCCCGTCCCGTGGCGGCGCGCAACCTGTCCGCGGCCCATGGGCGGCCCGGGGCGGGCCAGTCCGGCCCATTGACAATGTGAATATTCACATTGACATGTTAACATTCAAATTGATAAGAGTATAAAATTGGCCTGCGGCCTATGGACGGCCAAAAGCCCGCCCGCTGCCTGGGGCGGGCCCGGCCCGGCCCGTTGACAATGTGAATATTCACATTGACATGTTAACATTCACATTGATAAGAGTGTAAAATTGGCCCGTAGCCCGTGGCCGACCCGAAGCCCGACCGCTGCCCGAGGCGGGCTTGGCCCGACCCGTGACAATGTGAATATTCACATTGACATGTTAACATGCACATCGATAGGAGTGTAAAATTAGCTCGCGCCCCGTGGCTGCCCGAAACCCGTCCACGGCCCGTGAGCGGCCCGGGGAGGGCCCGGCCCGGCCTGTTGAGAATGTGAATATTCACATTGACATGTTAACATTCACATTGGTAAGAGTGTACAATTGGCCCGTGACCCGTGGGTAGCCTGAAGCCCGACCTCGGGCCAGGGCGGGCCCGGCCCGTTGGCAATGTGAATATTCACATTGACATGTTAACATTCACATTGATAGGAGTGTAAAATTAGTCCGCAGCCCGTGGGCGGCCCGAAGCCCGATCGCAGCCCGAGGCGGGCTTGGCCCGACCCGTGACAATGTGAATATTCACATTGACATGTTAACATTAACATTGATAGGAGTGTAAAATTTGTCCGCTACCCGAAGCTCGCCCGCGGCCCGGGGTAGGCCCGGACCCAAACCCGAGCCACCCCAGGCAGCCCACGGGCTTCGGGCCGCCCATGGGACGCGAGTCAATTTTACACTCTTATCAATGTGAATGTTAACATGTCAATGTGAATATTCACATTGTTAACAGGCCGGGCCGGGCCCTCTTCGGGCCGCCCATGGGCCGTGGACATGTTTCGGGCAGCCACGGGGCACGGGCTAATGTTACACTCTTATCAATGTGAATGTTAACATGTCAATGTGAATATTCACGTTATCAACGGGTCGGGCCCGCGTCGGCCCGGGGCCGGGCTTTGAGCTGCCCATGAGTCACGGGCTAATTTTACACTCTTATCAATTTTAATGTTAATATGTCAATGTGAATATTTACATTGTCAAAGAGCCGGGCTGGGCCCGCCCTGGGCAGCGTGCGGGCTTCGGGCCGCCCACGGGCCACGGGCCAATTTTACATTCCTATCAATGTGAATGTTAATATGTCAATGTGAATATTCACATTGTCAACGGGCCAGACTGGGCTAGCCTTGGGCCGCCCATGGGACGCGAGTCAATTTTACACTCTTATCAATGTGAATATTAACATGTCAATGTGAATATTCACATTGTCAACAGGCCGGGTCGGACCCGCCCACGGGCCGTGGGCTAGTTTCGGGCAGTCACGGGGCGCGGGCTAATTTTATATTCTTATCAATGTGAATGTTAACATGTCAATGTGAATATTTGCATTATCAACGAGTCGGGCCGGGTCCGCCCAGGGCAACCCACGAGCCGCAGGCGGGTTTCGTGTCGGCCACAGGCTGCAGGCTAATTTTACACTCCTATCAATGTAAATGTTAACATGTCAATGTGAATATTCACATTGTCAACGGGCCGAGCCCGTCTCGACCCGATCCCCGGCCCATGCTTCGGGCTGCCCACGGGTCATGGGCTAATTTTACACTCTTGTTAATGTTAATGTTAATGTTAATATGTCAATGTGAATATTCATATTGTGAACGGGTCGGCCCGGGCCCACCCCGGGTGACGGGCTAGTTTCGGGCCGCCCACGAGCCGCAGGCCAATTTTACACTCCTATCAATGTGAATGTTAACTTGTCAATGTGAATATTTATATTATCAACGGGCCTGGTCGGGCCTATTTTTTTGGCTTGTGGGCCGGCCCGGCCCGACTCGAATTTTTCCGGGCACTCACGAGGATCGACATGAGCCGGGCCCCTACACATTGACGATATAAACATTTATATTGACGGTGTGAACATTCACATTAAGGGTATTTTAGTAATTATGTCACCCATAGAACTTATTGAAACATAAGAAAATAATATCAACTAAATGGAACATAAGTAGATGAAAATGGTATTTTGGTCTTCTTATCTCAAATTGGACCTAATGGAATACTCAAAAAGAATATGGGTTGGATGGAATAAAGCTTTTAGAAAATGGATTTATCAAAAAAGCTCCCTTATTATTATACATTAAGTAAAAAAATTTAGTTAGCAATTATGCTTACATAAATTTACTATAGTTTTAATTTCAATTTTTTTTAAAAAAAAAAAAAACTATTTTAAAAACATTTTATTTAGCTAGTACCAAATAGAATTTTCTTAGCAAAAAGGAAAGTTATAAAATTTTGTTGCAAATTTTCAAATGTTTATTGTTAAACACTTGCTTGTTTGTATGCATTTTTTTTTTTTTATCGGCAAAAAAATCTCTATTGATGAAACATACAAGGTATGATAAGATACATCAATAAAGAGGAGCTTGGAGCTAAGACGAAGCTCCAAGCGCTAGTTGGTGAGGAACCAACAAAAGGAAAGCATAAAATGCTGCCACAATAACCAGCAGCGAAAAAGAACTAGATTTGATGAAGAAACTAGATTGGAATTTTCATATGTACGCTTGTTTTTATGCTTGGTTGCTTACTTTGGGAGTTTTGATTTTTGATTTTTGCTCCACATTCATCATATCGTTTGTTTTTTTTTACTTGATTTTCGTATGATACTTCTTTTATAGTGCATCTCTAAGTCTATTAGTGAAAATATCAAACACTTAAAATGCACAAAATTACAATATATAGAAGAAAAAAAAAAAGTAAGTAATTGCCAAAAACTAAAACTACTTTAAGAAATAATAAAAAATAAAAACAAAAATGAAATTGTTTGAAATAGAAAATGATTTATTTATTTATTAATTAATTTTTAAAAATAAACTTATAAAGAAAACAAAGAAAACTATATATATATATAATAAAAAAAAAAAAGTACAGAAACCAAACCTAAAATATAATACAAAAAATATAGACGTGTTATACAGGCTTAAATTAAATGTTCCATGGGTTTTATTTTAAGGTTACTACTGGCATCATTCTTAGAGGGATCATTTTGTTGCAGAAGAAGGAACTTGATTGGTTTTATGAGGCTGGTACTACAGCTATATATCCTAATGGTGTGCTTCTCTCTTTTATTTTCATCTCTCTCTCTCTCTCTCTCTCAGAAGGATTTAAGTGCTAACAATAACGAGGATATCTTATGGTGTATAGTGATAGGCTGACAGCATGTCAATGAGATGTGTAGAATACATGCTTACAGATTTGTTAATTGTGATTTAGAGATTTGCATTTGTTATGATTATGTCTTTTCTTTTTATTTCATGTCAATAAAGATGTCATCTTTTTAGTTTATCCTTTTTCTACATTATTATGTTGTGTTGGGTATTGTTTGACAGACTGCTTAAGGCAAAAAACGTTCTCACTGAATTCTGGTTTAGACACCATGCAACTTCAGCCTAGTCTGGAACATTCTAAGGTGATTTCATCAATGGGGTGGGGATGAATGAGTTGTCCTTGGGATAGTGTTCTTTTCGTGATGTGTTTATTTGATGTGTTGCCTCGCCTCACATTGATTGTACTTGAGGATGATTTTAGTTTCTTAAGATGGCTGAATGTTTGTGTATTTTATTCTCAATATACAGCTTGGGAGTCATTTAGAGATCTTATCCCAGAAAATGAAAGGGAAAGTTTCATTTATGCCTCCTGGAAGAGATTAAACTTTGTTGACCTGGAAACACAAGTAAGAATTATTTTATTGGTATTGATGCATGCATGCACTCCTTTCCTTAGTTCCTTTGGATTATTTGATTTGTTACTCCCTAAAACTCAATTTGGCATGCACTCTATTATTATCTATGAAGACTTGTGCATCCGAAAAGATTGTCAAATTTGCTGTCAAGGAATTCTTCACATAGCATCCTCAAATATTCAACAAAAGAAAGGGATTTATAAACTACCCAAGGCACAAGCTCTATATATTGATTACATTGTCCATTGTTGTCATAAGCTTCCCTTCACTTTGGAATTCTCAAGTAGGATCATGGTTGCTTGGAGAAATTAAAGAGTTGGGTAGAAAAATGTTGGGGAACGGTCTTTTATCATGCTTACTATTTACACTTTAAGTTAGTTTGTGATGATTCTTGTGAATACTTACCTGTTGTAAGCTTTCACATCTTACATCAATATTGGCTGATTTTTTTCCCCGAGAAAGCTCTACTTTCTCAGTGGAGAACAGCATCCAACCCAAGTACCTGCAAATTATACGAGAGAGAGGTTTATGCAAGTTACCTATACAGAATTTGGAGAGGGCTTCACCCTCTCCGCTCCTCCTGGTAATAAGCTCAGAAAATCTTAATTTCACTATTGAATAAACCCATAACCAACCAAGAATCAGACTCCTAGAAAACCCATTCCAACCACTTTTGATATCTTTCAAACATGAAATGCTTCCGCCTCCTAACCTTTGAAGTTATTGCCCTTCTTATGCTGCAAACCCTGTTACTGGCAGTTTTTTTCGAACTTCTGCCTGCATTCACTCTGCTTGTTGTCTTTGTCATGGAGAAATTTATGGTTCCCCTAATATATTTATTTATTATTTTATTTTTTTATTTTTACCTTTTTAGTATGTAGCTACTAGAGCATGGACCAAGTGAGAACTGATGACTGCCCAGCTTCTTCCAAATGAAGATAACATTAAGAAAGGGGATGATGACAAATTTTCATTGGTGAGTCAATTCATTGTATAGGGTATCATAGTTTCTTGTATATTATATTATTTTGGGAGACTTACAAATTAGTGGTAATTTTTATCAATATTAATAACTAAAATTATAAAATTTTCCATTTATGTAATAATTTTTTGCAATTACCACTGACAGGTAATTTCTCTTATTATTTTCATCAGCAGCCTAGTTAAATTGACATTCTTTTATTGTCCATAATTGTCTTGCTACCAGTTGCTTTATGCCTGCTTACATCCAAATTGTATCTTCTAATTCTGAACTTTTTTCCTCATTTCTTGTCCTCAAAATTTTTCAAGTATAGGGGTGAAGATTTAGATTAGAGATAAGTGAAGCTTTTACGGTGTTCACAATTCTATCTACTGTGATGACCTGAAGTTTTCCATTCAAAAAAGGAAAAAGATTGTTCACTTATACAAACTTGAATTCTTTACACATTGTACTTTCAAAGTCATTTTATTCATCTTATCACCTTTGCAAGTGTAAAAATACTTGTTCACACTGAACAAAAATTTACTTAATAAATTCTTCTTGCCTTGAAAATAATAATAATAATAAATAAATAATTAAATCCTTCAGCTGATACCAAATTCTAAATACCCTTGGCATAAGCACTTAATACCTTTTTATTCCATCACAAATCCTTTTTGGTGTTACTCTTAATGCTATCACTCAGAGTCATTGCCATGTGCAATTCAAGTGAATGGTTGTCCTCTCCCCTAACTCTGGCTTTGAGATTGAGCCGTAGACGAAATAGACTATTGCCCTCCTCCCCTTTACGGGCAAGCTAGAGACTTGTGGCCCAACTAGCCACACTTAAAGTAAGTGAAATCTCTTTGACCACCTCTCCCAAAACCTGAATTCGATACTGGAAAAGTGGATCTCGACTGTGCTCCTTAGGACTGCTATAGGGTAGAACCCCTCTGCCACTTACTGTCTCCTTGGACATCCTAACTCCTCCTGGAGCCCCTCATCCGTTCGCATCACGGTCTCAAAATGAGCCACCAACTCTACAAGTCACCCGTAATCTCTAATCATTGAACTAGCTAGCTTGAAAAGAAGCTTGGTCCTTCACCTTTTCTTAAACTCCACATAGCGGTGTTCCTCTATCGCCATTGAGTCTGGTGCAAACCTAAATAGACTAGTAAATGCGGCCTCAAACTCAGCCACCGGTGTGTTCAATTCCTTGAGTTGTGAGAACTGCTCCCTCAACTTCTCCTTGACAATGGGAGGTAAGAACTTGTCCTGAAAGGCACCGACAAAAGCCTCCCAAGTTATTTCAATGTGCCCGCACGCATGCTTCCACCATTGACCTGTATCTCCCTTCAACTAGAAGGATGCCAAGGTCAATCCCAAACCACCATCTTTGATGCTGAGCATCTCAAAGGTCTTCACCATTTGTTCGAGCTATTCATCCTCTTTCAAAGGCTCTTTAGGATTGCTCAAAAACTAGCCCGAGTTAGACTGGAAAAACTCTTGCTTCAGAAATGACAACCCCGTCTCAGCAACATGGGCATGGACTTGACTCTCAGCCTTGAGAATGTCCATAGATTCCCACAATGCTCCGGCTATTTCGCGGGCCAAAGCGCCCATGGCCTGCTGACCAACTAGTTCAGCTACATTGGCTTGACCAACTCCTCCTTATTGCGTCAAAATCTCATCCGGTAAAGGCACCTCATGCTTTTTAGGCCTACTACGCCTACCACCACCACGTCCACGTCCTGGCACCCTAATGAAGGTAACAAAAGAGATTAGCACATTTACAAATGTGCTGAAGCTAACTCACTCGCGTCCTAGTGCAGTAGACAATAGTAATTCACTCCACATAAGCACGTAGTCACATAAACACATACGAATTTCCTTCCTAGATAATGACCGTCCCGCGACGTTGCTAGAGTTCCAATTAGAAATAGCAGTGATCCAGTACTCTTCTAATAAGACTTCTAGAAACCCGTAGACCTAATCAATATCCTAGAAATTAAAACATATATACCCATATAATCACATAAGTATGTTATCACATAAGCATACCATACATACAAACATCTCAGTTAAGCAAGACAAACACATTGTGGTAATAGCCACTTCCCACGTACCCAAAGTATTTAAACCCGGTACACTCTGATACCAAGTTGTAATGTCCCGAAATAAATACAATGTACCCATCTAATAACAACCGAAAAGTGGCAACATATATGAACTGATAAGCTTTCATTAATCAAAGTTTGATATACAAAAGGTTTCACATGCGATATATATTCATAAACAGTACATCCTGAATCTATTGCATGTGTTACAAGATTGAGAAAAGAAATGAAAGCTAAACAGATAGTCATATGCCTTAAAGGCTTACACCTTTCCAAGTCAATGCTTGGGTAAATCGAAAGCGAATTTTAAGCTCAATGTATATATAGCCTAGGCTTGTACAAAATAAAAATAAAAATAAAAATACAACACTAAGCCTTCAGCTCCACAATCCTCCCAAGCTAGGTCCTTGGTGGAAGCATATCGCCAGCATTTGAAAATGTTTTTTCTATATAAGGTGAGCCAAAGTCCAGTAGAAATAATTCAACACAATATATGAATCTTAACAAAGATATAAGGATGAAATGCATATGCAATGCTTATGACCACAACATCATACATTTTCTTTCTCAAAAACCACGCCATGCTCAGTTTATATCACAATTCTCAAATCATGTCCTTTATAATAGAAAACAAGAGGGAATTCTCAAACCGGTACAACATTTCACGGATATTTCGTCAGCGGGAAACTGTTAAATAGCACCCATGTAAACATAGCCCATACAAGCGCTGCTATTGCTATTTTACGGATATTTCGTCTGCTGGAATCGGCACTCATGTATACGCGTGTTTTTCGGGACTTTCACCCTGGATATACAGTCCAACTTAGTTTGGTGATATACACCTCTTTCTAACTTTCACCAATTTTTCTCAAAATCACATACATTTGTAATGTATTAAGTGAGCAACAATGTTCAATGTACATGGATGACAAGTTAGTTTCAATTCACCTAATCCTCATGTAATTTTTACAACAATCATAGCTATCTTCCACCGATAGTCCAAAACAGATATTTCTAAACAGATATAAAATCTCCAATACAGATAAACTTTTCAAATTTTAAGTTGAGTGATAATACATACCAAACTTCACCATCTATAACAATATCCATCCAATTTCATATTTCTAACATCAATTCCATTTATTTATACAAAATAAATATTTGAGCCATTTAGGGTAAAAACCCTTTTTTCTTCCAAATCCATTCAAAGTATCAAAATCAATAATTTCATCACAACTCAACCTCATATCCAACCCCACAGCCATTTTCAATACATCCATTTGAAAACCCCTCTTTTGATTTTAAACTAAAACCCTAGGTTTGTTCAAAATCTTCCAAAATCACAAGATTGTTTTATAAAAACAAATAGCTAAGTTAAAAATCATAAAAGAGTGTAGAGAATCCCTACCTCAAAGTTAGAAGACAAGAAAAACACGAATGAAACTCGAATGAAGCTGAAACCCAACTTTATTCGGATGAAAATGAAGCTCTATATGAGCTCTGCCTTTTTAACAAAGGAAATAGGGTGGAGAAATGGATTGATCTTGGTGTATTTGTAGAGAGAGTAAGTTCTAGAGAAAGGAGCTCAATTTTAGGATTTTGAAATGTTTAGAGAGAGAGAGAGATGAAAAATTAATGTAAAAAGTGACTTTTATGAACTGATATACGCACAGCCTGTTCGAGTGCAAGAAGTGACGCTCGAGCTTCCAGACACAAAAATAATTACCGCTCAAGCTCAATAAGTGACGCTCGAGCGCCAAGACACAATGAAAATGGGCGTCACCGCTCGTGTAAGAACTTGAATTTATAAACAGCTAATTAATTTGTTAATAATAATATTAAGTCAATTAATAGTGATTATTAAATTTTAATGTTAATAGCATCATGATTAATACCAATATTAAATTTCTTTAAATAAAATTATTTATCTTTCCGTGATTAAATTTCTGTATCTAAATACAGTTGTGGAAACTAAATGGGTTAAGTAAATAGTAACTAAATTAATTAGTAGGGAGTAAAACATCTAGTGACTAGGTTATATATATTCATTGATTTTTATTTTTACACACACACACACACAAAATTGAAGTCAGATTTTGAGTAGGGAAATTCGGCCCCCACCTTCCCAAGAAGGCTGCTGGAGGCATGCTAAGGCATGCATACCTTTACACTCTAAGCCTATACATGTAGGTAATATTTCCCAAGCCAAGAGGAAAAATAAAAAAATAAAAAATAATAAAAAATTGCCTCCAAACTCCTACATATAGAACACTATTTTAGGCCTTTCATTTCTATTCACACAGTTGAGGGAAAAAAAAAATGAGAAAGAGGAAGGAGAGAGGGTGCTTGGTGGTCACCATTTCAAAACTAATCTTAAGAATAGTTTATAAAAGCCCTTAAGGTAGGAATACTCAACCTCTATCCTCCCTTAAATATTTTTTTTAACTGAATCTATATATTAAAAATATGCAAGAGTGTTTATTGTTAATACACACATAGCAAGAATAGCTCAATGCATGTTTTCTTTTTGATAGAATAATAATTTCATGATTATATGATTTATATTCCTTCTTGAAAGCATAGATTAGATGGTTTAGCTACTGATTTTATCTTCTTATGTGTTCAAATATTTTCCATTGTTTGAAATAATCTTGTATGGGGATAAAGTGAGATAATGTTGGTTCATTTTTACTCGAAACTTATATTTTCTTCACCATTTCAAAATTTTAAAATGCTTCAATAAATTGAAAAATAACTTGTGTCAAAAATCTATTGGTACTGGTAGTATATATAGGTGTTCTATATACGTGTTAATTTTTATAAAATCATCGGACACCATTTTATTACCGAAATAGATATTTGTCCCACGTGTTGTTCACAATATATTAGCAATAGTGACTTCAAGCAGGTCCCATTTTCTCTGCAAATGGTATTTTCTGCACGACCACTTGGGATAGTTAGATATAAGAGTTAGCTTTCACTTTCCTCAAATTTCACAAAAAAAAGGATAAGTCTAGAAAGAGAAATTGTAGTTTTACTAAAATGCGTCAGAATCTGTCCAATTTTCTTATAAACATTATTTGATCATCTTCCATTGGTTTTCAGTCTTTAAACTCTTCTAGAAATATGTTCTAAATTCAAATATCTAGAAAAACGTTCTAACCATACCTCTTTTTGACACTGTTTGAGGCCACGTTTTATTTTTCAAACACAGCTCACATGTGCTGGAAGTTACTATAACTCACTGTCCCAGAAAACTAGTTTTCTTCCAAATTTTATTTCTCCATTTTAAAATCGTTTTTAGCCCTGGTATTCTTCATGAAATATTTTCCGAACTCAATGAACTAGCACCAGTTAAAATATTGTAAAAATTGAACTTCATTTCATTATCTTTAGTCTAACCCTACAGTGCGGAAAAGAAGAAGTGTGAGAAATTCATTAAAATTTTGCGATGACTCCTAAGACATTCTATAATATTTATTCTGGTTTCCATACATGAATATGTTGTGCTATATAAACCGTATGTCACTATGGTTTGCAAACTAAAACGAAGTACATGCATTAATATGTGAATTCGATGAAGTAAAGAAACACGAAATTGAACCGATGCATTAAAGCTTAAAAGTGTTGGGGTGAGCCCGGTTTAGAGTCTTGCGCAAGTGAGTTGCAAACCCTAGTATGGCACGGGAATGTATTTCGGCTCTTATCGGTATAGGCAATATAAGGTTAGTGGTGTAGGTGTCACAACATAGACCATTCCCTTGGGACAGACTGTGATGTCCCAACTCGGGTACGTAACCCTAGTGCGAGGGCATCATTGGTAGTTACAATATGTAACATTTGAATATTTGACCAAGGGGGAGTCAGAATTGGCCGTGACCATCGCTTAGTGGTTGAGTAGAAATAGTGCTCCGCGGGGAGTTACTTAAAGTTACCTGATAAACTAAATCTCTGTGAATTTAAAAGAAAAGTTGGCATTTTTTCTTATGATGAAATACTGTTTCCACTTGCCCTCATTCTTATTATCTATTGTTATTATTTCAACTGATAGCATCCCTGTTATGTATATTAAATGCTGCTTGTTATTCTATTACTACACAATATTCATTAATCGTGAATATCATTATCGGGGTAGGTATTTTCGAGTTATAGTATCTTATTGATCTCATAGCTCATTAGCATTCCCGTTACCCTGGCGTTTTATGCCAAGTACCGAAGCAACTAAAGGAAACCCCGAGGTCTTGGAAGACGACATTCAGCCTTGGTTAGCTTGAAGTGTGCCCTAGTACCATGAACCATTTTTTTGAGTTTTCTAGTTTTTCCCTAGCTTTCTTTTTATATTTGTGTTATTTTTTTCTTTCATGTACTAAGACTAAGCTTTGAGTTTGATTGGAGTTGTAAGTTGAGAATTCTTAATTTCTATGTTATTAATTAATGGATGATAGTAAACTTGGTGGTAACACTGATTAAAAGTTCTTAATTAAGAAAATTGATTTTAAGTTTTAAACCTTATATTGATGTCCTCAAATTTTGGGGTGTCACAACTTGGTATCAGAGCATAGGTTGAGAAACCCTTGAGACCTTGAGGAATTGTAAGCTTTCTTGTTAAATAACTTATTAGTGGTCATAGTGAGCATTTTTAGTTACTAAGTAAAATTTTGATTTTTGTAGATGGAAAACGAAAATTAGAATGGATGGTTAGAGGAGGAACCTGAAATGTTAGAAAAACCTATTGATTGGGAGAAGGATCCAGAGGTGGATCCAAAAGAAAAGCCAGTGGATCCAGAAGTAGAGCCAGAAGAGAACTTAGTGGAAGAATTCGGAGTAGGAGCTGAGGGTAATTCCGATTCTGAGTCTAACTTTGATTAGGAATTAGAGGAGTCTAATCCTGAATCCTCGATAGAGGACGGCCCTAAGGCGGCCTTGAGACACATGATGGTACCGCCTGTCCTGCCATATGGAAAGGCAGTATTTGTGGGGGTTACCCCTACTAGGTTGTGCTATAGGAGGAGCTCGCCTAGAATGGACATGTTTATTGGGCCTACTCAAATAAGACAATATCTAGACAACAATTTCTATCGAGTATGGAACTTACCACCTATCGACACGCCATTTTTGACTGACCTTAAGACTTGGGTGCCTGAAGTTGATTACTCGATGATGAAAGTTATGTTGTACAAACATTCAATTTCTTCAGCAAGAAAAGCTTCTAAATCCCAACCTTACACCCCATTTTGGACCAAAACTATTTTAGACCTTAAAACCTTCTTTTTCCAAAATATTTTTTCAAATGTTTCTACGATGTCCCGAGGCTAGTATTTCGTTTAAAATATTACACTTTTCGATAAATCGAGTAAAGACAAAGTGGAAATAAATGAAAAGGATGTGAATTCTTTGAAAAGTATTTAAAACATCTTATTTAAAGGTTTGGAGTTGAAGAAAATAGGAGGGGAGGGAAGAAAACTAGTTGTGGAAGAGGTTGAGCATGCAATCGTTAAAAGAGAACTGGGTAGCCTTCACTAAAATAGGCATATCTCTTTGCACACTTAGAATTTAGATGTGAGGCTCCCTCCATTGGAAATTACACTTCTGGGGCTTTAATTTAGACTTAAGAATGACCTAAAACTAAGTCTGGATGAAGCAAATATTCCCGTTTGAAGTCGAGCCTAGAAGCATATTTTTATGGCCGTCAACCCATTATTTGTGGACGGCCGCCCATTATTAGTTACTGGCTAGCCTCTACTTCTGGCCTGCCGGCCACTTGTGTAAAGTCTAGATATTTTTTCCAGCTATCCCCCAAAAGCTCCAGCTATTCCTATATAGATATTTTTGACCTGAGAGGCTATTTTTCTATATATACTTGACCTCTTCTCATGTTTTTAAGTTATAAAAAATTCTTTAAGTCCCAAAACTTGAAATTCTCTTTCTATCTCTATCTTGCAACACACACACCTTACCTAAACACTTCCTAAGCCAATATTGGAGCTCTCCTTACTGAGATTATTGAGTCCAAATTTTAGCCCTCGAGAGTGAGAACTTGTGGGTTTGTGAAATAAAGAGTAACCTTGCTTCAAGAGGTATAATTTTGAGCATCTCTACACTATTTCTTTCCTATCTTTTCTTACATTTTTGGGCTATATTTACACTATTTTTATGGGCTGAAACTTGTGGTTTAAAGCTATCAAAAATGGAGGGGTTACCCACCATTCTTTGAACCTTATTCTCTAAGCTTTTGCCCTTGTGTTTTCCATTCTTTTCTCAACTTTTTTTGAGCTTTTTATCACTGAATTTCAGATTTTTTTCAAAGGCTAAAAATCATGTTTTGAGGTCCCAAAAATGGAGGGGTTAGCCACCCTTCCTTTGGTTTGTTTACTAGCTTAAATTCTCCATTATTTTAGCTTAGTCTTTTAGCTATTTTTATCTAAATTCTAGCACTGTTTTTGCTTGCTTTAGGAATTTTTTGGGCTGGTTGTGTCATTTATGCTTTATATTACATGCTTGTAGTGTAATGGTCCTCATAGGTTTGGAGGTTTAGGCCTTAGCCACCAACTTATTTAAGTTGATAGTGTTTATTTATTTCTTTCCGTACTTGTGATCACCTTTAATCACCTCTCCAACTTGGCTCATTTCTTGGCTTTTTCTTTGCTTTGAAAGTTGTTTCAAACTACTTGTTTAAGCTTTAGATAGAGGTGTTATGCTTAATGGTTTAATCCTTTTGGGGGTTCATTACCAATGGCATGACTCTTTTCTCATGTCTAAAATAACACTTGGTTTGATACTTCTTTCCATTAGAGGACTTAATCTTCACTTTTGGACTCAATGAACTAAGGAATGGCTGGTAATTAAAATGGAGTAATAAAATTGGGATTGAAAATGATTCAAGATAATAAGCAATTTGGTGTCCAATCGGACGTTAATTGAACACATGGAAACTTGAGGCATTTCATATTTGCTAGTGATGAAATGGTTCAAATTTCCAAGGTCAACCACTTCCCTTGATCAATCCATGATAGGGAGGAGGTTTGAGAGTCTTTTATTGTGCATTTATTGAAATTGTACACCTTGGTTCATAGGCCATCATGCAATGAATTGCATCGATTAATGGCTTGCGAATCAAGCTTGCCTTTCTTTTAAGTTGTTTGATGACAATGAGGTGTAAGGGGTACAAATATACCTTGAGAATACCCTGTTTGTGTTATGTATGCTTTCTGTTGCAGCAGGAGGAACCAGGCTTAGTGGCCGGCAGACCACTTTTTCTGGCCGACAGGCCACTTCTTTTGGATGGCAGACGACTATTTGTAGCTGGCCGACCACTACTTCTGGCCTACTAGCCACTTTTGTCAAATTGAGCAGCAACTTTTTGAAATAGAATAGAGCAGAGGCTGAGGGGAAAAGATGTTCTAACTGTGCAACAGAGGTATTCTGGCAACAGAACAGTGGGCTTTTGGATGAAAATCCACACATACATGAGCATTCCTCACTTCCTGAGGCTAATTAGTTAGCTTAGTTACCTCTTTCATGTTGTAATTAATTAGTTAATTCTAATTCTAATTCTAATTAATTAATTAGTATAATTAATTTGTTAGTTCCATAGAATAGTTAATTAATTAATTGGTTTTGTAATAACTAGCTAGCATAGTTAGTTTATTCGGCTTGTAATAATTATTTAATTCGTTTTGTAATAGCCAGTTAATTAGCTTAGCTAGTTAGTTTATTCGGACCCTCCTACGCGAGAGCACAGTTATAATAAAATTTATGTCTTCCAACCCTACGCCTTTCTCCATTTTATTTGCCTGCTTATGGTGGTTAGTTTAGGGCATCATGTTTCGTTTAGCATCTCTCATGCTTTGCATCCATTGTCTTGCATGCATTGAGCTCGGCACATCATTATAACTTGCATTGTTAGTTAATACTTCTTTCAGTACGTGCTTAGACCTCATGCTATCAAATTGATTCATACGCCATATTAGTAGCCAAGCCTAGTAATTGCATATCACATGTGTTGCATTAGTCACATTGTATAGTTAGGATCACGCATTTTTCTAACTTTGTCATCTTTTTTGGCTTGGGGTATTAGGTGAGCTTTTATTTGTTTTAGCATATCGCATGAGTGTGATTGTTGCCATCTCTAACATGCTTGTTATGACGCTAAGTGCTTAAGTGATAAACTGTTTGAATGCTTGTGGATGAAGGCCAGTTGCGTGAATTGGGATAGTTTGATTAATGTACATTTGAGCCCACTTTTTCAAGTGGCTCATTCACAAATTCTTTTCAAAAACAAACATGAAATCAAATGCTTCAATTTTTTCAAATTAGTCTATACTTGTGTGTGCATCACATAGTAAGTTAGCCCAATAAACCAGAACAAGAGCATATAATGTAAATAAGATTCACATCATGGTTAGTAAAGGCCGATCTTTGATCGGGAGAGTGTGGGTGCTCAATTCATGACCTTTTCCTCTCGTACCTAAGTTCCCAATCCGAGATAATCTTGGTGATGACGGATACATGGCCTTTGGCACAAGTCATGAGTTTCCTAAATTTTCCAAAATTATTTAGGCAGCGACTCTACATCTGGCAAAGCAGTCTATTTTTGGCATTTTGATTCAAAATTGATTTTCCAAAAGATTTGTCGAATTTGGACTTTTTGGTGTTAATCTGTTTCACATTGCACTTGTGAGATCAGATTCAGAACCGCGGGAGTCCGAACTACAGGGCTATCGTATTTCGAAAGGAGCACAAAAAGTCGAGCTACACCACTGCATGTACGTCGCCAACAAGGGTGATGCATTTCTACTCCAAGATATCCAGACTACCCAACCTCCTTTCAGTCATGTTGTCCGAACCCTAGACCCATTGGTGAATTTTTTATAGAGTTGCCACATATCATGAGATCCCTACCTGTGTGATTAGGCGAATGGTGGGTCAGAATGGGATGCAGATGGTCCTTGTGCGCTGGGAGTGTTATGTGCTACCCGATGAGGCATGGGAGTTGGAGGAGACAGTGCGTCAATGTTGTGCCCATTTGCTTGGATAGGAAATGACAAGTGTAAAAGTTAGGACAACAACAAATTTTGTAGCAGCTAATTGTAATAGTCCTAGTTTTTAACTTAGGGTTTTTAGCGGATATACCGCAATGAGATAGGAAAGGGTAGAATAAATTTTATTTATTTTTTCTTTTTTTATTTTCTTTCTTTTATGAATGTACTGATCTTTTATTGTCATTAATGAAATCTTAGTGTTTAAAAGTTTGTGTGTTCAACTTGGACTATTTTACATGCATTTTATCTTTAAATAGATAAATAAATAAATAATGATAATAATAATAATAAATAAATAAATAAATAAATAAATAAAGGGTGTAACAACAATGTCCTTTATATAGAAAATGGCAGGAAGAAATATGGCAAATGGATCCAATGGCAACAACAACATCGACAACAACAACGGTGACGTCATGAACTTCGTTTGGGCAATTATTAATGAACTAAGAAGCCAACATAGGCGTAAAAACAAGGTAGAATTAATAGCAAAATTTCAAAAACTCAGACCCCAAAAATTTTCGAAGAACCCAATCCCTACATAGCTGAGGCTTGGATAAGGCAAGTGAAGAAAATATTAGAGACGTTAGAAATTCAAAATGAGCAAAACCAAGTGTCCCTCACCTCATTTCTCTTTGACGGGGAGGCTGATTTCTGGTGGACAATGATTAAGGAAAGCGGTCAAGTGGTAGAACTATCTTGGAGACAGTTTGAGGAATTGTTTATGGAAAAGTACTTCTCATTTGGTGGGCCAACAACATAAGCAAACAAGACAAGAGGAGAGGGGACCACCCCCTCCTATTTAGGACCTCGAAACAAGGTTTTTAGCACTGAAAATTCTCTGGATTTCAGTGGTTAAAAGGCCACAAAAAGTTATTTTGAAAGGCCTTGAAGATAGCTCAAAAGGCTTTACAAGCCAAGAAGCAAAAGGGAGAGACAACCCCCTAACCAAACAAGGCTTAAACCACCATTTTAGAACCTCAAAATCAGAGTTTTTTGTGGTTCAAAACCAGTCCCAAAATAGTCCAAAACAATGGAAAAAAGATGGTGAAGCAAGTGTGAAAAACAAGGTTAAAGGGAGAGAGATATACCTCTTGATGCACAGTAGCAAAACAACCCCTTTCTTGGCTCGAATGACCTTTCAATAACCCAAAAATAAGTTCCAAGGGACCTCAGCCCAATGACATGCAACTTTGATGAAGGAAGTGTATGCAAATATGTAAGGAATTCTCACTTTTAAGCCTAAAACAAGAGGAGAGAGGGAGAATTCTAGAGAGGGGAGGATTTGCTCACAAAGCTTCTAGAGAGAGAGAATTCTAGAGTGAGAAGCTCTCAAATTTTCTCTAAGCCTTCAAAATGTTCTAACCTCTTGAATATATGAGATATAGCTTCATATATAGCAAAAAGAGAGCATTTGGTCGCAAATATCTGATTTGGGATAGCTGGTACAAGCTGGAAACAGCTGGAGGAGAAATATCTTCAAAAATTATGAGTTTGGGTCACTCTTGGCCAGTCAGCCATCTTTGGGGCCGACCTCCTACTTGTGATGGCCGACTGTGCACATTTGTGGCCGACGGGACATTCTGCTCTGTTGGTCCAAATTCAAACGGGCATAACTCCTTCATATGGACTCTTTTTCAGGTCATTCTTGTGTCCAAATTGAAGCCCCGGAAGTAAGGTTTCCAATGGTGGAAACCTCACATCAAAATTCTAACTGTGCAAAAAGTTATTCCTATTTTAGTGAAGACTTCTCAGTTTTGATCATAACAGATTGATGCCCAACTTCCAACAACTATATCTCCCTCATCCAGACTCGGTTTTAGGAGATTCTTGAGTGAAAAATGAATCCCCGGAAGTCTTCTTTCCAATGGTGGTGGCCTCATAGCTTAAATTCAAGTGTATAGAAAGATAGGCCCGATTTAGCGAGGGCTGCTTGACTCTCTCTCAACGATTCATGCCCATCTTTTCCCCAAACTTGGTTTCTTCCCTCTTCTCTTCTCTTTTCTTCAACTCCAAACCCCTAAACAAGGTGTTTTGAAAGATTTTTCAAAAGAGTTCATCTCTCCTTCATTCATTTCCACTTTGTCCTTGCTCGGTTTACCGAAAAGCGCGACATTTAACAAAATGTGAACGTCGAAACATCGTAGAAGAATTTTCAAAAATATTTTGAAGGAGAGGGTTTCAAGGACTCAAAATCTTTTGATCAAGAACATTTTAGTCCAAAAGGGGTATGAATTTGGGATTTGACTCTCTCTTTGCTGAAGAAATCGAACCCTTGCACTGCACAACTTTCACCACCAAGTAAACCATCAGTGGCGCCCAAGTCTTAAGGGCGGTCAAAAATAGGGTGTCTACAGGAGCACCAGCCTTACTTGCTAAAAAAAAAGATAGGACACTTAGGTTGTGCATTGATTACTGACAACTCAATAAAGTCACCATTAAGAATCGGTATCCATTACTTAGGATTGATGACCGCTTTGATCAACTTAGAGGGGCAAAGTATTTCTCAAATATAGACCTCAAGTCTGGGTATCATCAGCTGTGTATTCGGGAAGAAGATATTCTTAAGACTACGTTTCGAACCCGTTACGACCACTACGAGTTCGTATTAATGCCATTCGGTCTAACCAATGCACCAGACGTGTTCATGAGCTTAATGAACAAAATATTCAAGCCTTACTTAGATCAATTTGTGGTAGTTTTCATTGATGACATTTTGGTGTATTCCAAGTCTGAAGGAGACCATGAACAACACTTGAGAATAGTACTTCAAACCTTAAGAGAGAACCAACTGTATGCTAAGGTTAGTAAATGTGAGTTCTGGATGGAGGAAGTAAAGTTTTTGGGTCACGTGGTGTCTAAAAAGGGAATATCAGTGGACCTAACTAAAGTAGAAGCAGTGACAGAACGGAAGCAACCTAAGAACACATTTGAAATTCGTAGTTTCTTTGGATTGGCTGATTACTATCGAAGATTCATTCAAGACTTCTCAAAATTGGCCAAACCAATGACACATTTGACTCAAAAGGGGGTTAAGTTTGAATGGAACGAGTCTTGTGAAAATTCATTCCAAGAACTCAAGAAAAGATTGACGAGTGCCTCTATTCTCATTGTACCAGAGCATGACGTTGGGTACAATGTGTACTGTGATGCTTCCAAAGAAGGTCTGGGGTGCGTATTGATGCAAAATGGCAAGGTGATGGCACATGGATCAAGGCAATTAAAGAACCATGAGAAGAATTATCTCACTCATGAGTTGGAGTTAGTAGCTATAGTTAACGCACTTATAATTTGGAGACACTACCTGTATGTTGAAAAGTTTGAGATATTCACCGATGACAGAAGTTTAAATTATCTGCTCACCCAAAAGGACCTGAACATGAGTCAAAGACGCTGGATGGAGTATCTCGAGGATTCCCAATTTATCCTTTCATATCATCTCAGCAAGGCTAACATGGTGGTAGATGTGCTAAGTCGCAAGAATAGAGAGAATATTGCTAGTTTAGTGGTTAGAGAATGGAATATGGTTGGAAAGCTCAATGAATTTGGGGTTCAGATGGAGGTTCAAGATGAAAAGGCTTACCTTGGTGCTCAGATTGTTACACCTAAAATTTTGAGCGAGATATTAGAATCACAAAAGTACGATCAAGAGGTAGCATTCATCAAAGCACGAATGGAATCTAGTGAAACCATGCTTGGTTGGGAAAATCACATAGATGGGAGTTTGAAATATCAAGGTCGAATGTTCGTGCCAAGCGACAACTCACTAAGGGAAAAGGTACTTAAGGAATTCCATCATTCAATATTCGTAGTACATCCAGGAGGTACTAGGATGTACCAAGACTTAAAATGCCAATATTGGTGAGGCGGAATGAAAAGAGATGTAGCAAAGTTTGTGTCTCAATGCCTGACATGCCAACAAGTAAAGACTGAACACCAAAGACCAGCAGGAACACTTCAACCCTTACCAATCCCGGAGTGGAAATAGGAACACATAACCATAGATTTCTTGACGGGTTTGCCTTGGTCACCACAGGGACATGATGGCGTATGGATAGTGGTAGATCGACTAACTAAGACAGCCCGATTATTACCTGTCGAGTCATCAGATATGTTAGATTCACTCAGTATATTGTTCATCAAAGAAGTGATCAGATTACACGGAATACCAGTTAGCATCGTGTCTGATCGTGATCCTCGATTCACATCTCAATTTTGGCAGAGCTTGCAGAAGGCAATGGGAACGAACCTTTGCTTTAGCATGGCATTTCTCCCACAAATAGATGGGCAATCCAAAAGGACAATACAAACCTTGAAGGATATATTTCAAGCTTGCATTATGGATTTTAAGGGAAGTTGGGAGAAACACCTACCTCTCGTTGAGTTCGCTTACAACAATAATTTCTAGGCCAATATTGGAATGGCAGCATATGAAGCACTTTCTAGGCGACCTTATCGATCACCAATTTGTTGGACTGAAGTAGAGGAAGCAACCTTGTTAGGACCAAACTTGGTTCAGAAGACCACTGAGACGATAAAACTGATCAGACAACGACTAATCACAGCCCAAAGTCAACAAAAGAGCTATGCGGATCAAAGGAGACAACCCTTAACATTTGAGGTACAGGATCATGTTTTTCTCAAAGTTCAACCTCGTCAAGGTACTGCACGATTTGGGAAGAAAGAAAAACTTGCACCTCGTTATGTGGGACCCTTTGAAATTCTAAGCAAGGTAGGAGAGGTGGCATGCCGTTTAGCACTACCACCACAGCTCACAGCGGTACACAATGTTTTTCACATCTCAATGTTACGAAAATATGAGCCACACCCTTCCCATGTTATCAATTGGGGAGAGATTGATCTCAATGAAGATGCAAGCTTTGAGGAAAGGGTAATAAAGATTATGGATCAACGAGAAAAAAAACTTGAGAGGCAAAGTCATCCACATGATGTGAGTGTTGTGGTAGCATCTAGGAGTGGAGGAGTCTACTTGGGAAAGAGAGGAAGCAATACGAGCCAACTACCCTTAGTTGTTTGAAGGTAAAGGTACACGTTAAAATTTTGAGGACGAAATTATATAAGGGGGATAGGTTATAAGAACCTAAATTTTTAGGCAACTAATTAATTTGTTAATAACAATATTAAGTCAATTAATAGTGACTATTAAATTATTAAATTAAAATGTTAATAGCATCATGATTAATACCAATATTAAATTCCTTTAAATAAAATTATTTATCTTTCTGTGATTAACTTTCTGTATCTAAATACAGTCACTACAAGAAATAACGCTTTTACTGACCAACTTTGTGGTAGCAGAAAGCTCATTTTTTGTCGCAATTTGGTTGCCAAAAGCCCGTCATAGAAGGTTGTTGGCGACCAGAAGTGAAGTTGGTCGCAGAAAGTTATAATTTGCGACCACATATTTTGGTCGCGGAAAGGATTTTAATTTGTCAAAAGTTGTTCCTTTTGCAACCAAAAACTTGGTTGCTGAAAGATAACATTTGCAACCGCTTATGCTGGTCGCTGAAAGTTAACATTTGTGACCACCTATTTTGATCGCTGAAAGTTATATTTGTGTAGACGTCCCCGAACGCCCCGGGAGGGAACGAGTCCACCCCGTTCTGTTCGTTTTGGGTCACTACAGTTCGGACTCACAAATTGTCACGGTTCTAAATCTGAACCAAAGAGTCCAAATCCGGCAAATCGTTTTTGAGAAAACATATTTTTTTTAGAAACAAAGTGCCAAACATGGACTGCTTTGCCAGATACAGAGTTGCCACCTAAATGTTTTATTTTGGGGAAATTTAGGAAACCTTGACTTGTTTGCCTAAGGCCACGTGTCCGTCATCACCAAAGTTGCCTCGGCTCGGGAACTTGGGTACGATTGGGGAAGGTCACTTCGTGAGCACCCCCGCTCGCCTGATCAAAGATCGGCCTCTACTAACCATGATATCTATTTTTGAAAACATTATGCGTTCTTATTCCGGTTATTAGCCTAGATTTACTATGTGATGTGCACAGCATACAAGTATAGACTGGATCGCCTGAATTGGAACAAAACATTTCATGTTTGTTTGTTTGAAAATGATTTGATGGTGCTACCCGCAAGTAGGCTAAGACGTGGATTTGCCACCCTCGGGTGGGCTTAGAAAATATGATTTTGCCACTATCTAGTGGGCTTAAAACACACATTTGATGAATTGTTCCAATTCAAATAACCCAACCTTCACCCACAGGCATTCAGGCAGTTTATATCACATAAGCACATAGCCTCATAGTAAGCATGCTATTCATGGCAATCACTCACACGCATGCAAGGATGCTAAAGCATAAAAACTTACCGAGTACTCCAAGCCAAAACAGAAACTATGTTAGAAATCCATGCATAATCCTAACTATACAGAAATGCCTAATGCAACACATGCAAAAATGCAACTAATATAGGCTTGGCTATTCTAAACATGGCATATGAAATGCTACAGCTAATATGTATTCAACTTAGATTTGAAAATACAATGCAGTTAGTATGATGCGCCGAGCCCGGTGCATGCAAACAGATAAATGAATGCAAACATGCTATCAAATTGAAACATGCCCTAATCTAACCATCATAAGCGGGTAAATAAAAAGGAGAAAGACGTGGGGTTGGAAGACATACATCACACACACGCACACTTATTACAGTTGTGCCCTCGCGCAGAGGGTCCGAATAAATAATATACAGTCCCGAATAAATATTACAGTCCAAATAATTACAAAATCCTAATTAATTAACAAATTAAACTAGGATAAACTGTAAACTAGCATGCAAGCTAGGGACTGCCTCGACTCTGTTCCGAATGATGGATGATGCATGCTCGGGCTGCTTGGCACGAAAATCCACCGCGATGCCCCAATGAGCCTCTGTTTGCGATTGATGCCGGAATGCTGTGCAAGGCCTTTGAAAGGCTACTGATTCTTGATTTGCTGCAACAGAGAGCAGGAAAAGGGCATGGCAATGTATTTTCACAAATGTATGCATGCCTCGATCCTCGTGCCACCAATCACGCATCTCGATGCATGATGGCCGAGGAGTCGAATTGCATGACTCAATATGAAATGAATGCACATAAAAACACAACAAAACCCAAACTCCATCATGGATAATCCGGAGTGTCGGTGACTGGGAATTGAGACACGTTCCGTCACTCGGAGTACGAAACGTTCCTCGTTTCCCGTGCTCGGGCTAACTCCTATTCCCAGCACAATGCAATATGCATGACATGCATGAATGCAACTAATATACAACCTAGCATGCACAATGTTATGAAATGGTATACACGGTGCACAAGGTAACATGGCATACACAATGCGCTAACATACAATCTAGCATACGCAATGCTATGAAATAAAATGGCATACACAATGCAATATGGGCTTACACCAACATAAGTGAACCTCAGCCACACTCACATAAGAGGCCAGGAGACAAAAAAAAAAGAGACACTCGAAATGCGTGCACACATGCACGCAAACCGAGGACCGACCCTAAGACACAAAGGCCACGCTAACAAGGCATGGCAAGGCATGAAACATGGTATGCAAACATGAAAATTTTAGTGCTAAAATGTGATGCAAAATGATCCCGAGACATGGAAACATGGCACCCGATGCATGGAATGAACCCGAAATGCAAAACTAGGCATATGCATTGACCTATAGCTATACAAAACATGCGCTATTTGAACATGAAGTGTGAATACAGATTCAAGGCAGTCCCAAAACAAGCATATTTACAGTTTTAAGCAAGGCCAAACAATGAACACAAATAGGACTAAGCTAGCATGCAAAAATGGCCCCGTAAGAGAGGTAATGAAGCAAGTAACAGCTGCTGGCCCCAAATGGCCAAGAGCCCTTCAACAAAGTTGAAGAGGGGCTCAAAATGAAGCACCTTACAGTTCACAACAAACCACGGATCTAAACACAAACAGGCCTAAAACATTGCACAAGAAATGGGCCAAAAGGGAGACAAAGAAGCAAGTGATGGTTTCTGGCCTCAAACAAAGAAGGGCCCTTCAAAAAAGTTTAAGAGGGGCCAAAAACATGGTATTTTTCAGTTAATGAACAAACCCAAAACAGTGCACATGCAAGCCTAAAATACTATGCGAAATAAGGCCTAAAAAGAGGTTTAAACACAAAGTGCAAAAAGGGAGCCTCAAACAGCAAATGACCCTTGATAAAACATGAAGAGGAGGTCAAAATAAGGCTATTTACAGCTTGGACCAGAGCCCAAAAATATAAGCACAAGGGGCTAACAAAACATGCAAAAATGAGGCCAAAAGAGGGATAAAGAGGCAAGTTCCAAAAGGAAGCCTCAAACAGTGAAGTGCCCTTCAACAATGTTGAAGAAGGGCTCAAAATAAGCCACTTCACAGTTTATAACCAAGCCCAAAATAGTTTATAAATAGGCCAAAAACACTATGTAAGAAAGAGGCATACAAGAGAGGTAAAGAAGAAAGTGCAAGAAGGAAGTGTCAAACAGGGAGAGGCCCTTAAACAAACATGAAAAATACTTCAAAATAATGCTATTTTCAGCTAGGGTCGGAGCCCAAATATGCAAGCAAATATGGCTAATATATTGAGCAAAATAAAGCACAAAAGAGGGAGAATAGAGACTCACCCTTCTAGACTATGTCTTCAACAATTCTTGGACCAAGTTTGGTGGCTCTCAACCTCTGGAAGTGGCCTTGAAGCTTCTGGAATGGATGATGGTGGTGTGGTGCTATGTAGTGGTATGGAAATGGTGTAAAAGGGCTTAGGGTTTGAGGGTTTTTTGGAAGAGAAGAAGAGAGATACAATATGGGAGCTTCTAAGCAATTTTTGTAACCCTAAAACAGAGCTGGAGCTGCTGTTATATAGGCAAAAGAAGGGGAGAAAAGAGGGGGAAAGAATTCAAGTTTTCCCCCAAAAGTGCAGCCCCCCGGATACAAATTCTGGGGGGAAACAGAATACACTTCTGTATTGTACCTGGAGAGAGGATCATGGCCGGCTGGTTATTGAGGTTGTAGGTGGCCAGCCGGCTCTTCCCATGGCCGGCCGGCCAAGGGTCAAAAGGGTCAATCATGATTAGTGGCCGGCCACCCCAGAAAGAGGGCCTCCTATGTGTGCACAACACAACCATGTAGTCGAAAACTGGAGAAAGTGAACCAAGAGAGAGAAAAGGCCACTTTTAGGAGGGTTTCAAAAGGGTCACACAGAATTACTGGCCGGCTATCTGATATTGGTGGCCTTCCAGGAGTGTGCAACACAAATATGTGGTTTGGGGCAAGAAAAAGTGGCCTTAGAGTGGTCAACATTGGCTTTCAAGTGAGAAAAACGGGCGACGGAGGGCGATGGAGGAATAAAACTGGTTGTCAGAACAATTACTGGCCTCCCATCCTTCTACGACCTTTCTATCAATGAAACAAAGGTCCCTGCCAAAAATGAACCCATGAAGGTTCGGGGGCCGAAACGCGCAGCCCGAGGCCCCGAAAACTGACTGTTAGGCACCGGAAGTGGTGTTCGACCACGAAGTTGGTTTCTCGAGCCACAGTGTCCCTCAAAAGGGAGCAAATACGATGCATGCCAAAAATCGGAGCAAACGGAGGTGGTTAAGCGGTCCCGAACTGAGGCACACGGCCAACGGCTCCAAAAACCCGGAAACCAGACTCCAAACGGGCAAAATGGCCTACGACCACGAAACGTAGCCTACGGCCACTGAGAGATGATCTACGAGACCTCTCCCTCCCTTTGGGGGGAGAAAACAGAGAAAACGGAGCCTGGTTCGCACGAAAGAGCCCGGAAGTCCGGAGACAAGGCTCGCAGCCGAGACTCTGAAACTTCTGAACGAGTACAATGTGCACCATCACCGAGCGCTCAATCGGTGACGTCTGAGTCTTAAGGTCGGTCAAAAATGGGGTGTCTACAGTTGCCCCTCTTTGACAGAACTCGAAAGTCACACGTGACGGGAGTGAATGTCAAAGCCCAGAGACGACCCATTTTTAACAAGGCCGAAGACTTAGACAAACAGGCAAGATAACAAAGATGTGCCCGCAGGCATGCCCGCAGGCAGGGGGCAAGATGCAAAATGATATGCAGGAAGATTTTGATAATTGGACTTATACGCTGCGCGAAGCCGGTTTGAAAATTGGACTTATACGCTACGCGAAGCCGGTTTGATAATTGGACTTAGGCGCTACGCGAAGCCGGTTTGAAAATTGGACTTACACGCTACGCGAAGCCGGTTTGATAATTGGACTTATACGCTACGCGAAGCCGGTTTGATAATTGAACTTATACGCTACGCGAAGCCGGTTCGAAAATTGAGGATTCATGCAATGCACTGTAATGTAGTGGCTAAAATGTAATGTAATAGCTAAGAGGTAAAGGTACCTTACAGGGGCAATTGGCAATGACTTCCCTCATGCTGCTGGGGATCTTTCGCTTCTTCTTGGTTGAACTGCAGGTACTACTTTTCTCCTTGACTATGGTCGCAGCTTTCCTTATTCTCCAACAGGGTGACAGACTAGGTTGGATCAGTATCCAGAATTAAGGTGCATACAGATGCTATCTCAATCTATGGGGCTGCCATACAGATTTCAAGCCGAGGATACACCCCTGGGTATTTAAACCAGACTTTAGTCTCGGAAATCCCGAACCTTTGCATTCTAGGCATAAGCCATTCGAACTCTAGTTTCCACCGTCTCAGTTGGTCTCCTAGGAACTCACCGCAAACACAGGCAGGTGGCTATACCAGAACATCGAAAGTTGTTCGGGCACGACAAACACCAAAGGAATTGCACCTTTAGAGGATTTAAGGTCTCCTAGACCGGGGAGTGCACAAGACAGTGCGAATAAAGATGTAGGATTTGAGGTCTCCTTAGACCGAAGGATTTAAGGTCTCCTAGACCAGACAGTAAAATAGATACGATGTAATAGATGTGGTGCAATAGATGCAAAGGGTGAACACACACCAACCACGCTGGACTCGTGAGTGGAGGAAGAACAAAGAAAATCAAATCAGGACCGCGTTCCACGCACCCTAAGATAAATTCCAAACACGCTGAAATCATGTGAGGGAAAAGAACACTCTAACCACGTTGAAATCGTGAGAAGAGGTCCGAAAACAATTGCTCAAGTGCGCACACAACGCAACTAGAGATAAAATCCAAACATGCTGAAATCGTGTGAGGAACGGGACACTCAAACCATGCTGAAATCGTGAGACGAGGTCCAAACACAAACCGCCCAGCACGTCTACAACGCAACCTGGGATAAATTCTAAACACGCTGAAATCGTGTAAGGAAGGGGACACTCAAACCACGTTGAAATCGTGAGAAGAGGTCCGAAAAACCGCTCAAGTGCGCACACAACGCAACCTGAGATAAAATCCAAACACGCTGAAATCGTGTGAGGAAGAGGACACTCAAACCACGCTGAAATCGTGAGAAGAGGTCCGAAAACAACCGCCCAGGTGCATACACAACGCAACCTGAGATGAATTCCAAACACACTGAAAACGCGTAAGGAATGGAACACTCAAACTACGCTGAAATCGTGAGAGGAGGTCCAAACAACAACCGCCCAGGTGTACACACAACGCAACCTGAGATAAATTCCAAACATGCTGAAATCGCGTAAGGAACGGGACACTCAAACCACGCTGAAATCGTGAGAGGTGGCGCAAACAGCAACCGCCCAGGTGCGTGCACAACGCAACCTGAGATAAATTCCAAATACGCTGAAATCGTGTAAGGAACGGGACACTCAAACCACGCTGAAATTGTGAGAGGAGTCCAAACAACAACCGTCCAAGTGCGCGCACAACGCAACCTGAGATAAATTCCAAACACGCTGAAATCGTGTAAGGAACAGGACACTCAAACCACGCTGAAATCGTGAGAGGAGGCCCAAACAACAACTGCCCAGGTGCACGCACAACGCAACCTGAGATAAATTCCAAACACGTTGAAATCGTGTGAGGAAAGGGACACTCAAACCACGCTGAAATCGTGAGAGGAGGTCCAAACAATAACCGCCCAGGTGCGCGCACAACGCAACCTGAGATAAATTCCAAACACGCTGAAATCGTGTAAGGAATAGGACACTCAAACCATGCTGAAATCGTGAGAAGAGGTAAATAACTCGGGAGCGTGTTCCACGCAACCTAAGTTGAGTCCCGGGGGACAACGATCCTAAACGCTGCACGGTGTAAAAGGATATAAGATAACCCAAGATGCAAATAAACGCAACAAGTGCGATAATACAATACATGTTACAAATAATGTAGAGCATGATGTTTAGGGAATGCAATGAATAGACAAAGCGGCACTCTAGAAAGCACCTCATGGAGTGAGTGGCGCTGAACCGCTTTACTCTGACAGGGAACGGTACTCAGGGAGAGCACTTCTGATCGCCATTCTGGCTTAAAACAGTGAAACAGTCAACACAGTATTCTGTTCACTTTGAACACACAGCTCGTATCGACATACTACTTATTCTGAACACGCAGCTCATAACACAATATTCTACTTATTTTGGAACATACGGCTCACGCAGGACACTGCTGATTCTGAACACACGGTCCGTTCTGAACACAACTCATTCTGAACTCACAGCCCATAACACAGTATTTGGTTTATTCGGCACACAGCTCATTCTGAACAGACAACCCATAACACAGTATTTTGTTTATTCGGCACACAGCTCATACAAGACACCGCTCATTCTGGACATACAGGATGCAATGACGAAACTTGCAGAAGTTGAAACAATCTCGGATGCCCGACATTTTCCCTCTTTTCTTTTGCTTCGTAGCCTGGAACTTGCATTGCTTCATATGGGTCCTGGTTTTACTGTTTTCACATGACCTGGGTTGAATCCCACAGCTTTATGAAAGAACCAATCCTGATTTGCACAAATGTGGAGAACGACACGGCACTCTGAGCACAAAACGATTTTTGAAATTGAAATGAGAAATGGGTTCTCAACCGGGTATTGAGCCTACAACTGACCACAGCCAAAACGACTCAACAATGGAAAACAAAGGTAGAACGACCTAAACACAACTCAACAAAGGAAAAACAAGGTAAAATGACCTAAACACATTTGTTGACACTCAAACGACTTAAAACAAGAAACGAGACAAACAAAACGCACAAACACAACACTCAGTTGTGTTACAAAGGCAAGAGACCTCTCGGTGCACGAGGAGCTAGTTTCTCTGGGTATTGTTTCCCACCCTTTCTCATTTGTGATTCTCACATCACTCGGCCCTCAGGCTCTGTTTTTCTGAAAAAGCCCTTTTCTCACTTTTTCTCTCGGCGCACATCTCTCTATTCTTCAATTTCTCATTTTTTATCCCTCCCCTGGGTGGTTGATGGACAAACAGAAAGTTGCGGGCTCTTGCCCCTAGCATTCCGATAGATTCTTCTTCTTGTTCACAACAGTGAGTTTCTCCCACAGAAGGGTTGTGATGCGGCTGGATGTGCAGCAGATCTGTAATTGACATTGGTTGATGATGCTCCACCGGGGAGTTTGGACGTGATCAGATCATTCCAGTTTGTGCTTTGCACTTGGCTCTATACCTCGCTACTTGGAGGATGTTGAGAGCTTTCATCCCTTTTCTGCTAACTTCAGTTGTACCCTCTTTTGGCGAATACGATGCCCTTTCTGGTAAGTAGAGTGCCCTTTCTGGAAAATGCATTAACAACGAGGAAAAGACAGGAAGCCTGACTCAACTGTGCCCCTAGTTCATCAATTTGATCATTTTTTTGTTTTGGCTTTCTAAAACAATTTTGATCACAATGAGAGTTAGATTAACGCGCTTGTTCGATTTTCTGATTTGAAATCATGCAAGTTAGGCTGTGAGCACTGAAAATTTTCCCTTTTTAGGGTCCAAGAAATGGTCCAGTTTTGGAAAAATGGAATAATTTTTGAAAGAAAATTAGTCAACTTCATTAAAAATTCTCAAAAACTATTTTTGCAAACGACCACTGCTCAACGAGCACGGAACCCGCTCTTGAGATGCACAACTTCAGATTCGAAGGAAAATTGCCCCTTGCTTGAGGGGAACTGCATGGCAACGGAAAGTTGCCCCTTGTTTGAACGGCACCGCGGTGCATTGAATGGCAACGGAAAGTTGCCCATTGTTTGGATGGCACCGCAGCGCATTGTAGGCAGTCCTCAGAGTGACGAACACAACCAAATCCTCAGATACAGAGAAAACAAAGATGACCAGAACCATCGCATGGACACAATCGAATTGTTTTACGGCTGGACTTCAGAATGAAGTTGCCTACGTATCCCAAAGATGGGAATCAAGCCTTACGTAGTTCAGGCTTAAGGTACACTCGGGTATTTAACCTCTCCTTTTTATGCTCTAACTTTTGCCAAGGCGCATGTTGCAGGTTTTCGACCTTGCGAGCTTTGTTTTTCTTTTCTTTTGAATTCTTTTCATTTCTTTTCTTTTTTGATTTTCTTTTTTTGTTCTTTTCTTTGCATTTTTCTTCATTTTTCTTCTTTTTTTTTTTCTTGTTCTAACTTTTGCCTGGGTCGCCCTTCCGGGTTTTCGGCCCAGCGAGCCTCTCAAGGGTAAAAGTGTAGCTTTGTCCATGTCCAATGGTTTTGAGATCCTGAAGTCGTCTGAATCCAGAAGAATGGCTGTTATTTGCTGACGAAGTAGAAGTCCATCCAATGGGGGCTGAATTTGCCCCTAGTGTTGTGGATAGGAACTCGGCTGTCCTTCAGCAGTACTTTCTTCTTTCCTCCCTTCTGGGATTTGGCATTCTTGCCGATCTTCATTGACTTGCGGAATGATCCACTTTTGGCTCTTCGAGTTGTCTGACATTTTTTTTGCCCCTAGTTCGAAGGGTGCTTCTAACCTAGCTTCGCAAGCTTCTTTTGATGACATCTGGTCTTCTTGATCTGACTTCCTTGCCTCTTGTTCGAGGGCTGCTTTGAATCTGGCCACACAGGCCTCACATTGTAGTTGATCGTCAAACGTTCTGAATTCGAGTTCAAGGTTTTGAAAGCAGAGGGGTTGAGTCTCGAGGCTAAGAGCGATCCTAAGCTGCACAATCTCAAGAGCGATTCTACACAGGTCTTCGCAGGACCGCGCAAAACATTTTTTGAAATCTTTTAAGAAAGTGACCAGTCGCTCACGCTGAAGACAGTGTAGAACCAATCTGGATCAAGCTAGGATCCTTCCCAGTACTCACACTAACAAGCATGATTTCATTCATTAAGGGCTTAGCACGCCTTTCTTTCTCTCGAATGATCAAAGTTCTGCAAAACCCGAGGAATTCCTTCCTCTTCATTTTCACCGCAGTGTTCGAAAAGTTTTGAAAAACTTAGGTCGATGCAATGAATTCAAAGCACAGAAAAGACGCAGCTTCTAGTCAAATACTGCCATCTCATTTGGAATTTCTGGTACAACTGGCACAAGGCAGAAGCAAATGCGTGAGCGTGAAAATCACTGCTGTTTCATTCAAAATCTGTTAGCACAACTGGCTCCCTGACAGAAACGGACTCAAAACAAAACGAAAAGACAAACACAAAACAAAATGGTGATGCCCGAGGCAACACCCCCTGGAATCACCTGCCTCCTATACAATAGGACTGACTCGATACAACAAGACAGACCCAAAACAAAAAAAGAGACTGACTCAAAACAAAAAGACAGACTCAAAACAAAACAACAAGACTGACCTAATACCCAAGTCAGAAAGCACAAAAGCTAGCATTCGCAAATGCTCAAAACAGTGCATGCCATCCACCATATCTGGAGTAAACTGAGCGTTGCATTATCCCCCAAATTCACTGATCAAGTGCCGATAGGCTTTGCAGGGCCTGGTGCGGGGATGACCCCGTTGTCAATCAAATTTTGTATCTCGTGGCGGAGACGGACGCAACTATCGGTGTCATGACCGGTTTGTTGATGGAAAGCGCAGTACTGGGTAGCATCATGCATAGCCGGAATAGGGTTCAGGAGAGGCCGAGGCTCAAGGGGTTTGAGATGGCCTTGTCCAACAAGGATTTGGAGAGCTTTGGACAAAGGCATATAGAGAGCATGGAAGACTCTCTGACCTCGGGGTAGATACTTCGAGGTTTGTGGATTTTTGCTGGACGCACCAGTAAAGGGATTGGCAGGTGCTGGCCTAGTTTGTTGATCTCTTTCGAGTGCAGGATTATAACTGAAAGGAACGTTTCTGATACAACGGCCCTTCTCCCAGCTTGCCCCTTGATTCAAAATGCTCTCATTCTGAGTGGCAAAAGTGTCGTCCACAGTTTTTGCAACAACTGTGAGCACTTGCTCTTTGTTCAGTCCCTCGGCTTTCAAAGCCTCAACAGCCAACAGAAGATGTTCATGGGGATCCATGTCCGCCCCTATCTTGTTTTCAGCACTCGCCTCCACTTGGTCAAGGGATCGGCCTTCTTCAAATGCAGCCCGTCCCAAGATTGGAGAGCCTTTTGTCGTGAAACACCTAGCATGTGCTGTGGTCGATGATGGAGCCAATGTTCTAGAGGCTAGATCTGTCACAGTTCTTTGAAGGTCTTCGATCATTCTCTTTAGCTCAGAAGTAATAGGTTCACGGGTTTGGGATGATTGGGGTTCAGATGCACCCATCATGCATAAGTCCATCCTCTCCGGGATAAACACCTCAGGCTTGGGTAGATGGGCCAGGGTGATGTATATGCTGGGGTCATAGGTGGACGGCAGTATATGGATAAGGTTGAGATGGGGAGGTGACGAGTCAGTACTAACCTGAGAACCTTTGGGTGGAGCTAGGGTCTCTTCGTCAATAAGATCCTGAATCTTATGACGGAGGCGGATGCAACGGTTTGTATCATGACCGTGTTGTTGATGATAGGCACAGTATTTAGCTGGGTCGTATCTTGGTGGAAGAGGATTTGGAAGGGGTTGGGGTTCTAGGAGTTCTAGGTGTCCTTCTTCTTGCAGCTTTTTCAAAGCTTGGGAAAGACTCATGTAAAGAGGGTTGAACTTTCGGGCTTGGGGCCGAGTTGAAGTGGTTGGTTTTTGGCCATTGAGGGAAGTGGTGATAGTGTCTACTTCTGAGCATTTTGCAGCTGTGCTACCATCAGTAGTAGCATTGGAACTGCGAGCAACATTCCTCTTCAAAGGCTCATTATCTTCTGCGAAGACCCCCTGTTTGATGGCGTCCTCGACTTGAACCCCCATTTCATGAAGGACTGGAAAGGTAAACAGAGGTAGAACGACCATCTTTTGTAGCAACTTGCCATGTAAATTCCGGATAATCATCCTGATCTGATCTTTGTCGGAAGGCCTTGTAGTCATCATTGAGGCCTTCGCTCTCCATCTCCTCACGAACTCTGAGAAACCCTCCTTTGGCTCTTGGCGGGTGACTTCAAGATCACGAGTTGTGACCTCGATCTGTGTGTTGTAGGAGTATTGAGCAATAAAGGCCTCAGCTAGCTCTTCCCAGTTCCATTTCACAGAGTTCTCCAATTTTCCATACCAGATTGCGGCTATCCCAGATAGGGTTCGGCCGAATAGTGACAATTTATGGGCTGTGGTCAAACCCATTGGCCTCAAGATATCAGAAAACAGCTGGAGGTGCACCATTGGGTCTTCAGAGCCATCGAATCGATCGATATGTGGCATCTTGAACCGATCCGGTAATGTCACCACTGAGTCAGTATAACCGTCTTCTATATCGGGAATAGAGTGGGCCCCCTGAGACTTTTTGAACAATTTCTCAAGCTTGCTCACTTTCAATGCCATGGGATCCGTCTCGAACTCAAAGGGGGAGTCCGGTGGGTTGATTGGTGCTTTAGACAGCTGGGGTAGAACCGGGGTCGGAGCTGGCCCGCCTGGAATGTCCGTATCATCCTGGACGTGGGTTGCCTCCCCGAGTATGGGAACTCTTGGTGGGGGAGGAGCCTGGTGTGAAGTAGATACTCCGGTTTGCTGCTCTAACCTAGCAATTGTCTCTGCCTGTTAGGCTATGACCACAGCCTGTTGCTTGGCGAATTCCGCTTGACAGACAGCATCTTGCTGCATGACTTTCATACTATCCTGGAGCTGGCGCACCATCTCTTCTAAGCCTGACATACTGTCCTGATCTGATTGAACCACCAGTATATCTATCTCTACAGTAGACTCAAAATCTCAACCTGGCTGTTCAAAGACCACTGAGTTGGTAGCTACTGTACTGGTGGTCTGTACCTGACTGACCTTTTTACCCTGCCTCTATTGCCCTTGAACTGAATCTCTGACCCGACAAAGTCTATCAACACAAGTTCGGTGTACCTGGGGGATATTGGAGCCTTCTTAAGCTATGGTTCCAGGACTATCTAGCAAAAGAGAAAACATGCAGCATCTCAGCCTGATTTCACCAGAACAGATATGAGCATAACGGGATGACTGTGCCCTCTACTGAATTTTGCCCCAAAATTCGAACTGTAAACTGTTACCCTCGGGTAAACTGAATCCCAAAATACTGAACTGGTTCCCACAGGCCTGATGCCCAAACTTGCAAACTGATACATGCATTCCTGTAGAGACGCACTCTAAAAGCACATAACAGATAAGTGAGAGCCAAAACACCCCTATGTTGGGGTTGGGTTTCCCTGTCCTATTTTGTCAGGAGCTAGGGTTTCACTACGCACGCAGCGGCTTCAAACAACCTATATTGGGTAAGTAACCTGTCCTAGTTTGGAATGGTCACTATGGATCCGAATATGCACTAGGTCGAATGGTCAAAAAGGGTGCCCCGGTAAAACCGGAGTTTGTGTTCCCATACTGGCAAAGCCCACAACCGGTCAGCCTTATGGTCATGCCTTGACAAGACAAGCCTCCGGCAAACTGTTCAGGAATAGCAGATGGCAAACACGGTGTCCTAGGCGCACCAATGCTAATGCAATGCAAAGAAACACACAAGTGTAGTCAAAACCAAATATCATGAGTTCGAGTCAAGTTCTCTAATTCCCCAACGGAGTCGCCAGAAACTGTAGACGTCCCCGAACGCCCCGGGAGGGAATGCGTCCACCCCGTTCTGTTCGTTTTGGGTCACTACAGTTCGGACTCACAAATTATCACAGTTCTAAATCTGAACCAAAGAGTCCAAATCTGGCAAATCGTTTTTGAGAAAACATATTTTTTTCAGAAAAGAAGTGTCAAACATGGACTGCTTTGCCAGATACAGGGTAGCCACCTACATGTTTTATTTTGGGGAAATTTAGGAAACCCTGACTCGTTTGCCTAAGGCCACGTGTCCGTCATCACCAAAGTTGCCTCGGCTCGGGAACTTGGGTACGATTGGGGAAGGTCACTTCGTGAGCACCCCCGCTCGCCCGATCAAAGATCGGCCTCTACTAACCATGATATCTATTTTTGAAAACATTATGCGTTCTTATTCCGGTTATTAGCCTAGATTTACTATGTGATGCGCACAGCATACAAGTATAGACTGGATCGCCTGAATTGGAACAAAACATTTCATGTTTGTTTGTTTGAAAATGATTTGATGGTGCTACCCGCAAGTAGGCTAAGACGTGGATTTGCCACCCTCGGGTGGGCTTAGAAAATATGATTTTGCCACTATCTAGTGGGCTTAAAACACACATTTGATGAATTGTTCCAATTCAAATAACCCAACCTTCACCCACAGGCATTCAGGCAGTTTATATCACATAAGCACATAGCCTCATAGTAAGCATGCTATTCATGGCAATCACTCACACGCATGCAAGGATGCTAAAGCATAAAAACTTACCGAGTACTCCAAGCCAAAACAGAAACTATGTTAGAAATCCATGCATGATCCTAACTATACAGAAATGCCTAATGCAACACATGCAAAAATGCAACTAATATAGGCTTGGCTATTCTAAACAAGGCATATGAAATGCTACAGCTAATATGTATTCAACTTGGATTTGAAAATACAATGCAGTTAGTATGATGCGCCGAACCTGGTGCATGCAAGACAGATGAATGAATACAAACATGCTATCATACTGTATGCTAATTGAAACATGCCGTAATCTAACCATCATAAGCTGATAAATAAAAGGGAGAAAGACGTGGGGTTGGAAGGCATACATCACACACAAGCACACTTATTACAGTTGTGCCCTCGCTCGGAGGGTCCGAATAAATAATATACAGTCCCGAATGAATAATTACAGTCCAAATATGTACAAAACCCTAATTAATTAACAAATTAAATTAGGAAAGCAATAAATTGGCATACAAGCCAGGGACTGCCTCGACTCTGTTCCGATTGATGAATGATGCATGCTCGGGTTGCCTTGTGCGGAGAATCACTCGCGATGCCTCGGTTTGCCTCTGTTTGCAATTGTTCTTGGAATGCGTGTCAAGCTTTGGAAGGCTGTCGATTTCTGATTTGCTGCAACAGAGAGTAATAAAGGGGCATGGCAAAGTATTTTCACATATGTATGCATGACTACTCTTCAGGGAGTGTAGTCCTCGATCCTCGTGCCACCAATCACGCATATCGATGTATGATGGCCGAGGAGTCGAATTGCACGACTCAATATGAAATGAATGCACATATAAACACAACAATTTCGTTTAAACTCCATCATGGATAATCCAGAGTATCGGCGACAGGGAATTGAGACGCGTTCCGTCACTCGGAGTACGAAACGTCCCTCGTTTCCCATGCTCGAGCTAACTCCTATCCCAAACACAATTCAATATGCATGACATGCATGAATGCAATTCTAACATACAACCAAGCATACACATTGCTATGAAATGAAATGGCATACACAATGCACAATGGACTTACACCAACATGAGTGGACCTCAGCCACACTCACATCAGTAGCCATGAGATGAAAATGAGACACTCGAAATGCGTGCACACATGCACGCAAACCGAGGACCAAGCCTAAGGCATCAAATGCCACTCTACCTAAAGCATGGCAAGGCATGGAACATGATATGCAAACATGCAAATTTCAGCGCTGAAATATGATACAAAACAGCCCCGAAACATGGAAACATGGCACCCGACGCATGGAAGGAACCCCGAAATTCGAAACTAGGCACATGGAATGACTTACAGCTATACAAAGTATGCATTATTTGATCATGAAGCATGAAGACAGAGGTAAGACAGTCCCAAAACATGCATATTTCCAGTTTATAACAAGCCTCAAAAATGAACACAAATGGGGCTAATTTATCATGCAAAAATGGCCCTAAAAGAGAGATTAAACACAAGGGACAGCAGCTGACCCCAAATGGTAAAGAGCCCTTCAACAAAGTTGAAGAGGGGCTCAAAAAAAGGCACTTTGCAGTTTACATCAGGCCACAAAAATAATCACAAATAAGGCCAAACTATCATGCAAGAAAAGGCCTAAAAGAGGGGTAAAGAGACAAGTGGTAGCTGCTATTCTCAAACAGAGGAGAGCCCTTCAACAATGTTGAAGAGGGGCTCAAAAAAAGTTATTTTACAGTTTATGACCAAGTCCAAAACAACTCACAAATAAGCCTAAAATACTATGCAAAAATTGGCCTAAAAAAGAGTTTGAGGAGGGGACCTCAAACAGAGAAAGACCCTTAATCAAACATGGAGATGAGCACAAAATATGATTATTTACAGTTTGGGTCGGAGCCCAAAAATGCTAGCAAGTATGACTTAGATACAAATAAAAATAAGGCGAGAAAAGAAGAGAAGAAGACTTACCCTTGAAGACCAATGAACCAGCAGCTCTTGGACCAAATTTCTGAGCCTTTAACCTCTCCAAAATAGTCCCAAAGTCCTGGAATGAAGGATGGAGGCCTTGTGCTATGCGGTGTAGGGTAAATGGTGTAGGACTTAAGAGGTTTTGATGCTTGGGGTAGAGAGAGAGAGAGATTGAATGCAAGAGCTCAAAACCAATTTTTGTAACCCTCAAACAAGGAGCTGAGGGGCTGGTTTTATAGAGGAGAGGATTGGAGAAAAGGAGGGAAAATCAAATTCAAATTTTCCCCCAAAAGACCCCCCATTGGATACAGGATTTGGGGGGAAACAGAGGGTACAGCTATAAGGAACCAGGTGAGAGGGTCATGGCCGGCCAGGTTCAGAAGGTTCAGGGGGCCGGCCGGCCACCTCCCATGGCCGGCCGGCCAAGGGTCAAAAGGGTCAAGGACAATTGCTGGTCGGCCACCCCAAATTGGTGGCCTCCCATGTGTGCACAACACAACTACGTAGTTAAAACCCAGAAAAAGTGAACCAGGAGAGAGAAAGACCATTTTTTAGAGGGGCTCAAAAGGTTCAGGCACAATTACTGGTCGGCCACCAAATATTGGTGGCCTCCCAGGCGTGTACAACACAAATATGGGGTTTAGGGTTCAATAAAGTGGCCCCGGGGTGGTCAACATTGGCTTTTAAGTGAGGAAAACGGGCGTCGGAGAGCGATGAACAAATAAAGCTGGCTTTTCAGAACAATTGCTGGCCTCCCACCCTCCTACAAGCTTCCTAACTATGAAAATAAGGTCACCACCAAAAATGAACCAAAACGGAGGTTCGGGGACCGAAACGTGCGGCCCGGGGGCCCCGAAAATGGGCTGTTAAGCACCGGAGGTGGCGTTCAACCACGAAGTTGGTTTCTCGGGCCACAGTGTTCCTCAAAAGGGAGTAAATAAGGTGTGTGCCAAAAACCAGAGCAAACGGAGGTGGTTAGGCGATCCCGAACCGAGGCACACGGCCGTCGGCTCCGAAAAATCGGAAGCCGGGCTCCAAAATGGGAAATATGGCCTACGACCACGAAACGTAGCCTACGGCCACTGAGAGATGATCTACGAGACCTCTCTCTCCCTTCGGGAAGAGAAAACAGAGAAAACAGAGCTTGGTTCGCAAACCGAGGCAAGGCACAAAAGAGTTCGGAAGTCTGGAGGCAAGGCTTGCAGTCGGGACTCTGAAACTTCTGGATGAGCACGATATGCAATATCACTGAGCGCTCAACTGGTGACGTCTGAGTCTTAAGGTAGGTCAAAAATTGGGTGTCTACAGTTGCCCCTCTTTGATAGAACTCGGAAGTCATAAGTGACGGGAGTGAATGTTAAAGCCTAGAGACGACCCATTTTTGAAAATGCCGAAGACTTAGACAAACAGGTGAGATAAACAGAGGTGTGCCCGCAGGCGTGCCCTCAGGCAGGGGGGGCAAAATGCAACTGACAATGCAAGAAGCCAAACGTATCTCAATGATCATGCAAATGCAACAAGCTGTAATGAAGCACATATTCACAATAGATGCAACAGTTTTAAGCAAGAATGCAAAGCAACAACTACATTTCATGCAGTTAAGAATGCGGGGAATTATTTAATTCTCGCCATGTCTCACATGGAGAAGATACAATACCTGTGCGGTTCGTCGGGTCGCACCAGCCTCAAATGAACCGTACATACAATATTGTGCCTGCAAAAGAAAGAAACTCGACAAGCACAACATAATCAGCAACACATGTTCAAAGCGATATTGAATGCAGACAATCGCGGCGTCGATAGAAAAATGCATCGCAATGTGAGGAGTAACGCACGTGACAATGCGGGTTAAGCACGAGGATTTGACAACACCTGTGAAATGTGCACAATAGTATGAGTGGTGTGCATGAGAATGCAAGTGACGTGCATAACAATGCAGAATAAATGTGAATTCAAATGCGAATTTGTCGTAAAACGACGAGCAAAGAAATGCGAGTTTTCGATGAGGGTGACTCAATTACGAACTCAGGTTTACCTCCCGGAGGGGTCGCAACATGTTCGAAAAGGATACATCTCACTTTTGACGAGTAACGATGAAAAACGCATCGAAAGTTGGAGTTGAAGTTCCGGTTGAGCGATTTTCGCGACGGAAAGTGCACTTCTTTTGTACTTTTTCAGGTCCCGAGGTCTCCAATCCTTCCCAAAATTTGCAGAGAGCTTGGTGGGAACTTGGGGAACACCACCGACCAGGTCTCGTCCCAGGGAGAGGCCACCTACCAGCATTTTGCAAAGGGGGTGGTCGGCCTGCCACAAAAGGTGGTCGGCCGACCCCCTAGCCCAAATCTGGGGCAGTTTGGTCATTTTGCTCTCATTTCTTTAAATACACTTGGACAAAGCCTCATTCCTCACAACTTCAGCTCCGAAAACACATTCTCTACCTTCCTAGACCATTTTCCCCTACAGATCTGAGCTCTATACGCGTTTTCCAACGCCCCACGCAAGTTGTTTTTGCGAAATCTTTTAGTTTTCATCATTTTGGACCGATTAAATTTTGATTTCGGTGCTTCTTTTCTCATTTTCAGCACTTGAGGTAAGTTTGTCTCAACATTTGGAAGATTTCCTCGGGGTTGACTTTTGTTGACTTTTTCATTTCCCGAGAGTTAATTTTTGTTGACTTTTTCCAATTTTGGCTCATTTTGCTCATTTTTGCTCCTTTTTGCAGATTTTCTGAAATGGTCGTCATTTTCCTCACGGTGGAGGTCCTCCAGGCGCCGGGGATGATCCCGATATTATGGCTTTGCCTCCGAGGGTTTGACCCTTCATACCCGAGAGGTACGTCCCTCGAGCACATATCCTACCGCGGGCTATTTTTTATCACTTCACTGATTTTGATGATCGAGCGCCTGGGGATCTGCTTTTGCGAGAGCCGGAGTCTCACCTCTCTCATGAGGCACGAGAGGTATTTATTTCGCCTTTTTTACATTTCTGCAACGTTTTTCACATTTTTGTACGTTTCATGCCTCTTGCTATGCATATCTGCTCTTTTTAGCACGTAGCTTGTTCTGACACTTAGCCCATGATACAGTATTCTGTTTGCGTTTTGAACGCTTGAATTTCTGATCACGTAGCCCATAACTTGATGGTGAACGCATAGCATACATATATGTTGACAGTTGAACACTCAGCCCAAACTTCGAATTTCCAAACACACAGCCCAGCTGAAGGTGAACACGCAGCACACACATGTTGAGAGTAGAACACACAGCCCAAACTCTGAATTTCTGAACACGCAACCCAAGTTGAAGGTAAACACACAGCACACACTTGTTGAGAGTGGAACGCACAGCCCAAACTCTGAATTTCTGAACATGCAGCGCAAGTTGAAGGTGAACACACAGCACACACTTGTTGAGAGTAGAACCCACAACCCAAACTCTGAATTTCTGAACACGCAGCCCAAGTTGAAAGTGAACACGCAGCACACACTTGTTAAGAGTAGAACACACAGCCCAAACTCTGAATTTCTGAACACGCAGCCCAAGTTGAAGGTGAACACCCAACACACACTTGTTGAGAGTAGAACACACTGCCCAAACTCTGAATTTCTGAACACGCAGCCCAAGTTGAAGGTGAACACGCAGCACACACTTGTTGAGAGCAGAACACACAGCCCAAACTCTGAATTTCTGAACACGCAGCCCAAGTTGAAGGTGAGCACACATCACACACTTGTTGAGAGTAGAACACACAGCCCAAACTCTGAATTTCTGAACACGCAGCCCAAGTTGAAGGTAAACACGCAGCACACACTTGTTGAGAGTGGAACGCACAGCCCAAACTTTGAATTTCTGAACATGCAGCGCAAGTTGAAGGTGAACACACAGCACACACTTGTTGAGAGTAGAACCCACCACCCAAACTCTGAATTTCTGAACACGCAGCACACACTTGTTAAGAGTAGAACACACAGCCTAAACTCTGAATTTCTGAACACGCAACCCAAGTTGAAGGTGAGCACACAGCACACACTTGTTGAGAGTAGAACACACAGCCCAAACTCTGAATTTCTGAACACGCAGCCCAAGTTAAAGGTGAACACGCAGCACACATTTGTTGAGAGTAGAACACACAGCCCAAACTCTGAATTTCTGAACACGCAACCCAAGTTGAAGGTGAGCACACAGCACACACTTGTTGAGAGTAGAACACATAGCCCAAACTTTGAATTTCTGAACACGTAGCCTGAACACTTGAATTCTGATTTGATTTCACATATAGCTTATACATTTCATTTGCACGCAGCTTGTATATCTCATTTGCACGCAACTTGTTTATTTCATTCTAAAACTGAATATATGTGTTCACCGTGAATGCAGGTGTGCTCCCGTGTTACACGGGGATACGGCTCCATTGTTGCGAGAGATTGGTACGTGGAGCTCCCAGAGGCCGTCCGCGATTGGGTTGATCTAGCAGGATTCGGGCCCTTTTGTGCCGGGATATCTCGTTATCCAGCTAGCAGGACGTTGACGGGCGCCCTGGTGGAGAGGTGGTGGGACACCACCAACTCCTTTCATTTCTCATCTGCCGGGGATATGACCATGACCCCTTTTGACTTTGCCGTATTGACCGGCCTTGACGTGGGAGGCTGGGCGATCCCATATGACGAGGACATGGGTCAGTGGGAGGCCGCTTGGATCTACTTACTGGGAGCTCGTTCACCGGTCGACCGATCCTCGGGCCGAGTCTGGTACACTTGGTTTTCTTCACATTTTAGGCATACTAAGCCCGAGACTCTGGAGGAGATTACACAGTACGCCGGCGGGTTTCTGATGTTCCTCTTCGGGACTACTCTGTTCTCCGATAGGGGGAACACCGTTGGGCTATATTTGCTGGGTGCCCTGGCAGACCTCACACAGGTCAGTCGGTATGATTGGAGTGGCGCCAGTTTGGCTACCCTTTATTGCTATATGAGCGCGACCTCCCGCGGACGGGGGAACATAGTTGGCGGCTACTTGAGAGCCTGGGAGGTACTTTCTGCCCTCTTCATTTACATTTCTGCTTTTCAATGTATGTATATTGCACACACGACACACTTTATACTCTGTCCTGACATCCTGCACTCAGCATTCTGTATTCTGATGGCTTTTGCCCCGTTTTCTGCAGTTATGGGTTTTCGCATATTTTCCCATACTAGCGCCAGAGCTGGAGGTGGAGGCGCCCCTTATGACCCCTTACTCGCTTGTTTTCGAGGGCCAGTATCGGCCGCGGCCTCGGGAGACTCTTCTCTACCTACGGCAGTACTTCGACATGGTGCGGCCATCAGAGGTAATCCAAAACTCCCAATTCCCAATGTTTTCATCTTTGGTTTATTCCGTACATCTACGATTTCTGATCAGCCTATGCATTGGTTACCCGCAGATTACCTGCCAGCCCTGGTTGCCTTTGGGTGGGGACCTTCGATTTCAGTTTGCCGGAGAATGGGGCTCTTCCCGGTATAGGATCTTGTTCGAGGGGCCAGTTGGTAAGGCCTAGTTCCTGGGAGAACGCTTCCTTCGTCAGACTATGGACTTTCCTGAGCCGAGTGTTCCCTCAGCACCTCCGGACGGTATGCGGCTCGCTGATAGGCTTACTCCCCAGGGTGTCATTGATGCTAGGCTGGGCACTGATGCACTGCTGTATATAGAGGACGGGGAGTACGCGACCTACCGTCACACCTACTTGATGCCTCCGTTGACAGGTGTCCGTATTCCCTCGAGGAGGTCTACTGACATGCCGTCTTTGAGTCGAGCTCGGGCTGCAGGCGCCCCTTCTACTAGAATGGCTGGCACATCGAGAGGAGGGGTTGGACTGGTCCCCCTTATTCCTCCGACTCATCATCATGCCGGATGGCCAGACATGCCGACCAAGTTGACAGGATGGCGATACGGGACCTCCTACCTGATTCCGATAGAGCCTCCCATGCCTGATTATCGATATGTCATTGATCCCGACTCACCGTCGGTATGCCCCACTGCTTTTCATTTATCATTCAGATACTTAGACATTCCTTTATTCCTCGATTATTTGAGCTTGTATTTGCAGCCACCCAAAGAGTACATGGAGGGGGTGATCGGATTGGTGGCCTCACTTGAGGGCATGGTCTTGCGGAGAGAGGCGCAGCTATCCATCATGGGTTTCCAGGTACTCTTTAGTTTTCTCACATTTATCGTACTTCTGACGACATGTTGACCTTGAACATTTTACTGCTTTGATTAATTGTATGTGTAGAGCATATTTGACACACCACATTCATATACTGTATCCGCATGCACCCTCATTTCATGTAGTTTGCTTGCATCTGTATCTGATACACACATTTTGAGCTGATGTATTCAAATTGCATTTTTTATTTTCAGATGCCTCCAGTATATCAGCCACAGACCGGGCCATCTCGACCTTCTCGGGGAGCCGGGCCATCTCGGCCTTCTCGCGGGGCGGGGAGAGGGGAGTCGTCCCACAGACGCAGAGCACATATCGTAGAGGAGGAGCCTGATGAGGACGAGGAGGAGGAGGAGGCTACAGATCGTCAGTCAGAGACCTCTGCTGACAGAGAGGAGGGTTCCGACCCTGGTTTCGGGAGTGGAGAGGAGGCTGAGGAGGATCCTGAGGATGACAGTTCCAACTTAGATGGTGCCGGTGGTGCAAAGCCTGTTCCGCAGAAGAGGACGAAGAGGGCCTCTTATTCCTACTCTTGAGAGCATTGGTGCTGCTGTTTCCTGCTTTTTTTTTATCTTTTTTACTAGTAGTTGTAGCACATTGTACATTATTAGGTAGTTTTATTTTCTGTGAAACTTGTACCTTTGCTGTAAAATGTTGTAACAAAGGAAGCATGATGGAATGAAACAACTTTTTTTTGTTTGTTGAAAAAGTGTTGTACTATATGTTCTCAGCATCGTATCGCATCATTTTGCAAGTAAAGAGATTGAACGGTAAATGTGCATTGTGTATGTGCCAAGTCAGGTAGCGAACCGACACGACAAACAAAACAACCTAATCTTACTGAGAAACAACAAAAAAGAAACCTCAGCAAGTTTACAACTCGATAAGCAAAACACAACAAAATTGATAAACAAAGAGTAACAACTCAAATGCACAAGACTCGGTGACTCGATTAAACAAGACTCGATAAACGAAATAGCTCGACCAACAGAACAACAACTCGATAAGCAAGATTTAACAACAACTCTATAAACAAAGTGTATTTCAGACGATTTGGACGACGAAACGCATCCGAAACAGAGAGAGATAGAGGCTTTTGACACTCCCGATGCATGGAAATGCTAGGAACTTTCTTATGGAGAGTAAAACAGGGCCAAATACGCAGATTGCAGCATGGCCGGCCACTTTTGGGAGCTGGCTGACCAGTTTTTTGCATTTGAGGGGGGGAGAGGTGGCCGGCCTACTAGAAATGTTCGCCGGCCGGCCACTTAGCCCAGCCACCACCAAATTTTCGACACGTGTCCCCCCGAACAGTGCCTTATCCTCTTTAAAAGTCCTAGCTCCATGGCTCATTCATTTCATCTCAGTTTTGCACCAAAATGGAAGCGTTTTCGTCAAAAATCTCACAGCTTGGATTGCTTCTTTAGACGTCTCGGAAAAGTTGAACTTCCGGGGCTTTGGCTTGAATGCACTATTCACGCTGAGCCGTACTCCGCTACACCTTCCTTTCCTTCATGCCGCGGCAAGGTTTTGGAACCCGGTAACACATGTCTTTAGCTTCGGCGGGCAAGAGGTATGTCCAACTCTCGAAGATTTTCAATCTTTGATGGAATCCGAAAGTTGTGAAGAGATCTTGCCTCAGTTTCGCTTTGGTCACGCCCAAGCTTTAGGGCGGATGTGTGGACTCACCACGCATGACGCTTGGTCTCTGACCTGTAATGGGGAACTGGACATCCTCGGATTGATTTATCGCTTTTCTGACGTCGGTGACCGTGGCGACCATCATTGGCAAGGTTTTCGACAACATGCCCTTTGTTTGTGTATGCTATCTCACTTTCTGCTTGCGTCGGGCTTTGGTGGATCTAGCATTCGCCTGATTGAAGTTGCTCAAGGCTTGAAGGATGGAAAAAGTTGTATTGCGATGACACTGGCTGAGACGCTGATAGGCTTGGATGCTTTCCATCGCCGGGAGACGACCAGATTTGCGGCGAGTCTACTACTGCTGCAAGTAATGTTTCCCACCCAATCTCACATATGTAATGCTCCTATCACTCGGCCCTCAGGCTCGGTTTTTCCCACAAAACACTTGTCTTACTTTTCTCTCACCGTACATCTCTCTATTCTTTATTCTCTTATTTTTCATCCCTCTCCAGGTATGGTTGATGGATAAATTGCAAGTCGTGGACTCTTGCCCAACCTACTCAGCTCGCGACTACTTCTGTCGACAACGATGCCTTTGATGAGGGATGGTGGTTCGACTGGATGTGCAATTTGTCTGCAGATCGCATCGCCTGGCGCTGCCCTTGGCTCAATCTCCCGGCAATGAGCTATAGTATGTTCCGGCAGACCGGGATCCAGTTGGTTGGTCTGACTCACTGTGTATTCTACTTTCCGTTTCGGTTCCAACGCCAGTTTGGTCATGATCAGACTTGCCCGCCAGAGGGGATAGAGTATCCGGCTGCCTTCCCAGTTCGAAGTGCACAGCTTGCCCGATATGCCACAGCATGGAGGACGAGAGAACTCCTAGCCCCCGCTCCCACTTTCAGTTATACTTTGTCTGACGAGTGCTTGGATTGGCTCAATGAAGAGGCACAGATTGGGCCCAGCTCGGTATCAGAAGCTTCGACCAGCTCTAGGAGGGGGCGCAGGGACACCTGACTTGACTATGCCCCGGATTTATTGCTTTATTAGTACTTTCAAGTTTTCTTTATGAATGTAATAAAAAGCAACTTCGATTGTATGCAAGAGCAGGAGAACTCTGTTTTGAAATCAATGAAATTGAAGGTTGTGGTACTGAAAATTTTCCGCTTTGGTCCAAAAATGGTCTTAGTTGTAGAAATATTAATTTGAACAAAGTCAACTTTTATTAAAACTTTTCAAAACCATTTTCGATATGGATCAAAACTGGACACGCCTGAGATCTGTCACTGAGGTGCACAACCCCAGATCCCTGCAACTAGAAAGTTTCCCCTAGTTTGAAGAGTACCGCAGCACTGCACGGCAATGGAAAGTTGCCCCTAGTCTGAATAGCACTGCACCGGAGATTCAAATGGAAGCTGATAGACAAAGATGACTGAGATGATCAAATGGACAAAGTTGATCGGGGAAAAGTTTATGGCTGAACTTCAGGATGAAGTTGCCGATGTATCCCGGAGATGGGAATCAAGCCTTACGTAGTTCAGGCTTAGGTTCACTCGAGTATTTTCACTCTCCTTTTACGCTCTAACTTTTGCCAAGGCTGCCATTTGCGGGTTTTCAACCTTGCGAGCTCAGTTTTTTATGTTTTTCCAATTTTTTTTATGCTCTAACTTTTGCCTAGGTCGCCCTTTCGAGTTTTCGGCCTAGCGAGCCCCTCAGGGATAATATTTCTTCAACTTGTCCATGTTGATCGGTTGTGAAAATTCTAGGCCATCTAGGTCCATCAGAACCACAACTCCACCTGACCAGATAGACTTGATGATGTAGGGACCAGTCCAATTGGGTTTGAACTTGCCCCTTGGGTCGTGGATGGGAGCTCGGTTGTCCTTAAGCACCAAATCTTCTTTCTTTAGATTCCTGGACTTAACTTTCTTGTTGAAAGCCCGGGCAATTCTGCATTGATAGCCTTGAACATGGTACAGTGCTTTCAGTCTTCTCTCATCAAAGAGCATGAGTTCCTCAAACCTGCTCTGCTGCCAATCTGCTTCGGCTATTTGACACTCAGCCAATACTCGTAATGACGGAACCTCAATCTCGATAGGTAGAACGGCCTCCATCCCACAAACCAATGAATACGGAGTCGCTCCGGTAGAAGTTCTAATTGATGTCCTGTAGCCCCACAGAGCAAATGGCAGCTTACTAGCCAATCCCGGTAGGTTTCCACCATCTTCTGCAGTATGTGTTTGACATTCTTGTTGGTGGCCTCGACCGCTCTGTTGGTTTGCAGCCGGTATGTGGATGACTTATGGAAAGCCACGTTGTATTTTTCCAACAAGTCAATCACTTCTTTCTTAAAGTGGGAACCATTATCTGAAATGACCTCGTTCGGGACCCCATAGTGATAGATGATGTTGTTTCTGATAAACTTTGCAACGTGCGACGCCTTCAACACGGCATATGATTGGGCTTCGACCCACTTCGTGAAATAATCTATCGCGATCAGGATGAACTCATGCCCATACGACCCCTTCGGAGTGACGGCCCCGATCACGTCAATTCCCCAAACTGAAAATGGCCATGGCGAAGTCATGTTGTACAGCTTCGACGGCGGGATATTCATGCGGTTTGCATGAATCTGACACTTGTGGCATCGCCGAACAAAACCGATACAATCCTCCTCCATGGTGGACCAGTAGTAACCCTGTCTGAGGATCTTCCGTGCTAGCATTACTCCGTTCATATGTGCACCGCATTCTCCTCCATGGATGGCCTCCATCAGGCGCTTCGATTCCTCGGCTTCAACACACAGCTTATGCATTCCCAGATGACCTCTCTTATACAGCTTACCCCCGCCGATGATGAATTGAATGACCATTCTTCTGATCGCCCTTTTGTCATTGGCGTTTACCCCTGGCGGGTATACTTCCTTCTCCAAGAAATTCCAAATGTCATAATACCAGGGGTTTTCGTCCTGAACCTCATCTACAGCAGCAATCGACTCATAGGCTGGCGCAAATTTCTGGTCAATGATGACTGGATGCATACGGATTCCGAACGGGATGTCTATCATGGAAGATAGAGTTGTTAAAGAATCTGCGAACCTGTTGTTCTCTCTTGGAAGATGAGCAAAGTTTAGCTTTTCAAACCGAGGAATTAACAAGTCCAAGGTCTGGTGATACATCATCTTTTCTTCTTTGACTTTGCAGTCTCCTTTTGCTTGAGACACAACAAGGTTCGAGTCCCCGATGACGTCCAACCGTCTTGCTCCTAGTTCCAGGGCTGCTTCTAGACCGGCAATGCATGCCTCATATTCTGCTTCGTTGTTCGAGACTTTGAACCGGAGTTTGAAGGCTAGAGGTATACGGGAATTGTCGGGTGCTATCAGCAACACTCCTATCCCATACCCGTACTGATTTGATGCTCCGTCAAAGTACATCGTCCAATACTCGCCGTCGATGTGCAAAATGGCTTCATTTGGGAATAAGTATTCAACTGCTTCACCTCCTTCCACTGGATGATCGGCTAAGAACTCTGCCACTGCTCTTCCCTTAACTGACTTGCGTGTCACATATTTCAGGTCGAATTCGGAGAGCAACAACAACCAACGAGCTAGCCTACCCGTAAGTGCCGGTTTCTCGAAAAGATATTTGATGAGATCGAGTCGTGAAACCAACATTATGGAGTGAGCTAACAGGTAGTGCCGCAGCTTCCTAGTAGCCCATACCAAAGCTATGCAAGCCTTCTCCAACGGCGTATAGCGAGTCTCATACTCTAGCATCTTCTTGCTCAGATAGTAGATGGCTCTCTCCACCTTGTCCTCTGACTCTTGTGCGAGCATACAGCCCATTGTGGTCTCGGTCACTGAAAGGTACAATATCAACGGTCACCCCGGCTCTGGCGGTGACAACACGGGCGGGTTCTGTAAATATTCCTTGATCTGTTCAAAAGTAGCCTGGCATCGGCCATCCCATTGGCATTTCTTGCCTTTCTTCAGGAGACCAAAAAGTGGTTCACAAGTCAAGGTTAATTTTGAGATAAACCGTCTTATGAATTGCACTTTACCCAGAAAGCCTCGCACCTCCTTTTCAGTCCTTGGTGGTGGCATTTCTAAGATGGCCTTGATTTTTGAAGGGTCGACCTCGATGCCCCTTTCTGTAATCAGAAATCCCAGCATTTTTCCCGCTGTAACACCAAACGTACACTTCTGAGGATTTAGCCGCAACCGAAATTCTCTGATCCTTTGAAAGAACTTTTGCAAGGCGGTGTAGTGGCCCTCTCTTTCTTTGGACTTGACAATCATGTCGTCCACGTACACCTCAACCTCTTTGTGGATCATATCATGCAATATTGTAGTCGCGGCCCGTTGATATGTAGCTCCAGCATTCTTTAACCCAAACAGTATCACTCTGTAGCAGTAAGTCCCCCACGGGGTGGTGAAAGCAGTCTTTTCCCTGTCTTCTGGTGCCATCACTATCTGATTGTAACCTGAAAAGCAATCCATGAACAAAAGCAAAGCATGCCCCGCTGTGAAATCTACCAACTCGTCAATATGCGGCAAGGGAAAGTCATCCTTTGGACTAGCTCTGTTCAAATCCCTGAAATCCACGCACACTCGGATCCTGCCATCCTTCTTCGGCACTAGGACGATGTTGGCCAACCAAGTCGGGTATTCGGATACCGACAGGAAGCCTGCGTCGATTTGCTTGGTGACATCTTCCTTAATCTTGAGAGCCCAATCCGGGCAGATCCTTCTGAGTTTCTTCTTGACCGGTCGGGCCTCGGGGTCAAGAGGGATCCAGTGCTGTACAATCTCAGGATCGATTCCAGGCATGTCTTCGTAGGACCACGCGAAAACATCTTTGAAATCTTTAATAAAGCGACTAAGCGCTCGCGTTCCTCTGAAGACAACGTGGACCCAATCTGGACCAGCCGCGGGTCCTCCTCAGTACCAATATTTACTGTATTGATTTCGTCAACCAGGAGTTTAACAAATCTTTCCCGCTCTTGTACAATTAAGCGTTGCAAAACCGGAGGAACTTCGTCCTCGTCGTTTTCATCAAAATTTTGAAAGTCTGAGTTAATGCGATAAATCAAGGGCACAAAAAAGTACTCAGAAACCACAGCTACTTAATTCTCATTAAGCACATCCAAATCGTCCGATTATTCGGTTACAACAGACTCAAAAGAGAAAGAAAAAGACGACCTGGACAAGACTGGGGCATCCGGGTTATCATTCCCAGGATTACCAGACTCAGACTCAGTCGAGCTGGAACCTGATTCTGACTCACAAGACTCGGTGAAATCAGATTCCGGCTCACTACCTGACTCGGTGCTGCTGGACAAAAATCCCTCTTCATACTGCCAAATGAGAGAGGGTGCGATAAATGCATCCAAAATAGTTGCTGGCGGGCCCGCAACCGTTTCATTCCCGATCACGCATACCGAAAAGTTATCCCCCAAGCACTCCTGGTCGATCGGAGGATCTGAAAGTAGACATGCTAGTGCTACCCCCATTTCAAGTTCGGTGTCCTCAGACTGCACTTTCTTACTCTGTTCAACCTCAGCTGATGGGTCTGTCTGCTTTCCGGCAACGTCATCCATGGATAACTGCAGGTCAAAGAAAATCTCAAACCCCGACGTGCGCTTCCTCTCCGCGTTCAGCCACGGCTCTGGGAAGCCACAAAATGGAAAGTCCTCCCCCTCCCGGACGAAGCGTCCGTTCAGGGTACCCTGAATGGGTCGATGAATTAACTCAAAAGGCTTCCCTGCCTTCTTTGCTTTGGCTCTCCCAGCCATCTCTTTACCCTTCCTCACCCAGTCCTCTTTGGTGGGCAGATAACCCAAGCCAAAGGTATGCGGATTGTGCGGCACTTCGGCCAATGCTACGGCGCCCTTCCGGCCGTTCTTTCCCAATCCCATCCCGGGGATATGTTGAAGCTTGTTCATGAGGTATACAGATTGAGCACTGACATACACTCCCGCATTAATAGCCATGATGTTCTGCACAATTCGGGCCTCAGCCAAAGTAAACCCTGAAAAGAACAAATCCTCCGTGCCATGTTCAATTTCCAAGACTGGCGTAGGCACTTCCGGCGGCGGATGGATTGACGAATTCCCAAAAACAATAGCTACCCCTTTCCCGTGAGGGTACTTCAACATCTGATGCAAGGTGGAAGAGACTGCCTTGACCTGGTGCAACCACGATCGCCCCAAAAGTAGGTTAAAGGTTGCGGGAACATCCAAGAGATGGAATTCAATGTTGTGTTGTCCTAGACCAACCTGGGTCTGCATTTTGACAATCCCCTTCACCTCCCTGCTTGTATTATCATAGGCTCTGATCACTTGAGTAGTTGGTACGAAGTCCGCAGGCTTCAACCAGATTGCATACGCCGTCCTTGACGGGCACACATTAATAGCAGATCCTGTATCGACAAGAACCACCGGTACCCATTTGCCTCTACATTCCACCGAGATGTAGAGAGGTTTGTTGTGATTTGCGCCTTTAGGCGGTAGTTCTTTGTCAGAAAAGGTCAACATCGGGGAACCTCCTCCCGGAAAAACGAATCCAACTAGCTGCTCTGGTGTGGTGTCTATAGAAAGCTTGGCCTTGTCTATGGCTGAAAGGACAGCCTGCCTGTGTACTCGTGATGCCATAACCAGTCCCCAGATGGAGATGTCTGCTTGTATCTTCTTTAACGGCTTCTGTATAGCCTCTTCTTCGATTTGCTTTTCTTTTTGTCTCTCAGCTTCCTTATCCTTTCTGGATGCTTCTGGCTGGTCTAGGTGCGGGGGTTTGAAATACCGCCCACTTCTTGTCATATGATCGACCTCGCCGATATACCAGGTATCATCTGGCAGGTTATTCCCCCAATCTTCGTCTGTGTGGGTGAGACATAAATCATCGTCTTTCCTCCACATTCCGTCGGCGGCCGACAGACACCTGTCCGGCCCTGGTATGATCGTACTCGCAGTACCTTCAGTCCACATGCCCGCAACATCTTCTGTTCTTGTGCCCACAGTACCCTCGGCCCCTTCATGGGCTTTTTCCTTCCTGATTCTCTTAGGATCCCAAAACGTTTCTTGTTCTGACTACGTCAGTGTAGTTTGTTGTTCAACTTTCTCTACATCCACAATGCTCAAGTCCCGAGCAAAATTCTTCGTACCGACGCTCTCTTGCAATGTATTCTGACTTCCGGCCCCTCCAGCCACAATTGATACTCTCGCCCCTGCGGGTCCCTGTTCTGGTTGGAACTCTTCCACAATATCCGGTTGATCATCCAGCCATCCGGTAACCTCTGCCGATTCCTCATAATCAAACCAGTTGACTGTCGCGCCCCCTGATTCTTGGTCATTGAAAAACTGTAGGTTGGCAAAGTCCTCTTTTATTGCCACCACGTCATCTGCCCTCTTCTCAAATCCATCTCCTCGGATCACACACAACTCTGCCCTTTCTGGTAATTCTACACTTGGCTTAACCTGGCCCACTGATAAGATGTAATCACTCGGATCGTAGGCTTCCCCAGCAAAGTTCCTAGACTGCTCAAACCCTAATTCAGTAATTCCCTCCTCCTCTGAAACCTTCTCTGTTCTGTCTTCGACAGTCACCACCATTTGCTCAGGTTGGGTTGTGGAGGTGCTCAGCATGCACAAAAAGTCAGTGCAGTCAGGGAGGAACACCTCCATCTTAGGGAGATGGGACGGGGTGATATAGATGCTAGGATCGTAAGACACGACCTCAGTCTGGATAAAGTTGATTCTTTTGGGAGGTGGAGCTTGGTTGTGTGTAGGGAGTGGGTTGGTTGTGACATTGGGTCTTTCTGGTGGCAAAATCACCTGTTTGTCAACGAGATCTTGAATCTCGTGACGCAATCTGAAACATTGGTCGATGTCATGACCATGTTATTGGTGATATGCGCAATATTTGGCTGGGTTGGGAGAGGGGGGAAGTGGGTTTGGTAGTGGCCTCGGTTCCAGGGGTTTTAGATGCCCTTTCCTGATTAATACCCCTAGAGCCTTGGACAGGGGCATATACAATGGGGTGAAGTTTCTTTGGCCTCTGGGTGGGTACTTGGTGGTTTGGGTGCTACTCCCGGATGCACCGGAGAAAGGTGTGGCTGCCATAGGTCTTGGAAGGGGAGGGGGGATGGTGGTGACCATGCTGACTTCCGAAGTCCTTGTAGTTGCAGCGCCACTCGGGCCTGCATTGTTGTTGCGGTTAAAGGTTCTTCTGGGTTGTTCCTTATCCTGGTCAATCAGACCCTGCTTCATTGCATCTTCAATTTGTACCCCCCATCTCATGCAGGTCAGAAAAGGTGGGAAAGGGGAGTACAATCATCTTTTGCATCAGTTTTGGCTGGAGATTGCGCACAATCATCCTGATCTGGTCTTTTGTCGGTGGGCCTTAAAGTCATCATCGAGGCCTTCGCCCTCCACCGGGTCACGAAATCCGAGAAACTCTCTTTGTGCTCTTGCCTTGTTGTTTCGAGATCACGAGTTGTAATCTCAATTTGGGTGTTGTAAGAGTATTGCGCAACAAAGGCCTCGACCATTTCATCCCAACTTCGCTTGACATCATCCTCTAACTTTGCATACCAGATAGCGGCCACGCCCGACAGGGTCCGGTCGAATAGCGAAAGCTTCTGGGGTCTGGTGAGGCCCATTGGCCGTAATATATCTGAGAATAGCCGGAGGTGGACCATGGGATCACCAGATCCGTCGATGCGATCGATTTGCGGCATTTTGAATCTATCCGGCAACGTTACAGCCACGTCGGTGTATCCGTCCTCGATATCCGGGATAGCCTTTACCCCCTGGGATTTTTTGAATAGCTTCTCGAGCTTGCTCAATTTCAGTGCTGTATGGTCTACCTCGAACTCGAAGGGAGAGTCCGGTTGATTGACAGGCGTAGGTGCCTTAGATAGCTGGGGCAGAATTGGGAGCAGAACTGGCCCTGTTGGTATGCCCGTATTTTCCTAGACATTTCGTGCCTCCTCGGGTGCTGGGATTCCTGGTGGGGGAGGAACCAGGTGTGAAACAGATGCTCCGCCTTGTTGTTGCAGCCTAGCAATTAATTCTGCTTGCTAGGCCATGATCTTGGCCTATTGTTTGGCAAACTTATCCCGGGGAATAGCGTCCTGCTGCATGGCTCTCATGGTCTCTTGCATCTGACGCATCATTTCCTCAACTCCTGTCGGTACCGCCATACAGCCCTGATTTGTCTGAACTATTGGCAGGTCTATTTCTATAGCAACAATCGGGATCTCAATCTGACTGTCTACTGATGGGGTAATCCACTGCTCTGGCAACCTCTGCTCGGGTACACTGCGTTTTCTTGGCCTCCGTTTGATAACTGGGGGTAGAGAGTGAAACACTGGCTGTCCGTCAACCAGATCCTCGGATCGATTGAGTCAGCGACCTCTTGTTCAGGGTGCTTGGGGAATATCTATTTGGTCGGAAGCAATTGTGCTAAAACTGCCCCTAGTAAAAAGATAAATAAAGCAATAAGGAAATAAATAAACAGATAAACGGACAGCATATCAGCTTAAAGTAAATGCACAACACACAGCCGGGCATAATAACACACGGTCGGTAAGCCGAACACACACTGTCGTCAATCACTGATCATTAGCCCTGAATCACTATCCCCAAAGACTGAATCTGATACCCGCAGATAATTGATTCTCAAACACTGACTGATGCCCGCAGGCCTGATGCCCCAAACTCGCAAACTGATACATGCAACCCCTGTAGAGACACACTCTGACAGCACATAACAGATAATTGAGAGCCAAAACACCCCTATGTTGGGGGAGGGTTTCCCTGTCCTATTTTGTCAGGAGCTAGGGTTTCACTACGCACGCAGCGGTTTCAAACAACCTATATTGGGTAAGCAACCTGTCCTAGTTTGGAATGGTCACTATGGATTCTGAATATGCACTAGGTCGAATGGTCAAAAAGGGTGCCCCAGTAAAACCGGGGTTTGTGTGCCCATACTGGTAGAGCCCATAACCGGTCAGCCTTATGGTCATGCCTTGACAAGACAAGCCTCCGGCAAACCGTTCAGGAATAGCAGATGGCAAACACGGTGTCCTAGGCGCACCAATGCACATGCAATGCAAAGAAACACATAAGTGTAGTCAAAACAAGATATCATGAGTTCGAGTCAAGTTCTCTAAATCCCCAGTGGAGTCGTCAAAAACTGTAGACGTCCCCGAACGCCCCGAGAGGGCTGGCTCCCGTTCCGTTCGTATCGGGCTCACTACAGGTCGGACTCTCAAATTGTCACGGTTCTCAATCTGAACCAAATAGTCCAAATCCGGCAAATCGTTTTGAGAAAACAAATTTTGAAAGAAGTGCCAAACATGGACTGCTTTGCCAGATACAGAGTCGCCACCTAAATGTTTTATTTTGGGGAAATTTAGGAAACCCTGACTCGTTTGCCTAAGGCCACGTGTCCGTCATCATCAAAGTTACCTCGGCTCGGGAACTTGGGTACGATTGGGGAAGGTCACTTCGTGAGCACCCCCGCTTGCCCGATCAAAGATCGGCCTCTACTAACCATGATATCTATTTTTGAAAACATTATGCGTTCTTATTCCGGTTATTAGCCTAGATTTACTATGTGATGCGCACAACATACAAGTATAGACTAGATCGCCTGAATTGGAACAAAAGCGTTTTATGTTTGTTTATTTGAAAATGGTTTGATGGTGCTACCCGCAAGTAGGCTAAGACGTGGATTTGCCACCCTCAGATGGGCTTAGAAAAACATGATTTTGCCACTATCTAGTGGGCTTAAAACTTACAGTCAACGAATTGTTCCAATCCAAATAACCCAACCTTCACCCACAGGTACTCAGGCAGTTATATCACATAAGCAATTAGCCTCATGGTAAGCATGCTATCATGGCAGTCACTCACACGCATGCAAGGATGCTAAAGCATAAAACTTACCGAATACTCCAAGCTAAAACAGAAGCTAGGTTAGAAATCCATGCATGATCCTAACTATACAGAAATGCCTAATGCAACACACGTAAAAATGCAACTATAGCAGGCTCGGCTATTCTAACCATGGCATATGAAATGCTACAACTAACATGTATTCAACTTGGAATTGAAAATACAATGCAGTTAGTATGATGCGCCGAGCCCGGTGCATGCAAGACAGATGAATGAATGCAAACATGCTATCATACTGTATGGTAATTGAAACATGCCCTAATCTAACCATCATAAGCTAATAAATAAAAGGGAGAAAGACGTGGGGTCGGAAGACATACATCACACACACGTACACTTATTACAGTTGTGCCCTCGCTCGGAGGGTTCGAATAAATAATATACAGTCCCAAATGAATAATTACAGTCCAAATATGTACAAAATCCTAATTAATTAACAAATTAAATTAGGAAAGCAATAAATTGGCATGCAAGCCAGGGACTACCTCAAATCTGCTTCGGATGATGAATGATGCATGCTCGGGTTGCCTTGTGCGGAGAATCCCTCGCGATGCCCCGGTTTGCCTCTGTTTGTAATTGTTCTTGGAATGCGTGTCAAGCTTCGGAAGGCTGCCGATTTCTAATTTACTGCAACAGAGAGCAACAAAGGGGCATGGCAAAGTATTTTCACATATGTATGCATGACTACTCTTCAGGGAATGTAGTCCTCGATCCTCGTGCCACCAATCACGCATATCGATGCATGATGGCCGAGGAGTCGAATTGCACGACTCAATATGAAATGAATGCACATATAAACACAACAAGATCTAAACTCCATCATGGATAATCCAGAGTATCGGTGACAGGGAATTGAGACGCGTTCCGTCACTCGGAGTACGAAACGTCCCTCGTTTCCCGTGCTCGGGCTAACTCCTATCCCAAACACAATTCAATATGCATGACATGCACGGATGCAATTCTAACATGCAACCTAGCATACACAATGCTATGAAATGGCATACACGATGCGTGAGGTAACATGGCATACACAATGTGCTAACCTACAACCTAGCATACACAATGCTATGAAATGAAATGGCATACACAATGCACAATGGACTTACACCAACATGAGTGGACCTCAGCCACACTCACATCAGTAGCCATGAGATGAAAATGAGACACTCGAAATGCGTGCACACATGCATGCAAACCGAGGACCAAGCCTAAGGCATCAAATGCCACTCTACCCAAAACATGGCAAGGCATGGAACATGATATGCAAACATGCGAATTTTAGCGCTGAAATATGATACAAAATAGCCCCGAAACATGGAAACATGGCACCCGACGCATGGAAGGAACCCCGAAAGTCGAAACTAGGCACATGGAATGACTTACAGCTATACAAAGCATGCATTATTTGATCATGAAGAATGAATATAGAGGCAAGAAATTCCCAAAACATGCATATTTCCAGTTTATAACAAGCCTCAAAAATTAACACAAATGGGGCTAATCTATCATGCAAAAATGGCTCTAAAAGAGAGATTAAACACAAGGGACAGAAGCTGACCCCAAATGGAAAAGAGCCCTTTAACAAAGTTGAAGAAGGGCTCAAAAAAAGGCACATTACAGTTTACATCAGGCCACGAAAATAATCACAAATAAGGCCAAACTATCATGCAAGAAAAGGCCTAAAAGAGGGGTAAAGAGACAAGTGGTAGCTGCTGTTCTCAAACAGAGGAGAGCCCTTCAACAAAGTTGAAGAGAGGCTCAAAACAAGATATTTCACAGTTTATGTCAAAGTCCAAAACAGCTCATAAATAAGCCTAAAGTACTATGCAAAAATTGGCCTAAAAGAGAGATAAAGAGGCAAGTGATAGTAGGAGACCTCAAACAGAGGAGAGCCCTTCAACAATGTTGAAGAGGGGCTCAAAAAAAGTTATTTTACAGTTTATGACCAAGTCCAAAACAACTCACGAATAAGCCTAAAATACTATGCAAAAATTGGCCTAAAAGAGAGTTTAAACACAAAGGGTGAGGAGGGGACCTCAAACAGAGAAAGACCCTTAATCAAACATGGAGATGAGCACAAAATATGACTATTTACAGTTTGGGTCGGAGCCCAAAAATGCTAGCAAGTATGACTTAGATACAAAGCAAAATAAGGCAAGAAAAGAGGAGAAGAAGACTTACCCTTGAAGACCAATGAACCAGCAGCTCTTGGACCACATTTCTGAGCCTTTAACCTCTCCAAAACAGTCCCAAAGTGCTGGAATGAAGGATGGAGGCCTTGTGCTATGAGGTGTAGGGTAAATGGTGTAGGACTTAAGAGGTTTTGATGCTTGTGGTAGAGAGAGAGAGAGAGATTGAATGCAAGCACTCAAAACCAATTTTTGTAACCCTCAAACAAGGAGCTGAGGGGCTGGTTTTATAGAGGAGAGGAGTGGAGAAAAGGAGGGAAAATCAAAGTCAAATTTCCCCCCAAAAGACCCCCCCTCGGATACAGGATCTGGGGGGAAACGGAGGGTACAGCTGTAAGGAACCAGGTGAGAGGGTCATGGCCGGCCAGGTTCAGAAGGTTCAGGGGGCCGGCCGGCCACCTCCCATGGCCGGCCAGCCAAGGGTCAAGGACAATTACTGGCCGGCCACCCCAAATTGGTGGCCTCTCATGTATGCACAACACAACTATGTAGTTAAAACCCAGAAAAAGTGAACCAGGAGAGAGAAAAGACCATTTTTTAGAGGGGCTCAAAAGGTTCAGGCACAATTACCGGTCGGCCACCAAATATTGGTGGCCTCCCAGACGTGTACAACACAAATATGTGGTTTAGGGTTCAATAGAGTGGCCCTGGGGTGGTCAACATTGGCTTTCAAGTGAGGAAAACGGGCATTGGAGAGCGATGAAGAAATAAGGTTGGCTTTTCAGAACAATTTCTGGCCTCCTACCCTCCTACAACCTTCCTAACTATGAAAATAAGGTCTCCACCAAAAATGAACCAAAACGGATGCAAAATGTAAGTTCGGGGACCGAAACGCGTGGCCTAGGGGCCCTGAAAATGAGCTGTTAAGCACCGGAGGTGGCGTTCAACCACGAAGTTGGTCTCTCGGGCCACAGTGTTCCTCAAAAGGGAGTAAATAAGGTGTGTACCAAAACCGGAACAAACGGAGGTGGTTAGGCGGTCCTGAACCGAGGCACACGGCCGTCGGCTTCGAAAAACCGAAAATCGGGCTCCAAAATGGGAAAAATGGCCTACGACCACGAAACGTAGCCTACAGCCACTGAGAGATGATCTAGAAGACCTCTCTCTCCCTTTGGGAAGAGAAAACAGAGAAAATAGAGCTAGGTTCACAAACCAAGGCAAGGCACGAAAGAGTCCGGAAGTCCGGAGGCAAGGCTTGCACCTGGGACTTTGAAATTTCTGGATGAGCACGATATGCAATATCACTGAGCGCTCAACTGGTGACGTCTGAATCTTAAGGTCGGTCAAAAATGGGGTGTCTACAATATGTCCTGCAACAGTTAATCTGTTCACTTTCAAAACTGCATCTGTTTGGCAGTTTCATAACTGTTCGGATTTTCTGGACATGTTTATTACTGCTGAGTTTCAAACAGATTGGAAAATAAAATTGCCAATAGTTCTGGGCAATTTTATAACTGCTACAGGTTGCATATTTGTTTAAATTCAAATCTGAATCTGTTGGACAGATTCACACCTGTTCGGACAGGACTTGTTGTGCCTATAAATACCAATATTCCAGCAGTGTTATAGGATCCGAAAATCAATCTGAAATGTTCATCTTGTAGTCATCTTTTGCTCCTTTGCATTTATAATCTTCATTCTAGTTTTAGAATAAATTTCAGAGAGTTAGAACACATGTTTGGTTCACCGTACAATTTATTTTGGAGTGCTATTACAAATTGGTTAAGATCATTGTATCTTGGGAGATAGACGCCACATAACCATAAGCACCGTAGTGGGGCGAATTTGTCTTAAGGACAGAGTGTCACACACTCGACTTGGTCTTTTATTTTTCATTTGGTTCGACAAAATAAATTTTGTAAGTTTTATTTTATTTTATTTGAATTAGTTTTCATTTATTTTATTTACACAGAAGATTGTTCCAACAATCTTAAAACAGATTCGAATTATTCTGTTTACGGAATTTTTCGTTTGTTTCCCTTTCTCTTTCTTTTTTTTTAAGAAAATTATTTTTTGTAGATTTACAAAATAATATTATGGTTGGAAAAACAAATAGTGATTATATGCTATTTGACAGATAGTAGTAATACACTATCTTTTTCTTTAACAACTAGTAGTAATATACTAGTGTCATTAATAATTTAGAATATTTATTTGTGGAATTTTGTCAGAAATTAGTTTTGATTTTCTTAATTTATTTATGTGTGTTCTTTAATTACAAAAAAATTATGTTTTAGTTTTTTTAAAAATTATTAAAGTGTTACAGAAATTTAATTTTCTGTGTGGAATTAATTTGGTTAAATAAAATTTTATTTCCAAATTAATTGAAAAATAAAAGTTACATTCTTGTTTCTTTTATTTTTACAGAATTTAATTCTGTGAATTTGGTTTAATTTTCTGTGTAGTATAAATTCTATTTATAATTTAGAATTCATGGCTACTGAAACTAATGCCCAAACAAGTACTAGCGTGATGGCTGCAATTGCACCAACCCCCTCTTTTGTTGTGACAGTACCGCTAAATCACGATGAGAAGCAAGAGAAGTTCTCAGGAATTGATTTTAAAAGATGGCAACAGAAAATGTTGTTCTATCTTACAACTCTGAACCTAGCTTATTTTCTCCGTGAGGATGCTCCTATTTTGAAAGAGGATGAAATCGACCGGCAAGTGGTTGCTGCGGTCGATGGTTGGAAACATGCTGATTTCCTTTGCCGGAACTACATCTTGCACGGACTTGACAACACATTATACAACGTCTACAGTCCTATCAAGACAGCAAAGGAACTTTGGGAGTCGTCGGAGAAAAAGTACAAAACAGAATATGCCGGCTCAAAGAAATTTGTGGTTGGCAAATTCCTGGACTTTGTAATGGTTGATTCTAAGACTGTGATCAGCCAAGTTCAAGATCTCCAACTCATTCTGCATGACATTCACGCAGAGGGTATGGCTCTCAGTGAATCCTTCCAAGTTGTAGCCTTAATTGAGAAATTACCACAGGGCTGGAAGGAATTCAAGAACTACCTCAAACACAAGTGCAAAGAAATGTCTTTAGAAGAATTAATTGTGCGTTTGAGGATTGAGGAGGACAACCGCAATTCTAAAAAGCGGATTGGTAAGCATTCTATGGAGTCAAAGTCAAATGTGGTGGAACATGCTTCAAAAACCAAGAAACGAAAGTTTTCTGGAGAAAGTTCATCACAAGGCTTTAAAGGGGGGGGGGGGAGGGGGAAATAAAAAGTACAAGTTTAATGGCAAATGTTACATCTGTGACAAAGAGAGACATCGGGCCAATGATTGCCGTAGCAAAGGCAAAAACAAAGGCAAAAGAAGAACAAACAAGAAGCCTGCTCAAGTCCATATGACTGAAGTGAACAATATTTCCAATAGTGTAGATGATATCGATCTTTCTGCAGTTGTTTCTGAGGCAAACCTTGTCAAAAACTCTAAAGAATGGTGGGTGGACACTGGTGCTACTCGCCATATCTGTGCCGACAAAAAGATGTTCACATCTTATTCTACAGTGGACAACGGTGAACAACCTTTTATGGGCAACTCCTTAACTTCCAAAGTTGAAGGACAAGGAAAGATTGTACTTAAGATGACATCAGGAAAGGAACTCACTCTCAACAATGTGCTACATGTACCGGACATTCGCAAGAATCTTGGTTCTGGATCTTTGTTGAGTAAGAATGGGTTTAGGCTAGTATTTGAGAGTGATAAATTTGTATTTACTAAGAATGGGATGTATGTAGAAAAAGGTTACATGTCGGATGGCCTTTTCAAGTTAAATGTAATGACCGTTGTACCATCAGTTATTAATAAAAATACATCTTCTTCTTACTTGCTTGAGTCTTTAAATTTATGGCATGGTAGACTGGGACATGTTAATTATGGATCTTTGCGTAGCTTAATTAATATAGAATATTTACCTAAATTTGACATTGATTCAAATCATAAATGTGAAATTTGCATTGAAGCAAAATTATCTAAAACTCCTTTTCTTTCAATTGAAAGACGTAAGGAACCACTTGAATTAATTCATAGTGGTATTTGTGATTTTAAATCAATTCAAACTAGAGGTGAGAAAAAGTATTTTATCACTTTTATAGATGACTATACTAGATATAGTTATGTTTATTTAATTCGAACCAAGGATGAAGCTTTGGAAACTTTCATTCAATATAAGAATGAAGTTGAAAATCAACTTGGTAAGAAAATCAAGAAACTTAGAAGTGATAGAAGTGGTGAATATGAATCACCTTTTAGTGAATTTTGTAAAGAACATGAAATAATTCATCAAACTACCGCTCCTTACTCACCTCAGCAAAATGGAATTGCTGAAAGGAAAAATAGGACTTTAAAAGAAATGATGAATGCTATGTTAATAAGTTCTGGATTACCTCAGAACTTGTAGGGGGAAGCAATACTTTCTGCTAACTATATACCTAATAAAGTACCCCAAAAGAAAGTGAATTAAACACTTTATGAAATGTGGCATGGAAGAGGACCATCATACAAATACTTAGAAGTGTGGGGTGTTCGGCTAAAGTGGCTATTCCTAGTCCTAAAAAGACTAAGATAGGTCCTAAGACCATTGATTGCATTTTCATTGGTTATGCCAAGAATAGTAGTGCATATCGGTTTTTGATTCATAAATCAGAACATTCTGAAATGCCTGTAAATACTATTATTGAATCTTGGAATGCATCTTTCTTTGAACCTGTATTTCCAAATAAGACTGGACAAGAGACTAGTAACAATAAAAGATCTCATGATGCTATTACTAGTCATGATCAAGAACATGATCAAGAACAAGAGTTAGATCAAAATGAGGAAGATGAACTTAGGCGTAGTAAACGTGCTAGAACCTCAAAATCTTTTGGTCCAGATTTTCTAACATATTTGTTAGAAAATGAACTTTTAACTTTTAAAGAGGCTATGTCCAATCCTGAGGCTCCTTTATGGAAATAAGCTATCAATAGTGAAGTTGAATCCATCTTGCAAAATCATACTTGGGAATTGGTGGATTTGCCACCAGGTTGTAAACCTCTTGGGTACAAGTGGATTTTCAAAAGAAAATTGGAAGCGGATGGATCAATTGACAAATGCAAGGCAAGACTTGTGGTCAAAGGTTTTAGACAAAAAGAAGGTCTTGATTACTTTAACACATACTCACCGGTTACTAGAATAACATCCATTAGAATGCTAATTGGCATTGCATCTCTATACAATCTAGAAATTCATCAAATGGATGTGAAAACCGCTTTCTTAAATGGTGAGTTAAATGAAGAAATTTACATGGAACAACCAGAAAGTTTTTTAGTTCCAAGAAAAGAAAAGAAAGTGTGTAAATTGGTTAAATCATTATATGGTTTAAAACAAGCACCAAAGCAATGGCATGACAATTTTGACAAGGCAATGATGTCAAATGGATTTAAAATTAATGAGTGTGACAAATGTGTTTATATTAAAAACACAGACAAAGGTTATGTCATTGTATGTCTTTATGTAGATGATATGCTCATCATAGGTGGTAATAATGACATGATTAAAACTACCAAGAAAATGTTGAATAAACATTTTGACATGAAAGACATGGGCATTGCTGATGTAATTCTTGGTATGAAAATTACCAAAACATCAGAAGGATATGTTTTGTCACAATCTCATTACATTGAGACAATACTTGACAAATTCAGCAAAGATGATGATCATCTTGCTAGAACACCTGTAGATGTTAATTTGTTTCTATCTAAGAATGTACAGGAAAGTATTTCCCATACTACACAGTTTCCATATTACACTGTTATTCTCATACTGTTGCTTCTATACCGTTGTTTCCATACTGCATTTACATACTGCTTAAATCTTTGACATCTGACATCTGTTTCCACAGGTTGACTGGCACCTCTGGACGGGAATCCCTCAGGCAGCGAGGGCAACCTATGTTGCCGCATAGCATGCCTCTACTATGAGGATTTTGTTCGAGGGTCCCTTTGGCTGAGCATATTACTTGGGAGAGCGGTTCATTTATCAGACACGAGGCGTAGCTGATCCCGACATTCTCATCTTCCTCCTCCTAGCATAAGCGTAGTTGATGATCTTCACGATGGACCCCAGGTTGACTTCTGTATGTTGGGAGAGGATGGTGACTGGTACCATGAGCCCAACAACTTCACTTCCTTCTTACATACTCAGGTGATGGCGCTTCTTACCCTGGGCGTGGTTCGTGTTGTTCCTAAGGTTGTTGTTGCTTCTGCTGCTGCTAGAGGCGCTCCTACCGCCGCTCCCGCTCTCGGGCTTCCTACAATTCCAAATGAAGTCGTATACATGCAGCCGGATGGGGTGATCGAGCAAATCCCCCTTGAACATATTGAGGAGAGGGATTGCATATTGGTGATGGCTCTTGGTGTTGAGTAGGTACACATTTCTTCTTGTTTCTGCCCATTGTGTTACTTTATGTTTTCACTGTCCTCTGTTATTTTTATCCACTATTCTCAAATCCTATTCCCTTTTGTAGATACCTGTGGCATATGCTGATGACCTCCTCCGGACAATTGACCGACTGCTTCTGATGGTGCGGAGGAGGCAAACTGCTTTGGCCACTTATGGGATTGAGGTATGCTTTTGCCCCTAGTTTACAGTCATGACAGTCTTGCTCATAACTTTATTGGCCTCTTCTGATATCTGTACTCTCTCTCTCTCTCTCTCTCTCTCTCTCTCTCTCTCTTTTCAGCTTGAGCCAACACCAGTTGCACCTATAGGACCTCCTTTAACTAGGAAATAGAGATGTGGCTCAGTGAGGGCTACAGGAGGAGTTGATCGGGGGAAAGGCAGAGTGAGCCAGTGCTCACCTCTCGAGGAGTCCTTCGAGGAGTACATGACTTCAGAGGAGGAGGGGTTGTTTTAAGGATTTTGTTTTGTTTTGCTGCTTTGTAAAACAATGATTGGGTTTAGACCCGCTAGTTTATAAAAAGAAAGATTTTTGAATGATCTCATTGCACAATATGTGATAAATGGTGTAACCTTTGTATGGTAACTTCGCACAAGACTTAAAACAATGAATATCTACTCTTGCATTCATTCTTGAGTCGGATAACAACCTACAACCGGAAAAAAATGTAAAATATAGCTCGATAATAGGAAAACATAGTAAAAACAACTCGAAAATATTAAAACACATTTGCTATAAACAAAACAAGACTTAAAACACAACCGCGGTACACCAGGACAAAGGTCAGCTTTTTTGAAATTGCACTAATTTGGGCCCTCATTTAGACCCGGCCGGGCCTAAATAGGCACAGCCGGGTTTCACTAAGGCACGATCGGGCCCAAACATGAGGTCGATCAGTGTTGTCCAGCTATCATGCACTGCTCCTTCTCAACCTCTTAAATGGTGCCCTTATGCTGTTTTTCTGGTAGAATAACAAGTCTTTGGTATTTTGCTCTCAAGATGGAGACATTGTTCAACAATAGGCTCTGAGATTGGGTAGCCATTTTCGACGTCACGGAAAAGGTGAACTTTCGTGCTTTTGGCATAAACGCCCTTTTTCCTCTAAGCCGCACTTCTCTTTGCTTTCCATTCCTCTATGCCGCTGTTCAATGTTGGAATCCAATCGCACATGTGTTTTGCTTTGGATCATAGAAGATGTGTTTGACGATCGAAGAATTTCAAGCATTGATGGAATCCCGACGCGACGAAGAAATCATGCCACAGCCCCATTTTGGCCATGCCCAAGCTTTGGGACGGATGTGTGGGCTAACATTACACGAGGCTTAGTCCTTGGCACATGATGGGGAGCTAGATATCCCCGGTTTAGTTCATTGATTTTATACTATTGGAGATAGGAGTGACCTTCTCTAACGAGGCCACCGACAACATGCTCTCTGTTTATGCCTACTTGCACAATTCCTTCTTGCCCTTAGTTTTGGTGAAGCTAGCATCCAGTTGATCGACGTGGCCCAAAGTTTGAAAGAGGGTAAGAGTTGCATGGGTTTGGCACTAGCCGAAACCTTGACGGGTTTGGATGGCTTTCACCGGCGAGAGACTACCTGCTTTGCAAGGAGTCCATTACGACTTCAGGTATTGCCTCCCACCTTGCTAATTTATAATTCTCATATCACTCGACACTCAATCTTTATTTTTCTCTCAAAACCTCTTCCTTACTTTTTCCTCATTGTACATCTCTCTATTCTTTAATCTCTCTTATTTTGCATCCCTTCCCAGGTATAGCTTATGGAGAAATTGAAAGTAGTAGACCCTTGCCCCAAGTACTTGGCCCAAGCTTACTTCTTTCACCAACGGTTGGTCGATTTTCCTTTAGAAGGGTTGTGGTGTGACTAGATGTGTAGCCGATCTGCGACTGACATAGCTTGGCGTTGCCCCTAGATTGATGTGATGGAGATGAGCTATAGTATTTCCCGCTGGCTAGGTATACAGTTTATTGGCCTCACACACTGTGTGTTTTATTTCCCCTTTCGGCTTAGACGCCAGTTTGGCCATGATCAGACACGTCCAGATGACGAGGTAGAATGCCCAGCATTATTTCCTATTCATGGTTCACACTTGCCTCGGTACCTCACTGCTTGGAGGACGAAAGAGATTCTGGCCCCAGCCCCTAGCTTCAGTTACGCCATTTTTGATGAGTGCTTGGCTTGGCTTGAGGATGAAGAGAAAATCAGGCCATCTTTAGCTGTAGAAACTTCCACGAGTGTAAGCAGAAGACATAGAGCCACCTGACTCAATTGTGTCCTAGTTTTACTGCTTTGATCTTTTTTTTCAAGTTTTATAATGTAAAAATAGCTTTGATTTAAATCAGAGAGTTGGAGAATGTACTTGTGTTGAAATCAATGTAATTAAAGTTGCAAGCCCTGGAAATTTTCCTTTTGGTCTAAAAATGGTTCGAGTTGTAAAAGTAAAATTTTGACCAAAATCAACTTTTATTAAAACTTTCCAAAATAATTTTCAGAAATGGTCACCACCTGACACGCACAGAATCAACCCTAAAGATGTATAATCCTGAATTAAAAGATCATAATTGCCCCTGATTGCATACCACTACTGTTCTGCATTGTAACCAGCTTTTCTTCCCAAAATGAAGATCACAACAGAACTAACAGATGATGAACAAAGATGACTTGATTAGGAAAACGAACAGGATAGTTGAGTTGGAGATAGTTACAGCCAAACTTCAGGATGAAGTTGCCTACTGTAGACGTCCCCCGAACGCCCCGAGAGGATGGGTCCCGTTCTGTTCGTTTTGTGGGTTGGCTACAATTCGGACTCTCAAATCGTCACGGTTCTTAATCTGAACCAAAGAGTCCAAATCCGGCAAATCGTTTTGGAAAACAGATTTTTAGAAAGAAGTGCCAAACATGGACTACTTTGCCAGATACAGAGTCGCCACCTAAATATTTTTTATGGGGGAATTTAGGAAACCCTGACTCGTTTGCCTAAGGCCACATGTCCGTCATCACCAAAGTTGCCTCGGCTCGGGAACTTGGGTACAATTGGGGAAGGTCAGCTACGAGCACCCCCTCTCGCCCAATCCGAAGATCGGCCTCTACTAACGATGATATCTTGTTTTGAAAACATTATGTGTTTTTATACTGGTTATTAGCCTAGAATTACTATGTGATGCGTACAGCAAAACAAGTATAGACTAAATTGCCTAAGTCGGAACAAAGCATCGCATTTCCGTTTGTTTGGAAAATGGTTCGAATTTTGCTACTCGCGAGTAGACTACAACACGGATTTCGATGAATTATCCCAATTCAAACAATCCAACCTTCACCCACAGGCATTCATGCAGTTATATCACATAAGCATATAGCCACATGATAAGCATGCTATCATGTTAACATTCACACTCATGCAAGATGCTAAAACATAAATACTTACATCGTACTCCGTGCCAAAACAGTGAACTAGTTAGTAATCATATGCATGATCCTAATTCATGTTAAGGTGGCGAATGTATCTTATACAAAATGTCACTAGAATAGGCTCGGCTAATCTACGAATGACATGTGAGATGCGACAAATAACATGTATTCAAGTTTGATTTGAAATACTATGCAGTTAGTACGATGCGCCGAGCCCGGTGCATGCAATACTGATGAATGATGCACACATGTATAGCATAAAGATGCTAAATTAAATATGCCCTAGTACTAACCATCAAAGTAGGTAAGTAAAAGGGAGAAAGAAGTGGGGTTTGAAAGACATGCACACACGCACCCACACTTATTACAAATTTGCCCTCGCTCAGAGGGACCGAAAGAATAATACAATTTAACTAACTATCAAGCTAACTAAATATTACAGACAATTAACTAGTTAAGCAAATTAACTAAGCTAATTAAGCAGTAAAAGTAGCCTCGGGAAGAGGGCCCAATGTATGCGCGCTCGGTTCTGCTCGGAAACCCACCACCATGCACAAGTTTGCCTCTGTTTCCCCTACTTTGCTCTTCTAAAAATTGCACAACTCCCAAGGTATGCTCTATGGACACTGTGGATTACCACCGACCAAGTGGAAACCCCACCGACCATGTCCGGATGGTCATCGACCATTTGTTGAGCTCTCGGCCACAAATATTTGGTCGGTCGGCAGTATAGATGGCCGGCCAGCCAAAGCTTTCTGCAGAAACCTGTTTTGACAGCAGCAGAGGGCAAAACACGGCATGGCAATGCATTTCAGGCAATGTTTACACCAACCACACTCCTTATCATGTTTATGACTCGAAGGAGGATGGTCCTCGATTCTCGAACCATCAATCGCGCATTTCAATGCGTGATGGCCCAAGAAACCAAGTGAGCCATTTCAATGTCGAATGAAATGCACTTAAACAAACAAATGGCCCAGCCTTTATCACTTGATCAAGAGGCAAGGCATGCATGCCAATGCAATGCAACTAGGCATGCGAACTAGGCATGCAATATGAACATGAAGACAAGTATGCTAGGCACACAACCTAAGCTAGCAAGTATGCGAGCATGTAATACCTATGCTAATGATCAACATGCAAGATGTAGCCTAATCATGCAAGTGTGTAAGGCATGCAACATGTTATGCAACCTAGTCAAGGAAATGCGTGCCAAATGCAAGTGTCACTTAAACATGCAACAACAATACATGGTAAGTCAAGTATGCAAACAACACACAAGGTGAGCACGCCACAACATGCAAAGGAGGGACTTACACTAATTTGGACAGCTCTCTATTAGGCCCAAAATAGTGGCCAAATACTATGGAAATGAGAGGCAAAACACACACAAGCATGCACATGTTAAGGCCTAAACACTTAAGCATCAAGAAACATCTTTTAAGCACACTTAAAAGGGAATAACCATGGACATATGGCATACATAATAAGCTCTGAGAACATGTAGGAAATTATGCCAAATCAACCTACCAATGCAAATTAGGCATGCAACCAAGCCCAAGGGCCTAAAACATGATCATATGACACATGAAGCAAATGACCAAAATGAACCAAAACAGTCTTAAATCATGCAAAAGTAAGCCCTAAGAACCACTTAGATGGCATCTAAATGACCTAACCCTAGAGGCATACACAATAGCACAAACATGAAGCATGAAATACCAACCTCTTAACACATTAAAGGGGCATCAAATGTAAGCATTCAGGCATACCATGAGGACTGAAACGACATGGTAAATGGTTCCAAACCACTGAAACAAAACAAGTAAAGCATGCTCCACACTCACACACCCAAGGCTAACAAGCCAAAATGCAATGTGGCTATACCAAACATGTCATGGTCGACCAAAACAACCAAAAACAGAACTTAAGCATGCTAAAACAAGTACAAAAGCTTCACAAAGCTAGGCCAAAACAAGTAAGCATAATACGCTAAATGCTAGGCACATGTTAAGGCAAATCATGGCATTACAAGACATGTATGCAAGGCAAGCATGGTGTGTCTAGACCAAGTAAAAACAGTGCTATATTATGACAAAATAAGCACAAATAACAACTAAGACATGGCCAAAATGCACTTAAAAATGGTGCTCACACATGAGGCTAAAATGGCCATTTTCAAGGACAACAAGGAGAGGGGGTGACCCTCTCCTTCTTAGGACCTTAAACCACCATCCTCACCACTGAAATCTATCAAGATTTCAGTGGTGAGGAGGTCCAAACAAGGTGGTCCCGGAGCTCACCAAAATGGCACAAAATGGGGGCCAAACAAGCCCTAAGAGGGGTCAAACAACCCCAAAGCTCAAAGCAACCTTAAACAAATATTTTAGGCAGGTAAAAACAAGACTTTTATATGTTATACACAAAGCCTAAAAATAGGTGCAAGATTGGTAAAATGGCTATGAAAAAATGGGGAATAAAGGGGAAAAGTTGTTACCCTTGTAGACCCTCTTCAAAAATGGAAGACCAGCAGCCTCCTTAGGTTCAAACCAGCTCCAAAACTCTGAAAATGACTCCTTAGCACCTCAGTAGCCAAGGTAAGGTGCAACACTAGGTGTTTGTGTGCAATAGTAAGACTAAAACACACACTTATGCACTAAAGAGAGAGATATAGAGATAGAATAGCTACAACTATGAACTAACCCTAACTCAGAGTTCCCTCTGTATTTTTTGTAACCCTAATGGAAGGAGAAAAGGCTCCCTCTTATAGAGCTCACTCTTGCAAAGCTTCTCAAGTAAGCTAGTCAAGAGGGAGATCCCTCCATACACGTGTATGGAGGGGAGCAAAGTGGGTGCCAGCTATCACAGCTGGCACAAAATATCTGCCAAAAAGCAGATGCACAGTGGTCGGCCAGCCAAAAATATAATTTGACCAAAATAGATGGCCGACCGACCATCCAGAGTGCCGACTGACCAAATATTTGGCCGATGGAAACAAAACCCAGCTAGCGGCCTCAAGCCATGGCCGGTGATGTGTGGGAATGGCCAACAAGCCATTCCCTGCCCCTCAAAGGCAAAGCACAAGTGTTTGGTGCAAAACCAAACACAAAACAGTCGAGTCGAGAGATCCTGAGGCAGGGCGCGTGGCCGAGACCTCCGGGAACTCAAGACGAACACAAACATGGATGATCACCGAGTGTTCAAACGGTGACATCCAAGTCTTGAGGACGGTCAAAAATGGGGTGTCTACACCTACGTATCCCAAAGATGGGAATCAGGCCGTACATAGTTCGGTTTAGGTTCACTTGAGTATTAACTCTCTCCTTTTGTGCTCTAACTTTTGCCAAAGTTTCCCTTTAGGGTTTTCAACCTTGCAAGCTCAATTTTTCATTATTTCTAATTTTTCATGCTCTAACTTTTGCCTAGGTCACCGTTTTGGGTTTTCGGCCTAGCAAGCCTCTCAAGGGTAATATTTCTTCAACTTGTCCATATTGATCGGTTGTGAGAATTCTAGACCATCTAGATCCATAAGTGTAACTGCTTCCCCAGACTAGATTGTCATGATAATATAGGGATCAGTCTAATTAGGTTGGAATTTGCCCCTAGGGTCGTGGATGCGGGCTCAGTTGTCCTTCAGCACCATGTCCCCTTCTTTAAGGTTTCTAGACTTAATTTTCTTGTTAAAAGCCCTAGCAATTCGGCATTCATAACCTTGGACATGATATAGAGCCTTCAGCTTTCTCTCATCAAACAACATTAAATCCTCAAATCTACTTTTTTGCCAATCTGCCTCCGCTATCTGACACTCAGCCATAACTTGTAATGACGGTACTTCGATTTTGATCGGAAAGACAACCTTCATCCCATAAATAAGAGAATAGGGGGTCACCCCTGTAGACATCTGGATTGATGTTCTATTGCCCCAAAATGCAAATGGTAGCTTCTCTGGCCAATCCTTGTAAGTCTCCACCATCTTCTATAGAATTCTTTTGATATTTTTGTTGGCAGCCTCGACAGCTCCATTGGTTTGTGGCCTGTAGGTTGATGACTTATGGAAAGTCACGTTATATTCTCAAGCAAGTTTATCACCTCTTTCTTAAAATGTGACCCATTATCGGAGATAATCTCATTCGGAACCTCATACCTGCAAATGATGTTGTTCTTCATGAACTTAGCCACATGCGACGCCTTTAGTACAGAGTAGGACTATGCCTCCACCCATTTGGTGAAGTAGTCAATCGCTACCAAGATGAATTCATGTTCGTCTAACCCCTTAGCGTAACTGCGCCGATAACATCTATCCCTCCAAATAAAGAATGGCCATGGTGAAGTCAAGTTGTAGAGCTTCGACAGCGGAATATTCATGCGATTGGCATGAATCTGACATTTGTGGCATCATCACACAAAACTGATACAATCCTCCTCCATGGTTGACTAGTAGTAGCTTTACCTAAGGATTTTTCATGTGGGCTCACACTCTTCTCAGTGAATGGCCTCCATAAGGCGCTTTGATTCCTCTTCCTCAACACACAGTTTATGCATTCTCATCTACAGCTTGCCCCCGCAGATGATAAACTGGATAGCCAGATGCCGTATTCCCCTTTTATCCTTGGCATTTGCTCCTGGTGGATACATCTATTTCTTCAGGAAATTCTAAATGTCATGGTACCAGGGGTCCTTGTCTGAAGCCACATCTAACATGAAAATGGTCTCATAGGTCAGCGTCTACTTCTGTTCAACAACGATCGAACGCATCTTGACTCCCAATGGAATGTCTACCATAGAAGATAGAGTTGCTAGTACGTCAACAAACCAGCTGTTCTCCCTTAGCAGGTGGGTAAATGTTAGCTTTTCAAACCTCAGAATTAGCATATCCAAGACCTAATGGTAAACCTTCATTTTCTCCTTTTTAACTCGCCAATCTTCGTTGGCTTGAGACACAACCAAGTTCGAATCCCAGATGACGTCCAACCTTTTTGCCTCTAGTTCCAGGGTGGTTTTTAAACCAGTAATACACGCCTCATACTGTACTTCGTTGTTGGATACTTTGAACTAAAGTTTGAAGGCTAAAGGTATATGAGAGTCATCGGGTGCTATCAGCAACACACCGATCCCATAACCGTATTGATTAGACGCTCTGTCAAAGTACATCGTTCATGTTTCCTCCTCTATTTGCAGAATATCTTTATTTGGGAACAAGTGTTCCACTACTTCATCTCCTTCTACCGGGTGGTCTGCCAGGAGTTCTGCAACAACTCTCCCTTTAACTGACTTGTGTGTGACATATTTGAGTTCAAATTTAGAGAGAAGAAGCAAGTAACGGGCTAGCCTACCCGTAAGCGTTGGTTTCTTAAAGAGATATTTGATGGGATCTAATCTTGAAACCATAATTATGGAGTGAGCTAACAAGTTGTGCCTCAACTTCCGAGTAGCCCATACCAAGGCTAGGCAAGCTTTCGCAAGGGAAATGTAACGAGTCTCGTAGTCTGGCATTTTCTTGCTTAAGTAGTAAACGACTTTCTCCACCTTGGCCTCCGACTCTTGAGCTAACATATACCCTATGGTTGAGTTCGTCACTGACAGGTATAAAATCAGCAATTTTCTCAGTTCTGGCGGTGATAACACATGTAGATTCTACAGGTACTGCTTGATCTGTTCAAAAGAAAACTGACAATGATCGTTCCACTGAAACTTTTTTCCTTTCTTTAGGAGACCAAATAGTGGTTCACAAGTCAAGGTTGATTCGGAAATAAACCGACTTATAAATTGCACTTTACCTAGAAAGCCACGCACCTCGTTTTTAGTCCTCGGTGGTGGTATTTCTAAGATAGCCCTGATTTTGGAAGGATCTACCTCAATTCCTCTCTGTGTGATCTGAAATCCCAGCATTTTTCCTGTTATTACCCGAAAAGTGCATTTATGCTAGTTTAACCTCAATTTGTATTCCCTCATCCATTGAAAGAATTTCTCCAAGGTGGTGTAGTGGTCCTCTCGATCTTTGGACTTGATAATCATATCGTCTACATACAGCTCAACCTATTTGTGGATCATGTCATGCAAAATAGTGGTTGTAACCCTTTGATAAGTGGCCCCAGCATTCTTTAACCCAAACGGCATGACTCAATAACAGTAGGTGCCCTACGGAGTAGTGAAAGCGGTCTTCTCTTTATCCTCGGGTGCCATTAGAATCTAGTTATACCTAGAAAAGCCATCCATGAACGAGAGCAATGCATGGCCCACAGTGAAGTCTACCAACTTGCCAATATGTGGCAGTGGAAAATCATCCTTCGGACTAGCCTTATTCAGATCCCTGAAGTCGACACAGACCCTGATTCTACTGTCTTTCTTTAGTATCGGGACGATATTGGCTAACTAGGTCGGATACTCAAATACAAGCAAGAACCCTGCCACGATTTGTTTGGTGACCTTTTCTTTAATCTTCAAAGCCCAATTCGGGCGAACTTTACACAATTTTTGTTTCACTAGTCGGGCCTCAGGGTCAAGAGGGATCCGGTTCTATACAATCTCAGGGTCGATTCCAAGCATGCCTTCGTAGGACTACGTGAAAACATCTTTGAAATTTTTTACTAAAGCAATTAAACGCTCACAATCCTCCGAAGACAATGTGGACCTGATCTGGACCAAGCGCGGATCCTTCTCTGTACCTACATTAATAGCAATTATTTCATCTGTACAAGGCTTAACACACCTCTCCTCCTCATGATCAACTAAATTTTTCAAAACCCGAGGAATTTATTCCTCTTTGTTTATGTCAAAATTTTGAAAATTAAGATTAGTACAACAAAGCAAAGGCACAGAGAAGTAGGCAAAGTCCACAGCATTCCCATTCAAAAAGTCTAGATCTTCAGTTATAATGGACTCAAAAGAAAAGCTAAAAGACAACCTGGATAGGACTTTGGCCTCCGGGTTACCACTCCCAGAAGTACCAAACTCAAAGGAACTCGAATCAGACTTCAACTCCACAGACTCAGTGGAATTAGATCCGGACTCACTATTCGATCCAGAACTGCCGATGATGCCTTGCTCAAACTTCCAAACCAGGCGTGGAGCCTCAAACGCATCCATGGTAAGATTGAAGAAATCCATTGTTGGGTTATCCCCTATCATTGAGATAGCAAAACCATCTCCCAAGTTGACGAACTCATCTTTAATAGTCGAACTTACCAGTTGATCAGCTAGTGCTTTTCCCAACAGCTCTTCCTCTTCAATGCCTAGGCTTATAGTCTCGCCTTGATCTGTGCTAGGGTTTAGGTCTACTTGTTCATCCTCTTCTTCTGGTAACTGGTGTCCGAAGAGGATCTCGAACCTCGGATACCTTGTTTTTGTTTCCTTGTCAAACCAGGGCTCTAGGAATCCACAAAAGGAGAAGTCTTCCCCTTGGTGGACAAAACGTCCCTTCAAAGTCCCCTGTATTGTTTTGTGGACTAACTAGTACTGCCTCCCAATCATTTTTGCTTTCAACCTTCCTCGTAACTCCTCCCATTTGTTTGCCAATTTGCAGTGGTAGGAGTAGACACCTCATTTTTGACCGCCTACAAGACTTGGGCGCCACAGGTTGATCACTCGGTGATGAAGGCTATGTTGTGCAAACGTTCGATTTCTTCAGCAAGAGGAGCTTCAAATCCAAACTTTACACCCTATTTTTGGACCAAAACCATTTTGACCAAAATGATTTTTAGACCTTAAAACCCTCTCTTTCAAAATATTTTTGAAAAAGTTTCTACGATGTTCCAAGGATCACATTTCGTTAAATGTTGCCCTTTTTGGTAAACCGAGCAAGGACAAAGTGGAAATAATTGAAAGAGAGGTGAACTCTTTGAAAAATATTTCATTATATCTTGTTTAGAGGTTTGGAGTTGAAGAAAATTAGAGTGGAGGGAAGAAACCTAGTTAAGAAGAAGTTAGGCAAGAATCGGGTGAGGACCAAAGCTGTGCAGTCTTCACTAAAATAAAGCATATCTTTTTCTACACTTGGAATTTTGATGTGAGGCTGCCACCATTGGAAAGAAGACTTCCGGGGATTAAATTTAGACTGAAGAATGACCTATAAAGGAGTCTAGAGGAGGGAGATATCCCCATTTGAAATTGGACCTGGAGAACAGATTTTTCCGGCCGACCACTGGTGGAGTTTTCTGGCCATGGATGGGCTTTGTCGGCCATTATTGGATTTTTTCGGCCATGTGTCATCCAAGGGTGACCTTTTTATGCCACCAGTGGTGGCTGTTGGCCACTGGTGCAAAAAAAGGCAGTTTTTGTGCATATAGTTTCCTTAAATTATTTTCACAGTGTTCCAACTGTCCATTTTGAGATATTTTCGATCTGAGCTCTCATATTTCTATATATAGAGGACCTTCTCTATTGTTTTCAAGGTTGAAATTTTTTTGGGAGCCTCTCTCTGTACAATCCTCTCTCTCTAGATTTCTCTCACTCTTGAACTTTTGTGCATACAAGTAAAGATATACTTCTAGTTTGCCTATCAACCTTTAACCAAAGTTGCTTATCTTTGGGATGAGGTTACTTGGGACCCTCTTTGAGCTCTAGAAGGTGGTCTTGGCTTGATTTAGTGCCTCATTTGTGCCTAGAATTGTCCTTTGTTTCAAGAGGTATAACACTTGTCCTTTAAGCTTGTTTTGTACACTTGTTTTGCCATCTTTTCAAACTGTTTTTGGGCTAATTTTGAACTGAAAAAAAAAAATATGCTTTTGTGGCCTAAAAGTGTTGGTTTGAGGAAATTTTCAGTTAAGGGGTGGTTCACCCTTTCTTACTTATTTGCTTGTAAAGCTTTTGTACCATTTTTCATTACTTTCAAACCAAATTTTTTGGGCCTTTTAACCACTGAATTTCAGAGGTTTTTTAGTGGCAAAAACCTTATTTTGAATTCCAAAATTAGAGGGGTTAGCCTCCCCTCCTTGTGTCTTGCTTGCATGTCTAGTTAGCCTTATGTATTAGCTTATTGTTTTAGCTTTTTGTGGCTTAAGTCCAACATGTTTTAGACTATGCTTAGGGCTGTTTTGCCTCTATTTTTGTCTGGTTAATTCATTTCAGCCTTGTATGGCATGGTTGTAGTGTAATTTCCTTCACTAGCTTGGTGTTTTAGGGCTTTAATCACCATTGTTTTGAGTTAATAGCATGTTTTAGTGTTGTTTTGCACTTAATTTTAGCACTTTAATCTCTGCAATCTCCCTCAATTCTTCACTCTCTTGTTTGCTTTGAAAGTGGTTTTAAACTCCTTGTTTGCCTAAGTGTGCAATGGAGGTGCTACACCCAATGGTTTAATTCCTTAGGGAGTTCATTACCAATAGTGTAATACCTCTTTCATGCCCAAAGCTACTTGAGGTTGGAGCCCTCTTTCCATTAGAGGAAATTCACCAATGGACAAATGGATTAATGAATGATTTGGTAATTAAAATCAGTAAACAAAATTGGCAAGTAAAAGAGGCAAGATAAGCATCTTTTGTGTTGCATTGCATGTGTTCGAATCGGACGTTAATTCGAACACAAGGAAAATGGAACATTTCATACTCAAAAGTGATGAAATGTGTCACTTTCCTCGGTATCCATTGCCTTTGATCATACATGATAGGGTGATGGTCTTTTTGGTCATGTCTTTGCATTAATTGATCTTGCACAATGGGTTTCACAAGCCATCATGCAATGAAATTGCTTAATTGATGGCTTGTGAACCTAAGCTTGTTCCTCCTTTGATTTCCCCATGAAAAGGAGAGGCAAGGTGTGCAAACAACCCTTCAGAAATGTTCTGTTTTGCTCTGTTTTGCTCTCTGTTGCAGCAAAAAGAGGAGTTCATGTCATCAATGGCTGAACGGCCACTAGTGGTAACCGACCGACCACCATTGGTAGCCGATAGGTCCCCTGTTGGCCACCAATAAAATTTACACTGTGTTCCTGAGGTAGAGCAGAGGTGTTCTGGAAGTGGACAACTTCTTTGGTGTTTAAATGTGCAAACAAAGACATGCAGTAGCAAGACAGTCCCTTTTCGGGTGAAAACTGAGCACGTGCATGAGCCTCCCTTGCATTTTTAAGCTCGCTTATCACTTAAATATCTAGCTTAGATGCATGTTGTAATTAATTAGTTGTAGCTAATTAAATGTTGTAAATAATTAGTTAGCTTAACTAGTTATTTGATTTCGGTTTGTAACAATTAGTTAACTAGAATAGTTAATTAGTCTCAATTGTCATAATAATTAGCTTAATTAGCGTAGCTAGTTGGTTAGCTTATTCATTCGGACCTTCCTTCGTGAGGGCATAATGTTGTAATAAGTGTGCGCGTGTGTGTATGTCTTCCAACCCCACGTCATTCTCCTTTTTATTTAATCTCTTTTGATGGTTAGATTAGGGACATTTTCAATTAGCATACCTTATGCTTGCATGATTGCATCCATTCATTTGTCTTGCATGCACCGAGGCTCAGCGCATCATTGAAACTACATTGTTATTTCAATATCTTCTTTGAATACGTGTTTAATAGCATGTTGTTCAAATCGATTCATATGCCATATTAGTAGCCGAGCTTATTAATTACATACTGTATGTGTTACATTAGACACTTAACATAGTTAGGATCATACATTTTTCTAACTAGCTTCTGTTTTGGCTTGGAGTACTCGGTGAGTTTTACGATTTAGCATACTTGCATAAGTGTGATTGCTACATTACCATGATTAGCATGCTTGCCATGAGGCTATGTGCTTACATGCTAAACTGTTTGAGTGCCTGTGGATGAAGGCTTGTTGTTTGAATTGGAACAAATCAATGAATGTGCGTTTTAAGCCCACTTTGTTGAGTGGCAAATCATGTTTTAAGCCCACTATGTTTGGTGGCAAATTTGCATCTATAAGCCCACTTGAGGTGGCAAATTCAAACCATTTTCGCAAACAAACATGAGATAAATTGTTCCAAGTCTTGCAAACTAGTCGATACTTGCTTGTGTGCATCACATAGTAAAGCTAGTTTAATAACCAGAATAAGAACACATAATGTTTATAAAAGCTCATATCGTGATTAGTAGAGGTTGATCTTTGATCAGGCGAGCGGAGGTGCTCATTTCATGACCTTTCCCCCTTCGTACCTAAGTTCCCGAGCTGAGGCAACTTTGGTGATGATAGACCCGTGGCCTTCGGCACGAGTTAGGATTTCCTAAATTTCCCCAAAATAAAAAATATTTAGGTGGCAACTATGTATCTGGCAAAGCAGTCCAATTTTGGCATTATTTGATTTAAAATCAATTTTCCAAAAGATTTACCAGATTTGGACTCTTTGGTATTTATCAGTTTCACATTGCACTTATGAGATTGGATTCAGAACCACGAGAGTCCGAACTGTGAGGCCTTTCTTTTAAACCTTCCGAGAGGGGGGCGAGAAAAAGGTGAGTCCACAGTAGGTTTGTATCCCAGCCCGAAAGCATGGGGGTTGTGACCGATCTCCTTGGCGACAGTGCCCCCCTGCTTACCACTTCAGCCTAGTCCTAATCCGGGCATATGCCCCTGTTTGTTCATAATGTAGATGGATTGCACACTCATGTAGTTCCCATCGCCTTCCGCCATGATGGTTTGGACCAACCGGGCTTCTACTAGAGAGAAGCCAGAAAAGAACACATCCTTCTTCCCATGTATGATTTCCAATAATGGCGTAGTGGTTCCCTGAGGAGGATGGATCGCAAAATTACTGCACACAGTGGCAATCCCGCCTTTGAAGGGGCACTTCACTAACTAATGGACTGTTAATGATACATCCCTCATTTGATGTAGCCAGGGCCTTCCTAGTAGTAGGTTGAAAGTGGCCAGAATGTCCATGACATGGAATTCCACCTCATGCTCAAACATGCCAATTAGGGTATGGCTCTTGAACGTTCCCATAACATCCTAGCTAGTATTGTCATAAGCCCGACGAATTGGGTCGTAGATGTAAAGTCAGCCGGCCTCAAACCAATGGTGTAGGCAGTCCTCACTGGACATACATTGATCGCCGATCCGGTATCTACTAACACTACCGGAATCCATTTTTTTCGACTTTCCAAGGTTATATATAAGGGTCGGTTGTAGTTGGCACCCTCAGGCGCCAACTCTTTATCCATAAAAGATATCACCGGCATAATGTCCCCAGGTGTAACCAATGATAACAATTGGTCAACAGTGGTGTCGATAGGCAGTTTGGTTCGGTTCATTGCCTCTAATAATGCTTATCTATGCTCCCGAGAAGCCATTATCAACCCCTAGATTGATATATCCGCCTGAATCTTCTTGAGCTGTTTCAAGACTAGGTTTTCCTCTACATCCTTCTCTTTTGATCTCTCAAACTCTTTGTTGGAAGACTCCAACTGATCTAAGGCTGCTGGTTTGAAGTACCGACCACTCCGAGTCATGTGATTGATCTCGTTAGTATACCAGGTGTCATTTGGGGTGTCAATTTTCCACCATTCGTTAGTGTACGCATGGCTTAGGTCACTATCTTCCCACCACTCTCCTATAGTCAAGGCCAGGCTAGCATCAGGTTCTATCTGGAGCATGTTAACATCACGTGCCCCATCATCATACCATTCTTCTTTCACCACAGTCTTGGTTTCTGTATCTCGATATTTTTGGAGCTTCCTTAACATCCTTTTCCGGTCAATGGGCTCCCATTTGACCTTTTTGGTAATTTGGACATCACCCACTGTTGTCTCGGGTTCTTCTTTCCCTTTTCTTTTTCCCTATTCTAGAGCTATCTTCATATGGATCCCTTCTATCCTTTCCCATTGAAATCGTTCTAGTGCCTGTTCTTTCTCAGTCAGAGGTGTAGCCTCAGCCTTGCCACCAACACCAATTTCCTCTTCCTTCCCAGTCTCTCACATCTGTTCCTCCACATCTGACTCATCTTCACTCAACCATCCGTTGCTTGTTTCTGGCTGGCTCGGGTGCCACCATTCCATCTAAACACTGCTTGTATCTTTCTCTTCGAAAAAGTACAAATCCTCCAGATCTTTCTCTAGATTAGCCAAATCCTCTTCTAAGTCAGCCAAGTCATTTAGGCCTTATTCAGGCCAATCATTTTGATGTTGCCCTAACTAGCCTTTCCCAATAGCATTAATGCGGAGAAAGTCTGACAATATGACTACTGGATTTGGCTAGTCGATGGCCACAATGTATAAACTGGGATCGTACTCCTCTGCGAGCAAGACCCCCTTCTCTTTGACACAGGTATCAGACAACCCTATCTTCAGTGCATTCTCAACCCTTACAAATTATTCATTTAGACCTTAAAAAAACACCATCCTCGTTAAATAGAATTAACAACATTAAAGATTAGATCTTGACCTATCAGCCATGTATAAGTAGACTCTTATCATTTTATTCTTTCTTTCTATTTTCATTTGGCATATATATAGTTTATTTATGATGAGAACTATAAGGTTCAATATGGGATAATTGTAACCCCTGAGATTTTTTGAAGTTCACTGGGAGTTTGATTATTTAGAGAAAATGGAAATTATAAGAAGAATTACTAATGATGAGTGATTTATCAGTGTTACAGTGCAAGCAATAAAGTTTGGGTCACAAGTTGTTTACCTAGGATTTTGATTTGATTTTATTTTTATTTTTATTTTTTTTTTGTGAGAGATTATGATGATTTGAAACGATTTCTAATTTTTGATTGTTTGTTTGCATTAGAAGTGTTTTTATGACAGTAATTTCCTTACACCACATATATGTTCAAAATCCTATAACCATACATCCAATGTAATATATATACTTCTAAAATCATATACTCTATATATATCTTCAAAATTCTATAAGCCCCGGTTTGGTAACCATTTGGGCTAAATAATCACAAAATGACCAAAAAAAAGTCAAAAAGCAAAAAAACCAACAAAGAAGTTTGTCATTCCAAAGCCAAAAGAGCTAAACAAGAAAACCAAATCCTTTATATTTCGTGGTATGGAGTTTCTTCACTCATATCTCACACTACGGAGCAAGATGACAAGGCAAGAGAGGCAAATCAATAGAAACTTCTTGATCATGAGCAACACTAGCACCATTAAAAAGCTTCTAATCATCATCAGCAGCACTATTGAGCCAATAGAAATTCCAGTGGTTGGGATGGTCATGAAGAGCACAGACATGACAACGAAATAACTACTCCCTTGACTTCGTATTCTTCAGTTCCACCTCCATCATCCGCATTTTACCATAATAATCGCAATTTACAAAATAGAAAACAGTCATTTTTGAGAAAACCTTGAGAGCAAGTGTAGACATGGCAAACATAGCCGAGAAGATGGAAAACTTAAGCCTCTACTCTTTTTTATATGGAATAAGCATTATTTCCAAAATAGATGCTATAAGCTGGCCAAAAGTAGAAATAAGACCAAAAACTTCTAGAAATGTAATAGCTTTTTTGTTTTTCTTGAGCCATACAACTTCTATAATTGCAGAAGTCACTGCAACCACCGCAAAACCAAGTCCCACGTAAGAGTATATTATATTTTTTTCATTTCCAACATTTTCCATTTTGGCACTTGCAAATTCTAACAGGACATTAAAGGCAACACAGTAAAAATCTAATTGTTGAACTTCAATTTTCCTAAAAACTTTGTTGGTGAAGCATAACACTATGAAAACCATGTGAAACACTATGGACTTCATTTTCTCAAAAACTTTGCATGTGAAGTGACACACTTTGAAAAACAAGTTAAATACTTTGGACTTCACTTGCTTGAAAACCTCGCAAGCGAAGTGAAGCACTATGAAAAACATAGGAAAGACTTTGGAAAAAAATTTCTTTGTTTGTAATACAGAAAAGGGATAGGTGGAGGATAGAGAGAAAATGGAGGTTAGAGAGAGGGAAAGAGTGAGAGAAAGTAAGAACGAGCAAGGTAAGAATGGATGGTCCACTCATATTTATAATGGTCTAAAGAAACTACCACTTTTGTGTGTGTGTGTGTGTGTGTGTGTGTGTGTGTTATAATGCACAATTTTTAAGCATGCAGGTGCCATAACACACAGCTATTCCACAGGCCTAATTAGAACCAAATCGGACCATATACATACCATACACGATGATGCATACAATCCTACACTCTTATACACGATGACCTACTACTGATCTTGATGATATTCTTGTTATTTTTTCTTTAATTATTTAGCATAATTTTAGTTTTGTAATTGTTCTTATCACAACAAAATATTTGTTTGATGGGAATTTTATACTTGTTACATGTTGAACAATATGTTTGTTTAAGTTATGTTTTGAAAAATCATGGGAAGATTAATGTTGAACAATTTATGATACGTTGAATTTATTCCTCCATTTCTTCATTATGTAATTATGATTTGCTCACACGTTTATTACAATTATGTGTCAAAGATTGTAAAAAAATACCTCAATAAATGTAATGATTTTTCTTTTATTAATTTAAAATAATGACAGATTCTTACATGTTTAATTTGTAGTCATATGTAATAAAAATCATTTTTTATTAATTTGAAATAAAGACATATTCTTACATGTTTAATTTGTAGTCATATGTAATAAAAATCTTTCATTATAATTATGAAGGAAAGTTATTGGGTATTCTCAGAGTATTACGTGTCTATACGCCTTCGCTTATTACCATTCATCATGCCCCCTCATGTTCTTTAGTCACTGAATACAAAATCATAAGTCTCACCTTCCCCACCAATCAGAATATTCTAAAACACCATGTGACCGTACTCTAGGAGTACGGAGAGGATTAGGAGTTGTACAGATAATATCCACACACTTTAAGATAGATAGTAGTTGTTGGTGTTAAGATTATTACGGGTATATATTGTTGATTAGTCAGTATTGTGTAATGTTCTGTCAATATTAATATTTAATATCTAATTGATTGAATTTTTTTTTTCCAACTTAAGTGATGTAATGAAGAAATTTTTTTATATAGACAAATTGAAAGCTATTAGTTTGAGTAATACCATACAAACAAATGTATATATATATATAAACAAAATTATCACACGGTGATACTTTTAAAAAATGATTACAATTTCATGTTAAAGATTATAATTTTAATAATTAATAGGGTAAATTTTATTTTACCTTATTGTTGTATTGTCTTGGAGTATTTAACCTCCCTTATATTTAAAAATAGCTACAAACCTCTCTTACGTTTTGGACTAAAGTGTAACACTAACATCGTTAATAATAAATGTAAAATGACTTTAATGCCCAATTACCTTCTTTATTTTCATTCTCTCTACTCTGTATACATATATGGTTATATATATGCATATATACATGGACATATACATAGACATACATGTATCAAGTGGAAAGAATTGTTATATAGAAATTCTGAACAAAAAATGAGAAGGTATATAGAAATGAAGACTTAAGTGTAACGCCCTGAAAAATCCGAACACCAATTAGATATATTAACCAACATTCATTAAGGAATAAAGATAGATCTCCAACCCTTTTCATCATTAATCCATAAAGTGTATGCAAAAGTTCTACATGCGAACTATACATTCAACGGTATGAAAACACATGAATCTATAGCATGTAGAGCATCACATCCCAAAAATAAATAAAATGCCCTTAAGGGCCTACATCTTCCGAGGCTCGAGCCCGGTTACACGAAAATGGTTTCACAAACCCATACATTTAAAGCCCTTGGCTAGCAAATAAATTCACAACAAAAATAGAGTCATCTACTCTTCACAAAAATATGTCCACGCCTTCAACTTGGCGGGATCACCACATCTTTTCTTGCACCAAAATCCCATAGGGGTGAGCATAAAGCCCAGTAGAGAATCCTTACAAAGTATAGATAGTTATGCAAGATTTCCAATGTTAAATGCAAATGCCATGCAATGCCAATTTAAAGAGAATTTCATTTACGTGCTCTTTTGAAAAATCACCACATTCAACAACAGTGTGAAATCTCAACAATTCTGAAACTTACAATTTTATTCAATAGGGACGGTAAATACGACTCAGGTAATCCTTAGGTTGGTGTCTGCAAGTAGGCTTAACTGGCACTTCCAAAAACCCCACTTAACTGGTTGTTAACCGGAAGGAAAGTAGTACCTCATCCGCGCGTGTTTTTGGTCTTTCACCCCGGACACTCAGGCCAACTTATCCATTCCATCTACACCTCATATCCAGACTTACCAACGTATTTACCCCAAAAACATTTCCTTAGTTCTCTTTTCTCAACAATTCTTTTCTCAATGCAAGATAATCAATATCAAATCAAAACATGCGGTAACCAAACAATAGTGTATGCAAAATAACAATTGGTAATGCTACAATAATCATTCCCTTTTCATTCTTATATATTTCAACAATAATCTCAAATAAATGAGCTTTCATTCATTCCGTTCCATATTATATCACAATGGAACCATGTTCCCATTTAATTTCATCGACAAATAGCCACATTTCCACCTCTCAAGCAATTCCAACAACATATTCATTTCAAGACTATAGCAACAATTGAACAATAATTTCTTTCCAACACCAACATTTTTCTCTATTTTATGAGATTCATCATTTGTAACTATAAATAAGAATCCTTCCTTTCTTTAACTTTTTTGATATACAAAATAATGCATTAATAAAAAAACTTCATGTGTTCTCATCATTTGTTTTGAAAACCCACAATTTCTAGTTTTCTTCTTTACAAACAACACACACACACACACTAAACACTTGAAAAGGACCCTCAAGATCACACCATGTTCCTTGCCTAAGATAATTTCAACTCTCAAGATGGTATCTTAGAAGGATTTGAGAATTTTAAAACCCACTTTTGAAAATCTCTACATTTGGGTCACAAAATCAAAACCAACTTAATAACTTCAAGAAAACCTTTAAATCAACATCAATAATTACAAAACATGTATATATAACTCAAGGAAGTCTCTACCTCAATGTTTGATGAAGGAAAAAGAGATGAAACCCTAGAAATCAAGGATGCCCAAGCTGAATCTCCACCGTACACAATGTAGTCCTTGCTTTGCTCACCAAGATTTGCGAAAGAAGATGGATCAGAACTCAATGGATTTGCAAGAAATCAAAGGTTTTTGGAGTTTGGTTAGGATTTTTAGAGAGAAGGAGGAGTAAAATGATGTTTAGAGTGAGAGGGAAATGTCCCAAAAGTGATACATACTCAGCCAAATAGAGAAAAAAAAAACAAAGACTCGGACTGCCAGCGTCTCGCACGTGCAACACGTGCCCCCACACATGCGGAGCCTACCTCCCGCATGTGCCGCACTTAGCTCCTGTACGTGCGGCCTTCAACCCTGCACGTACGGCCTTCCCATGATATACCTTCTCCAGCACCTGCATATTAGGCAGTGTCCAACCCTCCCAAATTTATCATTTCTGCACGTGCGGCCCGGGGCCCTGCACGTACAGCCCTGGCCCAGCAGCCCAGAAATTTCTGGTTCACTCCCAGACAATCCAAACTCGGCCGTGCATCCTCTGAAACAAGTGACGCTCAACCCGGAGTTAGACAAGAACTGGAATTTGAAAGAAAGTTCTTGAACATCACAACTCAAAGAGGACGAAAATGAAACAACACGCAATGAAACTGGTCATCACATAAGGGTAGTAGAAGCAACTCAACCAATTAACAATAGAAACAGTAGGAATGAAAATGAAATCGATAATGATTGACGATTGTCCTTCACCCGCCCCTTAAATTTCCCAAAGATCTTAAAGTATTACATTTTGGAAATTGATACATATATAAATTTATATATATATATATATATATAATGTAGATTTCTAACTTAGCATACATATATATATATATATGTACATGTATATACTTACATATATATATTTTGTTATTTTAACAAACTAGTACAGGGCTTTGCTTCCAGGCAAATCACTGGGATGCTTAGATGCATAAAGGTGATAGCTTTATTGCCTCTCAAAATGCAACTGGTTTAGATAAAAGAAATAGAAAATACCACTTAAAATAGTTTAGTGGTTCAAAATACTCTCTATATACTTTATATATATATAAACTTAAAATAGAAAATACCATACATCCATTGTAATATATATACTTTTGAAATCATATACTCTTTCTCTGTATATATATGGTCAAAATCCTATAAGCCCTGATTTGGTAAACCATTTGGCCTAAATAATCATAGAATGTCAAAAAAAAAAAAAAAAAGAAAAGAAAAGAAAGAAGAAGTCAAAAAAGCCAAAAAACCAACAAAAAGGTTTGTCATTCCAAAGCCAAAAAAGCCAAACAAGATAACCAAATCCTTTATATTTCATGGTATGGAGTTTCTTCACTCATTTCTCACAATACAGAGCAGGATGACAAGGCAAGAGAGGCAGATCAATAGAAACTTCTTGATCAAGAGGAGCATCAACACTGTTAAAAAGCTTTTGATCATCATCGATAGCACTATTAAGCCAACAGAAATTCCAGTGGTTGGGATGGTCATGAAGAGCGTAGACCTGACAACGAAATAACTGCTCCCTTGACTTCATATTCTTCAGTTCGACCTCGATCATCCACATTTTAGGGTCATAATTGCAATTTACAAAATACGAAACAGACATTTTTAAGAAAACCTTGAGAGCAAGTATAGACATGGAAAACATAGCCAAGAAGATAGAAAACCTAAGCCTCCACTCTGTTTTGTAAAGAACAAGTATTATTTCCAAAATAGATGCCATAAGCTGGCCTAAAGTAGAAATAAGACCAAAAACTTCTGGAAATGTAATAGGCTTTTTCTTTTCCGCGAGATTCTGATGATTTGAAACGATTTTTGATTTTTGATGGTTTGTTTGCATTAGAAGTGTTTTTATGACAATAATCTCCTTATTTCAAGACAGTAATTTCCTTACACCACATATATGCCCGAAATCTAATAACCATACATCCAATGTAATATATATACTTTTGAAATCCTATACTCTATATATATGTTCAAAATACTATAATCCTCGGTTTGGAAAACCATTTAGGCTAAATAATCCCGAAATGAAAGAAAAAAAAGTCAAAAAAACCAAAAAACAAACAAACAAGTTTGTCATTCCAAAGCCAAAAAAGCAAAACAAGAAAACCAAATCCTTTATGTTTCGTGATGTGGAGTTTCTTCACTCGTATCTCACAATACGGAGCAGGATGACAAGGCAAAAGAGGCAGATCAATAGAAACTTCATGATAATAAGCAGCACCAGCACCGTTAAAAAGCTTCGGATCATCGTTGGCAGCACTATTAAGCCAATAGAAATCCCAATGTTTGGGATGGTCGTGAAGAGCGTAGACATGACAACGAAATAACTGCTCCCTTTACTTCATATTCTTCAGTTCCACCACCATCATCCACATTTTACAGTAATAATTGCAATTTACAAAATACGAAACAGACATTATCGAGAAAACCTTGAGAGCAAGGGTAGACATGGAAAACATAGCTCAGAACATGGAATACCTAAGCCTCCACTCTGTTTTGTATAGAATAAGTATTATTTCCAAAATAGATGCCACAAGCTGGCCTAAAGTAGAAATAAGACCAAAAACTTTTGGAAATGTAATAGGCTTTTGTTTTTTGCGAGATTCTGATGATTTGAAACAATTTCCGATTTTTGATGGTTTGCTTGCATTAGAAGTGTTTTTATGACAGTAATTTCCTTATTTCATAACAGTAATTTCCTTACGCAACATATATGTTCGAAATCCTATTACCATACCTCCAATGTAAAATATATACTTCTGAAATCCTACACTCCATATATACATATATATATATATATGTTCAAAATCCTATAATCCCCGGTTTGGTAAACCACTTGATCCCAAAATGAAAAGAAAAAAAAAAGAAGTGAATAAAGCCAAAAAAACCAACAAACAAGTTTGTCATCCAAAGACAAAAAAGCTAAACAAGAAAACCAAATCATTTATATTTCGTGGTATGGAGTTTCTTCACTGATATCTCACAATACATAGCAGGATGACAAGGCATGCAAGAGAGGCAGATCAATAAAAACTTCATGGTCATGAGCAGCACCAACACTGTTAAAAAGCTTCGGATCATCGTCGACAGCAATATCGAGCCCATAAAAATTCCAGTGGTTGGGATGGTCATGAAGAGCACAGACATGACAACAAAATAACAGCTCCCTTTACTTCGTAGTCTTCAGTTCCACCTCCATCGTCCAGATTTTACAGTAATAATTGCAATTTACAAAATACGAAACAAACATTTTCAAGAAAACCATGAGAACAAGTGTAGACAGGGCAAACATAGCCGAGAAGATGGAAAACCTAAGCCACCACAATGTTTGGTAGAGAATAAGTATTATTTCCAAAATAGATGCCATAAGCTAGCCTAAAGTAGAAATAAGACCAAAAACTTCCGGCAATGTAATAGGCTTTTTGTTTTCTGCGAGATTCTGATGATTTGAAACGATTTCCGATTTTTGATGGTTTGTTTGCATTAGAAGTGTTTTTTTCACAATAATTTCCTTATTTCATGACAGTAATTTCTTTACACCACATATATGTTCGAAATCCAATAACCAAACATCCAATGTAATATATATACTTCTGAAATCCTATACTCTATATATATGTTCAAAATACTATAATCCTCGGTTTGGTAAACCATTTGGGCTAAATAATCCCGAAATGAAAGAAAAAAAAGTCAAAAAAGCCAAAAAACCAACAAACAAGTTTGTCATTCCAAAGCCAAAAAAGATAAACAAGAAAACCAAATCCTATGTGTTTCGTGATATGGAGTTACTTCACGCATATCTCACAATACGGAGCAGGATGACAAGGCAAGAGAGGCAGATCAATAGAAACTTCATGATCATGAGCAGCACCAACACCGTTAAAAATCTTCGGATCATCGTTGGCAGCATTATTAAGCCAATAGAAATTCCAATGGTTGGGATGGTCGTGAAGAGCGTAGACATGACAAGGAAATAACTGCTCCCTTTACTTCGTATTCTTCAGTTCCACCTCCATCATCCACATTTTACGGTAATAATTGCAATTTACAAAATACGAAACTGACATTTTTGAGAAAACCTTGAGAGCAAGTGTAGACATGGAAAACGTAGCTGAGAACATGGAAAACCTAGGCCTCCACTCTATTTTGTATAGAATAAGTATTATTTCCAAAATAGATGCCATAAGCTGGCCTAAAGTAGAAATAAGACCAAAAACTTTAGGAAATGTAATAGGCTTTTGTTTTCTGCGAGATTCTGATGATTTGAAACAATTTCCGATTTTTGATGGTTTGCTTGCATTAGAAGTGTTTTTATGACAGTAATTTTCTTATTTCATGACAGTAATTTCCTTACACAACATATATGTCCAAAATCCTATTACCATACATCCAATGTAATATATATACTTCTGAAATCCTATACTCCATATATATATATATATATGTTCAAAATCCTATAATCCCTGGTTTGGTAAACCACTCAGGCTAAATAATCCCAAAATGACCACAAAAAAAAAAAAAGTGAAAAAAGCCAAAAAAAAACCAACAAACAAATTTGTCATTCCAAAGCCAAAAAAGCTAAACAAGAAAACCAAATCCTTTATATTTCGTTGTATGGAGTTTGTTCACTGATATCTCACAATATATAGCAGGATGACAAGGCAAGAGAGGCAGATCAATAGAAACTTCGTGGTCATGAGCAGCACCAACACTGTTAAAAAGCTTCGGATCATCGTCGACAGCACTATCGAGCCAATAAAAATTCCAGTGGTTGGGATGTTCATGAACAGCACAGACATGACAATGAAATAACAGCTCCCTTTACTTCGTATTCTTCAGTTCCACCTCCATCCTCCAGATTTTACGGTAATAATTGCAATTAACAAAATGCGAAAGAAACATTTTCGAGAAAACCGTGAGAGCAAGTGTAGACATGGCAAGCATAGCCGAGAAGATGGAAGACCTAAGCCACCATAATGTTTTGTAGAGAATAGGTATTATTTCCAAAATAGATGCCATAAGCTAGCCCAAAGTAGAAATAAGACCCAAAACTTCTGGAAATGTAATAGGCTTTTTGTTTTCTGTGAGATTCTGATTATTTGAAACGATTTCCGATTTTTGATGGTTTGTCTCCATTAGAAGTGTTTTTATGACAATAATTTCCGTATTTCATGACAGTAATTTCCTTAAACCACATATATGTTCGAAATCCAATAACCAAACATCCAATGTAATATATATACTTCTGAAATCCTATACTCTATATATATGTTCAAAATACTATAATCCTCGGTTTGGTAAACCATTTGGGCTAAATAATCCCGAAATGAAAGAAAAAAAAGTCAAAAAGGCCAAAAAACCAACAAACAAGTTTGTCATTCCAAAGCCAAAAAAGCTAAACAAGAAAACCAAATCCTTTATGCTTCGTGATATGGAGTTTCTTCACTCATATCTCACAATACGGAGCAGGATGACAAGGCAAGAGAGGCAGATCAATAGAAACTTCATGATCATGAGCAGCAGCAGCACCGTTAAAAAGCTTCGGATCATCGTTGGCAGCACTATTAAGCCAATAGAAATTCCAATGGTTGGGATGGTCATGAAGAGCGTAGACATGACAATGAAATAACTGCTCCCTTTACTTCATATTCTTCAGTTCCACCTCCATCATCCACATTTTACGGTAATAATTGCAATTTACAAAATACGAAAACAGACATTTTTGAGAAAACCTTGAGAGCAAGTGTATACATGGAAAACATAACTGAGCACATGGAATACCTAAGCCTCCACTCTGTTTTGTATAGAATAAGTATTATTTCCAAAATAGATGCCACAAGCTGGCCTAAAGTAGAAATAAGACCAAAATCTTTTGGAAATGTAATAGGCTTTTGTTTTTTGCGAGATTCTGATGATTTGAAACAATTTCCGATTTTTGATGGTTTGCTTGCATTAGAAGTGTTTTTATGACAGTAATTTCGTTATTTCATGACAGTAATTTCCTTACACAACATATATGTTCGAAATCCTATTACCATACATCCAATGTAATATATATACTTCGGAAAACCTGTAATCCATATATATATATATATGTTCAAAACCCTATAATCCCCGGTTTGGTAAACCACTTGGGCTAAATAATCCAAAAATGACAACAAAAAAAAAAACGGTGAAAAAAGCCAAAAAAACCCACAAACAAGTTTGCCATTCCAAAGGCAAAAAAGCTAAACAAGAAAACCAAAACCTTTATGTTTCGTGATATGGAGTTTCTTCACTCATATCTCACAATACGGAGCAGGATGACAAGGCAAGAGAGGCAGATCGATAGAAACTTCGTGGTCATGAGCAGCACCAACACTGTTAAAAAGCATCGGATCATCGTCGACAGCACTATCGAGCCAATAAAAGTTCCAGTGGTTGCGATGGTCATGAAGAGCACAGACATGACAATGAAATAACAGCCCCCTTTACTTTGTATTCTTCAGTTCGACCTCCATTGTCCAGATTTTACGGTAATAATTGCAATTTAAAAAATACGAAACAAACTTTTTCGAGAAAACCGTGAGAGCAAGTGCAGACGCGGCAAACATAGCGGAGAAGCTGGAAAACCTAAGCCACCACTATGTTTTGTAGAGAATAGGTATTATTTCCAAAATAGATGCCATAAGCTAGCGTAAAGTAGAAATAAGACCAAAAACTTCTGGAAATGCAATAGGCTTTTTGTTTTCTGCGAGATTCTGATGATTTCAAACGATTTCCGATTTTTGATGGTTTGTTTGCATTAGAAGTGTTTTTATGACAATAATTTCCGTATTTCATGACAGTAATTTCCTTACACCACATATATGTTCGAAATCCAATAACCAAACATCCAATGTAATATATATACTTCTGAAATCCTATACTCTATATATATGTTCAAAACACTATAATCCTCGGTTTGGTAAACCATTTGGGCTAAATAATCTTGAAATGAAAGAAAAAAAAGTCAAAAAAGCCAAAAAACCAACAAACAAGTTTGTCATTCCAAAGCCAAAAAAGCTAAACAAGAAAACAAAATCCATTATGTTTCGTGACATGGAGTTTCTTGACTCATATCTCACAATACGGAGCAGGATGACAAGGCAAGAGAGGCAGATCAATAGAAACTTCATGATCATGAGCAGCACCAGCACCGTTAAAAAGCTTCGAATCATCGTTGGTAGCACTATTAAGGCAATAGAAATTCCAATGGTTGGGATGGTCGTGAAGAGCGTAGACATGACAACGAAATAACTGCTCCCTTTACTTCATATTTTTCAGTTCCATCTCCATCATCTACATTTTACTGTTTTAATTGCAATTTACAAAATACGAAACTGACATTTTCGATAAAACCTTGAGAGAAAGTGTAGACATGGAAAACATAGCTGAGAACACGGAAAACCTAAGCCTCCACTCTGTTTTGTATAGAATAAGTAATATTTCCAAAATAGATGCCATAAGCTAGCCTAAAGTAGAAATAAGACCAAAAACTTTAGGAAATGTAATAGGCTTTTGTTTTCTGCGAGATTCTGATGATTTGAAACAATTTCCGATTTTTGATGGTTTGCTTGCATTAGAAGTGTTTTTATGACAGCAATTTCCTTATTTCATGACAGTAATTTCCTTACACAACATATATGTTCGAAATCCTATTACCATACATCCAATGTAATATATATACTTTTGAAATCCTAAACTCCATATATATATATATATATATGTTCAAAATCCTATAATCCCCAGTTTGGTAAACCACTCAGGCTAAATACCCCAAAATGACAACAACAAAAAAAAAAAAAAAAGGGAAAAAAGCCAAAAAAACCAACAAACAAGTTTGTCATTCCAAAGCCAAAAAAGCTAAACAAGAAAACCAAATCCTTTATATTTCGTGGTATGGAGTTTCTTCACTAATATCTCACAATACATAGCAGGATGACAAGGCAAGAGAGGCAGATCAATAGAAACTTCGTGGTCATGAGCAGCACCAGCACTGTTAAAAAGTTTCAGATCATCGTCGACAGCACTATCGAGCCAAGAAAAATTCTAGTGGTTGGGATGGTCATGAAGAGCACAGACATGACAATGAAATAACAGCTCCCTTTACTTCGTATTCTTCAGTTCCACCTCCATCGTCCAGATTTTATGGTAATAATTGCAATTTACAAAATACGAAACAAACATTTTCGACAAAACCGTGAGAGCAAGTGTCGACATGGCAAACATAGCCGAGAAGATGGAAAACCTAAGCCACCACTATGTTTTTTAGAGAATAGGTATTATTTCCAAAATAGATGCCATAAGATAGCCTAAAGTAGAAATAAGACCAAAAACTTCTGGAAATATAATAGGCTTTTTGTTTTCTGCGACATTCTGATGATTTCAAACGATTTCCGATTTTTGATGGTTTGTTTGCATTAGAAGTGTTTTTATGACAATAATTTCCGTATTTCATGACAGTAATTTCCTTACACCACATATATGTTCGAAATCAAATAACCAAACATCCAATGTAATATATATACTTCTGAAATCCTATACTCTATATATATGTTCAAAATACTATAATCCTCGGTTTGGTAAACCATTTGGGCTAAATAATCCCGAAATGAAAGAAAAAAAAAAGTCAAAAAAGCCAAAAAATCAACAAACAAGTTTGTCATTCCAAAGCCAAAAAAGCTAAACAAGAAAACCAAATCCTTTATGTTTCGTGATATGGAGTTTCTTCACTCATATATCACAATACGGAGCAGGATGACAAGGCAAGAGAGGCAAATCAATAGAAACTTGATGATCATGAGCAGCCAGCACAGTTAAAAAGCTTCGGATCATGGTTGGCAGCACTATTAAGCCAATTGAAATTCCAAAGGTTGGGATGGTCGTGAGGAGCGTAGACATGACAACGAAATAACTGCTCCCTTTACTTCATATTCTTGAGTTCCACCTCCATCATCTACATTTTACTATAATAATTGCAATTTACAAAATACGAAACTGACATTTTCGAGAAAACCTTGAAAGCAAGTGTAGACATGGAAAACATATCTGAGAACATGGGAAACCTAAGCCTCCACTCTGTTTTGTACAGAATAAGTATTATTTCCAAAATAGATGCCATAAGCTTGCCTAAAGTAGAAATAAGACCAAAAACTTTTGGAAATGTAACAGGCTTTTGTTTTCTGCGAGATTCTGATGATTTGAAACAATTTCTGATTTTTGATGGTTTGCTTGCATTAGAAGTGTTTTTATGACAGTAATTTCCTTATTTCATGACAGTAATTTCCTTACACAACATATACGTTCGAAATCCTATTACCATACATCCAATGTAATATATATACTTCTGAAATCCTATACTCCATATATATATATATATATATGTTCAAAATCCTATAATCCCCGGTTTGGTAAACCACTTGGGCTAAATAATCTCAAAATGACAACAAAAAAAAAAAAAAAGTGAAAAAACCCAAAAAAACCAACAAACAAGTTTGTCATTCAAAAGCCAAAAAAGCTAAACGAAAAAACCAAATCCTTTATATTTCATGGTATGGAGTTTCTTCACTGATATCTCACAATACGTAGCAGTATGACAAGGCAAGAGAGGCCGATCAATAGAAACTTCATGGTCATGAGCAGCACCAACACTGTTAAAAAGCTACCGATCATCGTCGACAGCACTATCGAGCCAATAAAAATTCCAGTGGTCTGGATGGTCATGAAGAGCGCTGACCTGACAACGAAATAACTGCTCACCTTACATCGTATTCTTTAGCTCCACCTCAATCGTCCAGATTTTACGGCAATAATTGCAATTTAAAAAATACGAAACAAATATTTTCGAGAAAACCATGAGAGCAAGTGTAGACATGGCAAACATAGCCGAGAAGATGGAAATACTAAGCCACCACTATGTTTTGTAGGGAATAACTATTATTTCCAAAATAGATGCCATAAGCTAGCTTAAAGTATAAATAAGGCCAAAAACTTCTGGAAATGTAATAGGCTTTTTGTTTTCTGCGAGATTCTGATGATTTGAAACGATTTCCGATTTTTGATGGTTTGTTTTCATTAGAAGTGTTTTTATGACAATAATTTTCTAATTTCAAGACAGTAATTTCCTTCCACCAGATATATGCTCGAAATCCAATAACCATACATCCAATGTAATATATAAACTTCTGAAATTCTATACTCTATATATATGTTCAAAATACTATAATCCTCGGTTTGGTAAACCATTTGGGCTAAATAATCCCGAAATGAAAGAAAAAAAAAGTCAAAAAAGCCAAAAAACCAACAAACAAGTTTGTCATTCCAAAGCCAAAAAACTAAACAAGAAAACCAAATCCTTTATGCTTCGTGATATGGAGTTTCTTCACTCATATCTCACAATACGGAGCAGGATAACAAGGCAAGAGAGGCAGATCAATAGAAACTTCATGATCATGAGCAGCACCAGCACCGTTAAAAAGCTTCGGATCATCGTTGGCAGCACTATTAAGCCAATAGAAATTCCAATGGTTGGGATGGTCATGAAGAGCGTAGACATGACAATGAAATAACTGCTCCCTTTACTTCATATTCTTCAGTTCCACCTCCATCATCCACATTTTACGGTAATAATTGCAATTTACAAAATACGAAAACAGACATTTTTGAGAAAACCTTGAGAGCATGTGTATACATGGAAAACATAGCTGAGCACATGGAATACCTAAGCCTCCACTCTGTTTTGTATAGAATAAGTATTATTTCCAAAATAGATGCCATAAGCTGGCCTAAAGTAGAAATAAGACCAAAATCTTTTGGAAATGTAATAGGCTTTTGTTTTTTGCGAGATTCTGATGATTTGAAACAATTTCCGATTTTTGATGGTTTGCTTGCATTAGAAGTGTTTTTATGACAGTAATTTCGTAATTTCATGACAGTAATTTCCTTACACAACATATATGTTCGAAATCCTATTACCATACATCCAATGTAATATATATACTTCGGAAAACCTATAATCCATATATATATATATATATGTTCAAAACCCTATAATCCCCGGTTTGCTAAACCACTTGGGCTAAATAATCCAAAAATGACAACAAAAAAAAAAAAGTGAAAAAAGCCAAAAAAACCCGCAAACAAGTTTGCCATTCCAAAGGCAAAAAAGCCAAACAAGAAAACCAAATCCTTTATGTTTCGTGATATGGAGTTTCTTCACTCATATCTCACAATACGGCGCAGGATGACATGGCAATAGAGGCAGATAAATAGAAACTTCATGATCATGAGCAGCACCATCGCTGTTAAAAAGCTTCGGATTATCGTTGGCAGCACTATTAAGCCAATAGAAATTCCAATGGTTGGGATGGTCGTGAAGAGCGCAGACCTGACAACGAAATAACTGCTCCCTTTACTTCATATTCATCAGTTCCACCTCCATCATCCACATTTTACGGTAATAATTGCAATTTACAAAATACGAAACAGACATTTTTGAGAAAACCTTGAGAGCAAGTGTAGACATGGAAAACATAGCTGAGAACATGGAATACCTAAGCCTCCACTCTGTTTTGTATAGAATAAGTATTATTTCCAAAATAGATGCCATAAGCTGGCCTAAAGTAGAAATAAGACCAAAAACTTTTGGAAATGTAATTGGCTTTTGTTTTTTGCGAGATTCTGATCATTTGAAACAATTTTCAATTTTTGATGGTTTGCTTGCATTAGAAGTGTTTTTATAACCGTAATTTCCTTATTTCGTGACAGTAATTTCCTTACACAACATATATGTTCGAAGTCCTATTACCATACATCCAATGTATTATATATACTTCTGAAATCCTATACTCCATATATATATATATATATATTCAAAATCCTATAATCCCCGGTTTGGTAAACCACTTGGGCTAAATAATCCCAAAATGACCAAAAAAAAAAACAAAAAAAGTTAAAAAAGCCAAAAAAATCCAACAAACAAGTTTGTCATTCCAAAGCCAAAAAAGCTAAACAAGAAAACCAAATCCTTTATATTTCGTGGTATGGAGTTTCTTCACTGATATCACACAATACATAGCAGGATGACAAGGCAAGAGAGGCAGATCAATAGAAACTTCATGGTCATGAGCAGCACCAACACTATTAAAAAGCTTCGGATCATCGTCGATAGCACTATCGAGGCAATAAAAATTCCAGTGGTTGGGATGGTCATGAAGAGCACAGACATGACAACGAAATAACAGCTCTCTTTACTTCGTATTCTTCAGTTCCACCTCCATCGTCCAGATTTTACGGTAATAATTGTAATTTACAAAATACGAAACAAACATTTTCGAGAAAACCGTGAGAGCAAGTGTAGACATGGCAAACATAGCCGAGAAGGTGGAAAACCTAAGCCACCACTATGTTTTGTAGAGAATAAGTATTATTTCAAAAATAAATGCCATAAGCTAGCCTAAAGTAGAAATAAGACCAAAAACTTCTGGAAATGTTATAGGCTTTTTGTTTTCTGCGAGATTCTGATGATTTGAAACGATTTCCGATTTTTGATGGTTTGTTTGCATTAGAAGTTTTTTTATGACAATAATTTCCTTATTTCATGACAGTAATTTCCTTACACCACATATATGTTCGAAATCCAATAACCAAACATCCAATGTAATATATATACTTCTGAAATCCTATACTCCATATATATGTTCAAAATGCTATAATCCTCGGTTTGGTAAACCATTTGGGCTAAATAATCCCGAAATGAAAGAAAAAAAAGTCAAAAAAGCCAAAAAACCAAGAAACAAGTTTGTCATTCCAAAGCCAAAAAAGCTAAACAAGAAAACCAAATCCTTTATGTTTCGTGACATGGAGTTTCTTCACTCATATCTCACAATACGGAGCAGGATGACAAGGCAAGAGAGGCAGATCAATAGAAACTTCGTGATCATGAGCGGCACCATTGCCGTTAAAAAGCTTTGGATTATCGTTGGCAGCACTATTAAGCCAATAGAAATTCCAATGGTTGGGATGGTCGTGAAGAGCATAGACATGACAATGAAATAACTGCTCCCTTTTACTTCATATTCTTCAGTTCCACCTCCATCATCCACATTTTACGGTAATAATTGCAATTTACAAAATACGAAACAGACATTTTTGAGAAAACCTTGAGAGCAAGTGTAGACATGGAAAACATAGCTGAGAACATGGAATACCTAAGCCTCCACTCTGTTTTGTATAGAATAAGTATTATTTCCAAAATAGATGCCATAAGCTGGCCTAAAGTAGAAATAAGTCCAAAAACTTTTGGAAATGTAATAGGCTTTTGTTTTTTGCAAGATTCTGATCATTTGAAACAATTTTCGATTTTGGATGGTTTGCTTGCATTAGAAGTGTTTTTATGTGTAACGCCCTCAAAATAATGACATTAAACCCATCAAATAAAACATTCGTTGACATATGAAATAACCACATTCTTTTATTTATCAGAGTTTCATTACAAATGTATTACATGTTAACAACAAAAGAAAAATGCCCTACAGGCTTACAGCTTTCCAAGTTAACACTTGGTTACAACAAGAGAGTACTAACTCGTTTACACATTAAGCCCTTGGCTTGAATTTACATGTAATACATCAAAAATAAAACGACAAAAGTATGCTCGCCTCTAGCCTCCCAAGCTATGTCCTTGGAGGTGGCATGCTACCTGTACCTGAAAATGATATTCCCATATAGGGTGAGCCACAGCCCAGTAGAAATACACTAAACCAACCATGAACAATGACTAAAAGATTAGCAATTGATAGATGGCCAACACTGATACATCCACATAAATCACATTTTATGTCATACGACTTATGAGTCCAAGTTACTTTTCATTTTTCCTTTTTCAACAGATAAACATGTTAGCTCTATCATCATTTCAACAGATATGTATAAAAACTATATCCCACATTCACAGATAAGCATATAAGCTATATCCACATTCCCAACAGATATGTACAGCAACAATATCCCACGTTCACAGATAAGCATATAAGCTGTATCCACACTTCACAAAGATAAGCATATAAGCTCTATCTTCACTTCTCTAGACAAGCATAAGAGCTGTATCTACGGAGTTCATCCCCTATCTTCTCCCAATACTATCCGGTTTAGAGGTACATCCCCCATCTTCCCCTAAACCGCGGAGTACATCCCCCATCTCCTCCTCTACACATAACGTATACAAACACATTGGTTCTATATACAATCACTCAATACATACAGTTAATGTATTCTATCAACCGTCAAATTCCATGACACATTCCATTGATTAGTTTCCGTTTGCCTAATCATCATGCATTGTCTACAACAATCACGACTATCCTCCACCGATAGCCCAAAGCAATTATTTCTAAACAGAAAATAAATGCACAAATGGATATTCAATCAACATTTCATTTCCTCATTTCTCACAATTAATTATCCCAATTAATCAAACAATGTAATTAGGTCATTTTCCATAATTAACATTTCAACCCTTAGGTCCCATTTTCATTAATGATTCAACCTTTATTCCATTTCTCTATGCCAAACATGCATCTAGGTTTATTATGAATAAAACCCCAACTTTTGTAAAATAACACAAAAGCCCCAAACTTTCACCAAATTACCAAACCAACCCCAACATCTCAAAATACTAAAATTTAAAGACAAAATCCATAGAGAGGAGTAGGATATCCCTACCTCGAAGTTTGAGCCAAAAAGGAGATGAAGACTCGAAGGTCAACGTGCTCCAAATCCAAACTTTTTCAGATTAAGTCGAAGCTCTCAACGCCCTCTATCTTTTTAACAAAGGCCCTAGGCTAGATTCACACTCTAGGGAGATCAAATCTTAGAGAGAGTGTAAGTTTAGAGAGAGAGAGAGTCTCGGATCTAGGGTTTGAAAGAAAAAGAAAGTGAAAAACTGATGTTCAAAAACGCTACTGTCCGCTGATATAAAACACGCTCGCTCGAGCGAAGCCTTTGTCGCTCGAGCGACCAGACACAGAAAACTCTCGCTCGAGCCAAGAAGTTCTCGCTCGAGCCAAAAACTCAGAAGTGCGCTCGAGCGAAAGAATGCTCGCTCGAGCCAACAACTCAAACCCTCAGGTCTGCAACCAGATGCACGCTCGAGCGACAGACTTCTCGCTCGAGCGAAGAACAAACCAGACCGCTCGACCGAAGAAAGCTCGCTCGAGCCAAGAAATGCAACTCTCAGGTCCAGAACCAGACACAATCGCTCGCTCGAGCGAAGCCACTCTGGCTCGATCCACCAGACACGAACTCAACTCTCGTTCGAGCGACCAACTCCTCGTTCGAGCGAAGGTCCAAAAATCTGGGCAGCAACACTGGGCTCCCAAACACAACCAACCTGTAACAAACCTGCCCAACACATCCTATAACTCAATATACAAAGTAAAAAGGATGCAAACAAGATAATAAACAACTACCAACATCCACGGACACATGTCCGGATCATTGTACAACAAGGGTAAACCCGGGATCGCTATATTATGACAGTAATTTCCATATTTCATGATAGTAATTTCCTTACGCAACATATATGTTCGAAGTCCTATTACCATACATCCAATGTAATATATATACTTCTGAAATCCTATACTCCATATATATATATATATATATGTTCAAAATCCTATAGTCCCTGGTTTGGTAAACCACTTGGGCTAAATAATCCCAAAATGACAAAAAAAAAAAAAAAAAAAGTGAAAAAAGCCAAAAAAAAACAGCAAACAAGTTTGTCATTCCAAAGCCAAAAAAGCTAAACAAGAAAACCAAATCCTTTATATTTCGTGGTATGGAGTTTCTTCATTGATATCACACAATACATAGCAGGATGACAAGGCAAGAGAGGCAGATCAATAGAAACTTCATGGTCATGAGCAGCACCAACACTGTTAAAAAGCTTCGGATCATCGTCCACAGCACTATCCAGCCAATAAAAATTCCAGTGGTTGGGATGGTCATGAAGAGCACAGACATGACAACGAAATAACAGCTCTCTTTACTTCGTATTCTTCAGTTCCACCTCCATCGTCCAGATTTTACGGTAATAATTGCAATTTACAAAATACGAAACAAACATTTTCGAGAAAACCGTGAGAGCAAGTGTAGACATGGCAAACATAGCCGAGAAGATGGAAAACCTAAGCCACCACTATGTTTTGTAGAGAATAAGTATTATTTCCAAAATAGATGCCATAAGCTAGCCTAAAGTAGAAATAAGATCAAAAACTTCTGGAAATGTAATAGGCTTTTTGTTTTCTGTGAGATTCTGATGATTTGAAACGATTTCCGATTTTTGATGGTTTGTTTGCATTAGAAGTGTTTTCATGCCAATAATTTCCTTATTTCATGACAGTAATTTCCTTACACCACATATATGTTCGAAATCCAATAACCAAACATCCAATGTAATATATATACTTCTGAAATCCTATACTCTATATATATGTTCAAAATACTATAATCCTCGGTTTGGTAAACCATTTGGGCTAAATAATCCCGAAATGAAAGAAAAAAAAGTCAAAAAAGCCAAAAAACCAACAAACAAGTTTGTCATTCCAAAGCCAAAAAAGCTAAACAAGAAAACCAAATCCTTTATGTTTCGTGATATGGAGTTTCTTCACTCATATCTCACAATACGGAGCAGGATGACAAGCCAAGATAGGCAGATCAATAGAAACTTCATGATCATGAGCAGCACCATCACCGTTAAAAAGCTTCGGATTATCGTTGGCAGCACTATTAAGCCAATAGAAATTCCAATGGTTGGGATGGTCGTGTTGAGCGTAGACATGACAACGAAATAACTGCTCCCTTTACTTCATATTCTTCAGTTCCACCTCCATCATCCACATTTTACAGTAATAATTGCAATTTACAAAATACGAAACTGACATTTTTGAGAAAACCTTGAGAGCAAGTGTAGACATGGAAAACATAGCTGAGAACATGGAAAACCTAAGCCTCCACTCTGTTTTGTATAGAATAAGTATTATTTCCAAAATAGATGCCATAAGCTGGCCTAAAGTAGAAATAAGACCAAAAACTTTAGGAAATGTAATAGGCTTTTGTTTTCTGCAAGATTCTGATGATTTGAAACAATTTCCATTTTTTGATGGTTTGCTTGCATTAGAAGTGTTTTTATGACAGTAATTTCCTTATGTCATGACAGTAATTTACTTACACAGCATATATGTTCGAAATCCTATTACCATACATCCAATGTAATATATATACGTCTGAAATCCTATACTCCATATATATATATATATATATATATGTTCAAAATCCTATAATCCCCTGTTTGGTAAACCACTTGGGCTAAATAATCCCAAAATGACAACAAACAAAAAAAAAAGGTGAAAAAAGCCAAAAAAACCAACAAACAAGTTTGTCATTCCAAAGCCAAAAAAGCTAAACAAGAAAACCAAATCCTTTATATTTCGTGGTATGGAGTTTCTTCACTGATATCTCACAATACATAGCAGGATGACAAGGCAAGAGAGGCAGATCAATAGAAACTTCATGGTCATGAGCAGCACCAACACTGTTAAAAAGCTTCGGATCATTGTCGACAGCACTATCGAGCCAATAAAAATTCCAGTGGTTGGGATGGTCATGAAGAGCACAAACATGACAACGAAATAACAGCTCCCTTTACTTCGTATTCTTCAGTTCCACCTCCATCGTCCAGATTTTACGGTAATAATTGCAATTTACAAAATACGAAACAAACATTTTCGAGAAAACCATGGGAGCAAGTGTAGACATGGCAAACATAGCCGAGAAGATGGAAAACCTAAGCCACCACTATGTTTTGTAGAGAATAAGTATTATTTCCAAAATAGATGCCATAAGCTAGCCTAAAGTAAAAATAAGACCAAAAACTTCTGGCAATGTAATAGGCTTTATTTTTTCTGCGAGATTCTGATGATTTGAAACGAGTTCCGATTTTTCATGGTTTGTTTGCATTCGAAGGGTTTTTATGACAATAATTTCCTTATTTCATGACAGTAATTTCCTTACACCACATATATGCTCGAAATCCAATAACCAAGCATCTAATGTAATATATATACTTCTGAAATCCTATACTCTATATATATGTTCAAAATACTATAATCCTCGGTTTGGTAAACCATTTGGGCTAAATAATCCCGAAATGAAAGAAAAAAAAGCCAAAAAACCAACAAACAAGTTTGTCATTCCAAAGCCAAAAAAGCAAAACAAGAAAACCAAATCCTTTATGTTTCGTGATATGGAGTTTCTCCACTCATATCTCACAATACGGAGCAGGATGACAAGGCATGAGAGGCAGATCAACAGAAACTTCATGATCATGAGCAGCACCATCACCGTTAAAAAGCTTCGGATTATCGTTGGCAGCACTAGTAAGCCAATTGAAATTCCAATGGATGGGATGGTCGTGAAGAACGTAGATATGACAACGAAATAACTGCTCCCTTTACTTCGTATTCTTCAGTTCCACCTCCATCATCCACATTTTACGGTAATAATTGCAATTTACAAAATACGAAACAGACATTTTTGAGAAAACCGTGAGAGCAAGTGTAGACATGGAAAACATAGCAGAGAACATGGAATACCTAAGCCTCCACTCTGTTTTGTATAGAACAAGTATTATTTCCAAAATAGAAGCCATAAGCTGGACTAAAGTAGAAATAAGAACAAAAACTTTTGGAAATGTAATAGGCTTTTGTTTTTTTCGAGATTCTGATGATTTGAAACAATTTCCGATTTTTGATGGTTTGCTTGCATTAGAAGTGTTTTTATGACAGTAATTTCCTTATTCCATGACAGTAATTTCCTTACACAACATATATGTTCGAAATCCTATTACCATACATCTAATGTAATATATATACGTCTGAAATCCTATACTCCTTATATATATATATATATATATGTTCAAAATCCTATAATCCCTGGTTTGGTAAACCACTTGGGCGAAATAATCCCAAAATGACAACCAAAAAAAAAAAAAAAAAACTGAAAAAAGCCAAAAAAACCAACAAACAAGTTTGTCATTCCAAAGCCAAAAAAGCTAAACAAGAAATCCAAATCCTTTATATTTCGTGGTATGGAGTTTCTTCACTGATATCTCACAATACATAGCAGGATGACAAGGCAAGAGAGGCAGATCAATAGAAACTTCATGGTCATGAGCAGCACCAACACTGTTAAAAAGCTTCGGATCATTGTCGACAGCACTATCGAGCCAATAAAAATTCCAGTGGTTGGGATGGTCATGAAGAGCACAGACATGACAACGAAATAACAGCTCTCTTTACTTCGTATTCTTCAGTTCCACCTCCATCGTCCAGATTTTACGGTAATAATTGCAATTTACAAAATACGAAACAAACATTTCCGAGAAAACCATGGGAGCAAGTGTAGACATGGCAAACATAGCCGAGAAGATGGAAAACCTAAGCCACCACTATGTTTTGTAGAGAATAAGTATTATTTCCAAAATAGATGCCATAAGCAAGCCTAAAGTAGAAATAAGACCAAAAACTTCTGGAAATGTAATAGGCTTTTTGTTTTCTGCGAGATTCGGAGGATTTGAAACGATTTCTGATTTTTGATGGTTTGTTTGCATTAGAAGTGTTTTTATGGCAATAATTTCCTTATTTCATGACAGTAATTTCCTTACACCACATATATGTTCGAAATCCAATAGCCATACATCCAATGTAATATATATACTTCTGAAATCCTATACTCTATATATATGTTCAAAATACTATAATCCTCGGTTTGGTAAACCATTTGGGCTAAATAATCCCGAAATGACAGAAAAAAAAGTCAGAAAAGCCAACAAACAGACAAACAAGTTTGTCATTCCAAAGCCAAAAAAGCTAAACAAGAAAACCAAATCCTTTATGTTTCGTGATATGGAGTTTCTTCACTCATATCTCACAATACGGAGAAGGATGACAACGCAAGAGAGGCAGATGAATAGAAACTTCATGATCATGAGCAGCACCAGCACTGTTAAAAAGCTTCGGATCATCGTTGGCAGCACTATTAAGCCAATAAAAATTCCAATGGTTGGGATGGTCGTGAAGGGCGTAGACATGACAACAAAATAACTGCTCCCTTTACTTCATATTCTTCAGTTCCGCCTCCATCATCCACATTTTACGGTAATAATTGCAATTTACAAAATACGAAACAGACATTTTTGAGAAAGCCCTGGGAGCAAGTGTAGACATGGAAAACATAGCTGAGAACATGGAATACCTAAGCCTCCACTCTGTTTTGTATGTAATAAGTATTATTTCCGAAATAGATGCCATAAGCTGGCCTAAAGTAGAAATAAGATCAAAACCTTTTGGAAATGTAATAGGCTTTTGTTTTTTGCGAGATTCTGATGATTTGAAACAATTTTCAATTTTTGATGGTTTGCTTGCTTTAGAAGTGTTTTTATGACTGTAATTTCCTTATTTCATGACAGTAATTTCCTTACACAACATATATGTTCGAAATCCTATTACCATACGTCCAATTTTATATATATACTTCTGAAATCCTATACTCCATATATATATATATATATATGTTCAAAATCCTATAATCTCCAGTTTGGTAAACCACTTGGGCTAAATAATCCCAAAATGACAAGAAAAAAAAAAAAGTGAAAAAAGCCAAAAAAACCAACAAACAAGTTTGTCATTCCAAAGCCATAAAAGCTAAACAAGAAAACCAAATCCTTTATATTTCGTGGTATGGAGTTTCTTCACTGATATCTCACAATACATAGCAGGATGACAAGGCAAGAGAGGCAGATCAATAGAAACTTCATGGTCATGAGCAGCACCAACACTGTTAAAAAGCTTTGGATCATCGTCGACAGCACTATCGAGCCATTAAAAATTCCAGTGGTTGGGATGGTCATGAAGTGCACAGACATGACAATGAAATAACAGCTCCCTTTACATCGTATTCTTCAGTTCCACCTCCATCGTCCAGATTTTACGGTAATAATTGCAATTTACAAAATACGAAACAAACATTTTCGAGAAAACCGTGAGAGCAAGTGTAGACATGGCAAACATAGCCGAGAAGATGGAAAACCTAAGCCACCACCATGTTTTGTAGAGAATAGCTATTATTTCCAAAATAGATGCCATAAGCTAGGCTAAAGTAGAAATATGACCAAAAACTTCTGGAAATGTAATAAGCTTTTTGTTTTCTGCGAGATTCGGATGATTTGAAACAATTTCCGATTTTTGATGGTTTGTTTGCGTTAGAAGTGTTTTTATGACAATAATTTCCTTATTTCATGACAGTAATTTCCTTACACCACATATATGTTCGAAATCCAATAACCAAACATCCAGTGTAATATATATACTTCTGAAATCCTATACTCTATATATATGTTCAAAATACTATAATCCTCGGTTTGGTAAACCATTTGGGCTAAATAATCCCGAAATGAAAGAAAAAAAAGTCAAAAAAGCCAAAAAACCAACGTACAAGTTTGTCATTCCAAAGCCAAAAAAGCTAAAGAAGAAAACCAAATCCTCTATGTTTCATGATATGGAGTTTCTTCACTCATATCTCACAATACGGAGCAGGATGACAAGGCAACAGAGGCAGATCAATAGAAACTTCATGATCATGAGCAGCACCAGCACCGTTAAAAAGCTTCGGATCATCGTTGGCAGCACTATTAAGCCAATACAAATTCCAATGGTTGGGATGGTCGTGAAGAGCGTAGACATGACAACGAAATAACTGCTCCCTTTACTTCATATTCTTCAGTTTCACCTCCATCATCTACATTTTACTGTAATAATTGCAATTTACAAATTACGAAATAGACATTTTCGAGAAAACCTTGAGAGCAAGTGTAGACATGGAAAACATAGCTGAGAACATGGAAAACCTAAGCCTCCACTCTGTTTTGTATAGAATAAGTATTATTTCCAAAACAGATGCCATAAACTGGTCTAAAGTAGAAATAAGACCAAAAACCTTAGGAAATGTAATAGGCTATTGTTTTCTGCGAGATTCTAATGATTTGAAACAATTTCCGATTTTTGATGGTTTGCTTGCATTAGAAGTGTTTTTATGACTGTAATTTCCTTATTTCATGACAGTAATTTCCTTACACAACATATATGTTCGAAATCCTATTACCATACATCCAATGTAATATATATACTTCTGAAATCCTATACTTCATATATATATATGTTCAAAATCCTATAATCCCCGGTTTGGTAAACCACTTGGGCGAAATAATCCCAAAATGACAACCAAAAAAAAAAAAAAACTGAAAAAAGCCAAAAAAACCAACAAACAAGTTTGTCATTCCAAAGCCAAAAAAGCTAAACAAGAAAACCAAATCCTTTATATTTCGTGGTATGGTGTTTCTTCACTGATATCTCACAATACATGGCAAGATGACAAGGCAAGAGAGACAGATCAATAGAAACTTCATGGTCATGAGCAGCACTAACATGTTAAAAAGCTTCGGATCATCGTCGACAGCACTATCGAGCCAATAAAAATTCCAGTGGTTGGGATGGTCATGAAGAGCACAGACATGACAATGAAATAACAGCTCCCTTTACTTCATATTCTTCAGTTCCACCTCCATCGTCCAGATTTTACGTTAATAATTGCAATTTACAAAATACGAAACAAACATTTTCAAGAAAACAATGAGAGCAAGTGTAGACATGGCAAACATAGCCGAGAAGATGGAAAACCTAAGCCACCACTATGTTTTGTTGAGAATAAGTATTATTTCCAAAATAGATGCCATAAGCTAGCCTAAAGTAGAAATAAGACCAAAAACTTCTGGAAATGTAATAGGCTTTTTATTTTCTGCGAGATTCTGATGATTTGAAACGATTTCCGATTTTTGATGGTTTGTTTGCATTAGAAGTGTTTTTATGACAATAATTTTCTTATTTCTTGACAGTAATTTCCTTATACCACATAAATATTCGAAATCCAATAACCAAACATCCAATGTAATATATATGCTTCTGAAATCGTATACTCTATATATATGTTCAAAATACTATAATCTTCGGTATGGTAAACCATTTAGGCTAAATAATCCCGAAATGAAAGAAAAAAATGTCAAAAATCCAAAAAATCAACAAACAAGTTTGTCATTCCAAAACCAAAAAAGCTAAACAAGAAAACCAAATCCTTTATGTTTCGTGATATGGAGTTTCTTCACTCATATCTCACAATACGGAGCAGGATGACAAGGCAACAGAGGCAGATCAATAGAAACTTCATGATCATGAGCAGCACCAGCACTGTTAAAAAGCTTCGGATCATCGTTGGCAGCACAATTAAGCCAATAGAAATTCCAATGGTTGGGATGGTCGTGAAGATCGTAGACATGACAACGAAATAACTACTCCCTCTACTTCATATTCTTCAGTTCCACCTCCATCATCTACATTTTACTGTAATAATTGCAATTTACAAAATACAAAACAGACATTTTCGGGAAAACCTTGAGAGCAAGTGTAGACATGGAAAACATAGCTGAGAACATGGAAAACCTAAGCCTCCACTCTGTTGTGTATAGAATAAGTATTATTTCCAAAATAGATGCCATAAGCTGGCCTAAAGTAGAAATAAGACCAAAAACTTAAGGAAATGTAATAGGCTTTTGTTTTCTGTGAGATTCTGATGATTTGAAACAATTTCCGATTTTTTATGGTTTACTTCCATTAGAAGTGTTTTTATGACAGTAATTTCCTTATTTCATGATAGTAATTTCCTTACACAACATCTATGTTCGAAATCCTATTACCATACATCCAATGTAATATATATACTTCTGAAATCCTATACTGCAAATATATATATATATATATATATGTTCAAAATCCTATAATCCTCGGTTTGGTAAACCATTTTGGCTAAATAATCCCAAAATGACAACAACAAAAAAAAAAGTGAAAAAAGCGAAAAAAACCAACAAACAAGTTTGTCATTCCAAAACCAAAAAAGCTAAACAAGAAAACCAAATCCTTTATGTTTCGTGATATGGAGTTTCTTCACTCATATCTCACAATACGGAGCAGGATGACAAGGCAACAGAGGCAGATCAATAGAAACTTCATGATCATGAGCAGCACCAGCACTGTTAAAAAGCTTCGGATCATCGTTGGCAGCACAATTAAGCCAATAGAAATTCCAATGGTTGGGATGGTCGTGAAGATCGTAGACATGACAACGAAATAACTGCTCCCTCTACTTCATATTCTTCAGTTCCACCTCCATCATCTACATTTTACTGTAATAATTGCAATTTACAAAATACGAAACAGACATTTTCGGGAAAACCTTGAGAGCAAGTATAGACATGGAAAACATAGCTGAGAACATGGAAAACCTAAGCCTCCACTCTGTTGTGTATAGAATAAGTATTATTTCCAAAATAGATGCCATAAGCTGGCCTAAAGTAGAAATAAGACCAAAAACTTTAGGAAATGTAATAGGCTTTTGTTTTCTGTGAGATTCTGATGATTTGAAACAATTTCCGATTTTTTATGGTTTACTTCCATTAGAAGTGTTTTTATGACAGTAATTTCCTTATTTCATGATAGTAATTTCCTTACACAACATCTATGTTCGAAATCCTATTACCATACATCCAATGTAATATATATACTTCTGAAATCCTATACTGCAAATATATATATATATATATGTTCAAAATCCTATAATCCTCGGTTTGGTAAACCATTTTGGCTAAATAATCCCAAAATGACAACAACAAAAAAAAAGTGAAAAAAGCGAAAAAAACCAACAAACAAGTTTGTCATTCCAAAGCCAAAAAAGCTAAACAAGAAAGCCAAATCCTTTATATTTCGCGGTATGGAGTTTCTTCATTGATATCTCACAATACATAGCCGGATGACAAGGCAAGAGAGGCAGATCAATAGAAACTTCATGGTCATGAGCAGCACCAACACTGTTAAAAAACTACGGATCATCATCGACAGCACTATTGAGCCAATAAAAATTCCAGTGGTCTGGATGGTCATGAAGAGCCCTGACATGACAACGAAATAACTGCGGCCTTTACTTCGTATTCTTCAGTTCCACCTCCATCGTCCAGATTTTACGGTAATAATCGTAATTTACAAAATACGAAACAGACATTTTCGAGAAAACCTTAAGAGCAAGTGTAGACATGGCGAACTTAGTCGAGAAAATGGAAAACCTAAGCCACCACTTTGTTTTGTAGAGAATAAGTATTATTTCCAAAATAGATGCCATAAGCTGGCCTAAAGTAAAAATAAGACCAGAAACTTCTGGAAATGTAATAGGCTTTTTGTTTTCTGCGAGATTTTGATGATTTGAAACGATTTCCGATTTTTGATGGTTTGTTTGCATTGGAATATTTTTTAGGACTGTAACTTCTTTATTTCATGACAGTAATTTCCAGACACCATATATATGTTCGAAATCCTATAACCATACATCATATGTAATATATATATATATATACTTCTGAAATCCTATACTCTATATATATATGGTCAAAATCCTATCAACCTTGATTTGGTAAACCATTTGGGCTAAGTAATCCCAAAATGACCAAAAAAAAAAAAAAAAAAGAAAAAAAATAGGTCAAACTAGCCAAAAAACCAACAAACAATTTTGTCATTCCAAAGCCAAAAAAGCTAAATAAGAAAACCAAATCTTTTATATTTCGTGGTATGGAGTTTCTTCACTGATATCTAATAATACAGAGCAGGATGACAAGGCAAGAGTGGCAGATTGATAGGAAGTTCTTGATCACGAGCAGCACCAACACCGTTAAAAAGCTTTTGATCATTATTGGCAGCACTATCGAGCCAATAGAAATTCCAGTGGTTGGGATGGTCATGAAGAGCGCAGACATGACAACGACATAACTGCTCCCTTAACTTCATATTCTTTAGTTCCACCTCCATCATTTGCATTTTACGGTAATAATTGCAATTTACAAAATACCAAACAGTCATTTTTGAGAAAACCTTGAGAGCAAGTGTAGACATGGGCAACATAGCTGAGAAGATGGAAAACTTAAGCCTCCACTCTTTTTTGTATAGAATCAGTATTATTTCCAAAATAGATACCATAAGCTGGCCTAAAGTAGGAATAAGACCAAAAACTTCTAGAAATGTAATAGGATTTTTATTTTTTGCGAGATTCTGATGATTTGAAACGATTTCCAGTTCTTGATTGTTTGTTTGCTTAGAAGTGTTTTTATGACAGCAATTTCCTTATTTCATTAAAGTAATTTCCTTACTCCACATATATGTTCGAAATCCTATAACCATACATCTAATGTAATATATATACTTCTGAAATCCTATACTCTATATATATGTTCAAAATCCTATAGGCCCCGGTTTGGTAAACCATTTGGGCTAAATAATCCCAAAATGACAAAAAAAAAAAAGAAGTCAAAAATGCCAAAAAACCAACAAAAAAGTTTGTCATTCCAAAGCCAAAAAAGCTAAACAAGAAAACCAAATCCTTTATATTTCGTGGTATGGAGTTTCTTCACTCATATCTCACAATACGGAGCATGATGACATGGTATGAGAGGCAAATCAATAGAAACTTCTTGATCGGGAGCAGCACCAGCACCAACATCGTTAAGGAGCTTCTGATCAACATCGGCAGCACTATCGAGCTAATTGAAATTCCAATGCTTGGGATGGTCATGAAGAGCGCAGACATGACAATGAAGTAACTGCTCCCTTGACCTCATGTTCTTCAGTTCCACCTCCATCATCCGCATTTTACGGTAATAATTGCAATTTACAAAATACGAAACAGTCATTTTTTAGAAAACCTTGATTGCAAGTGTAGACATGGCAAACAAAGCTGAGAAGATGGAAAACTTAAGCCACCACTCTCTTTTGTATACAATAAGTATTATTTCCAAAATAGATGCTGTAAGCTAGCCTAAATTAGAAATAAGACCAATAACTTCTCGAAATGTAATAGGCTTTTTGTTTTTGGCCATATTCTAATGATTAGAAATGATTTCCAGTTTTGATGGGTTGTGTTCAATAGAAGTGCTTTTATGACAGTAATTTCTTTATTTTAGGATAGTAATTTCCTTACACCACATATATGTTTGAAATCCTATAACCATACATCCAATGTAATATATATACTTCTGAAATCCTATACTCTCTCTCTCTCTCTCTATATATATGTTCAAAATCCTATACTATATATATATATATATATTGAAAAGTCCTATAAACCACGGTTTGGTAAACCATTTGGGCTAAATAATCACAAAATAACAACAACAAAAAAAAAATGTGAAAAAAGCAAAAAAACCAACAAAAAAGTTTGTCATTCCAAAGCTAAAAAAGCTAACCAAGATAACCAATACGAGTTTTTCACATTTTTTATATTTCGTGGTATGGAGTTTCTTCACTCATATCTCACAATACGGAGCAGGATGACAAGGCAAGAGAGGCAAATCAATAGAAACTTCTTGATCATGGGCAGCACCAGCACCGTTAAAAAGCTTCTGATCATCATCGGCAACTCTATTGAGCCAATAGAAATTCCAGTGGTTGGGATGGTCATGAAGAGCGCAGACGTGACAACTAAATAACTGCTCCCTTCACTTCATATTCTTCAGTTCCACCTCCATCATCCACATTTTACGATAATAATTGCAACTTACAAAATACGAAACAGTCATTTTCGAGAAAACCTTGAGAGCAAGTGTAGACATGGAAAAAATAGCCGAGAAGATGGAAAACTTAAGCCTTCACTCTTTTTTGTATAGAATAAGTATTATTTCCAAAATAGATGCCAGAAGGTGGCCTAAAGTAGAAATAAGACAAAAAACTTCTAGAAATGTAATAGGCTTTTCGTTTTTTTTGAGCTATACAACTTCTACAATTGCAGAAGTCACTACAACCACCGCAAAACCAAGTCCCACGTAAGTGTATGTCATATTTTTTTTCATTTCCAACTTGTTCCATTGTGGCACTTGCAAATTCTAACAAGTCATTGAAGGCGGCACACTAAAAATCTAATTGTTGTTCCTCAAAAACTTAAACACTTTGAACTTCAATTTCTAGAAAACTTTGTTGGTGAAGCATAACACTATGAAAACCATGGGAAACTTTGTGGACTTCATTTTCTCAAAAACTTTGTAGGAGAAGTGACACACTTTGAAAAACAGGTTAAATACTTTGGACTTCACTTCCTTGAAAACCTTGCAAGCAAAGTGAAGCACTATGAAAAACATAGGAAAGACTTTGGAAACCATTTTTTATGTCTGTAATACGGAGAAGGGATAGTTGGAGGATAGAGAGAAAATGAATGTTAGAGCGAGGAAGAGATGGAGAGAATGTAAGAACGAGCAAGATAAGAATGGATGGTCCACTTCTATTTATAATGGTCTAAAGAAACTACCTCATTTTTTAATTTATTTTTTTGGTATTATAATGCACAATTTTGAAGCATGCAGGTGCCATAACACACAGCTATTCCACATGCCTGGTTAGAACCAAATCGAACCGTATACATACCATAAACCATAATGCATACAATCCTACGCTCTTATTTATGATGAGCTGCTACTGATCTTGCTGATATTCTTGCTTCTTTTTTTTTTAATTATTTATCATAATTTTAGTTTTGTAATTGTTGTTACCACAAATATTTGTTTGATGGGAATTTTATACTTGTTACATGTTGAACAATATGTTTATTTATTAGATATTATGTTTGTTTAAGTTATGTTTCGAAAAATAATGGGCAGATTAAAGTTGAACAATTTATGGTAGGTTGAATTTATTCATCCATTTCTTCACATTTATTCCTCCATTTCTTGATTATGTAATTATGATTTGCTCACACATTTATTACAATTATGTGTCATGTAAAAAAATACCTCAATAAATGTAATGATTTTTCTTTTATTAATTTAAAATAATGACAGATTCTTACATGTTTAATTTGTAGTCATATGTAATAAAAATCCTTTTTTATTAATTTAAAATAAAGACATATTCTTACATGTTTAATTTGTAGTTATATGTAATAAAAATCTTTCATTATAATTATGAAGGAAAATTATTGGGTATTCTCAGAGTATTACGTGTCTATACGCCTTCACTTATTACCATTCACCAAGCCCCCTCACGTTCTTTAGTCACTCAACACAAAATCATAAGTCTCACATTCCCCACCAATCAAAATATTCTGAAACACCACATAACCATACTCTAAGAGTACGGAGAGGATTAGGATTTGCACAGATAATATCCACACACTTTAAGATAGATAGTAGTTGTTGGTGTTAAGATTATAATAATTATTGCGGGTATATATTGTTGATTATTCAGTATTGTGTAATCTTCGGTCAATGTTAATAATTAATATCTAATTGATTGAAAAAAATAAAATTCCAACTTAAGTGATGTTATGAAGAAAAATTTTTATATAGACAAATCGAAAGCTATTAGTTTGAGTTATACCATACAAACAATATATATATATAATATTTAAACAAAATTATCACTTGGTGATACGTTTAAAAAATGATTACAATTTCATGTTAAAGATTATAATTTTAATAATTAATAGGGTAAAATCAATTTTACCTTATTGTAGTATTGTGTTGGAGTATTTAACCTCCCTTACATTTAAAAATGGCTAAAAACCTCTCTTATGTTTGGGACTAAAGTGTAATACTAACATCGTTAATAATAAATGTAAAATGACGTTAATGCCCATTTACCTTCTTTATTTTCATTCTCTCTGCTCTATATACATATGTGGTTATATATACTGATATATACATATACATATACATAGACATACATGTATCAAGTGGAAAGAATCGTTATATAGAAATTCTGAACCAAAAACGAGAAGGTATATAGGAATGAAGGCTGAAGGGTAGTAGAAGCAGCTCAACCAATTAACAATAGAAACAGTAGGAATGAAAATGAAATCGATAATGATGGACGATTGTCCTTCACCTGCCCTTTAAATTTGCACGAAGATCTTAAAGTATTACCTTTTAAAAATTGATACTTATATGTAACTTTATATATATATATATATAATGTAGATATTTACACATATATATATTTTTTTATTTTAACAAACCAGTACAGGGTTTTGCTTCCAAGCAAATCAGTGGGATGTTTAGATGCAAAAAGGTGATTGCTTTATTGCCTCACAAAATGCTACTGTTTTAGATAAAAGAAACAGAAAATAGGGAGTGGTTCACAATTATTTATTTATTTATATATTTTTTGCAAAAATTACCACTTAAAATAGTGAATATTTCTATTGTTTGTTGAGCAATGTAGGTATCCGTAAGGAAAGAGAGGAAAAAGGGTTAGGATTAGAGTTTTCATATTAGTTTGGAAAAGAAGATGACGATAAGGGCACATTTGCTATTTCACATTATATATTTTGGCTTTACTTTGAATTTTTTTTCAAGCCAAATCTAAAATGAGAGAGATGAGACCTACTCTCTGTCAAATTAAATGGAATTTAAGACCGCAGAGAGTCGAGGTGCAAAATGGCTAAAATCGTAAGAGAGGTTCTTGGCTATTTTTAAAATGCCAGGGGGTTGAAGTGCTCCAAGACAATAATACAAGGAGATAAAATAGATTTTGCCCAAATTAATATTTATAAAATTTACTATTTATCTCTATTAATTTTTAGAATTTAACTTGAATTGGAATTTCTCCAAAAATATATACCCATATATAAAATCATTACAAAAAGATGTGGCAAGTATTAATTTTATCAGTTTAAACGATAAGATCATTAAAGTGACTTATAATAAGGGCCGACCCTGGGCTAAGGCCACTAAGGCTTGTGCCTAAGGCCCCAAATATTTGGCTCAAAATAAAGCTCAAAATTTATTAATTTTATATTATACTAAAAGTCCAAAACCCAGTCTTTTTTATTGTTTACATAATTTTATCTTTAGTGGGTAGAATTAATTTTTAAAAATTCAAAAATATTTTTTTGACATTTATTTTTGTCAAATTAGATTATATTTTATCAAATTGACAATTTTTCCTTAAAATTAAATAATGGTATTTTCTATTGTCCTTACTCCGTACAAAATTCAAAGTTCAGAGTCAAATGTGTCATAATTGAAAAGGTAGGGACCAAAGTGACACAAGTCCCAAATTATAGGAACTGTTAGTGTAATTCGCCCATAAATTTTAATGATTATAAGTGTAAGGAAACTTTTAGTAACTACTAAATAATAAAAAAAAATGATTGATAAATTAGTATTTTGTTGATAATTTTTTTTTTTAATAAAAAAAATATATGTAGGAAGGCCCCACTTTCAAAGCCCGTTTAAGGCCCCATAAATCTCAAGGCCAGCCCTGCTCATAATTTTAAAAATACAAATATTCTTTTGTAAGGATAATATTTTTCATTAAATACCCTAGGAGTACTAGTGTAATTTAAATGATTTAAGAAAACAACAATTATTAAAAAAAAATATAGTTTGAGACATTCTACCTCAAAGACACAAGATATTTTTTATTTTTTATATGCTTAATTTTGCATGTTTGCATCATGTAACTCATTACACATTCATAAGAGATGATAAGAAAAAGGAGTAGGAAATGACAACAATAGGTTCATTTGTTGAAAAGTTGAGGCAATTGTGTTGTGAGAAGTGTTAGTCTAAGCAAATGCACTTGATTCGGGATCATTATTGATGAGGTAGGTTTTTTTTTTTTTAAATGAGTTGGGTCCTCAAGAGGTAGGACTTGGGTTAAATTTTGCTAAGTTTCCATTCATAATTCACTAGTGTTTCGCATGTGTTATATTGGGATTGTGTTTATACTTATTTGTATATATGTGAATTGTTATTTTTAAATGTCTTTTTTTTTTCTTTTTTGCACACAGAAAAAGGAATACAATAAATGCAGTATATCTTCAAACAATTATTTTATGTTTACTTTTATTTATAATTTAAGAATAATGTACGGGCAAAATTTATAACTAAAGTAAGGAAAAATTTGTTTCTAACGACATTTTTTTACTTCTATATAAATACTTTAAAAAAAAAACCTGAAAAAGATAGTCAATATAAATATTATACATTAAGTAAAACAAATTAGTTAGCAATTATGCTTACATAAATTTACTATAGTTTTAATTTCAATTTTTTTTTTAAAAAAAAAAAAACTATTTTAAAAACATTTTATTTAGCTAGTACCAAATAGAATTTTCTTAGCAAAAAGGAAAGTTATAAAATTTTGTTGCAAATTTTTAAATGTTTATTGTTAAACACTTGTTTGTTTGTATGCTTTTTTTTTTTTTTATCGGCAAAAAAACTCTATTGATGAAACATGCAAGGTATGATAAGATACATCAATAAAGAGGAGCTTGGAGCTAAGACGAAGCTCCAAGCGCTAATTGGTGAGGAACCAACAAAAGGAAAGCATAAAATGCTGCCACAACAACCAGCAGAGAAAAAGAACTAGATTTGATGAAGAAACTAGATTGGAATTTTCATATGTATGCTTGTTTGTATGCTTGGTTGCTTACATTGGGAATTTTGATTTTTGATTTTTGTTCCACATTCATCATATCGTTTTTTTTTTCTTACTTGATTTTCGTATGATATTTCTTTTATAGTGCATCTCTAAATCTATTAGTGAAAATATCAAACACTTAAAATGCACAAAATTACAATATATAGAAGAAAAAAAAAAATAAGTAATTGCCAAAAACTACTTTAAGAAATAATAAAAAATAAAAACAAAAATGAAATTGTTTGAAATAGAAAATGATTTATTTATTTATTAATTAATTTTTAAAAATAAACTTATGAAGAAAACAAAGAAAACTATATATATATAAAAAAAAAAAAAAAAAAAGTACAGAAACCAAACCTAAAATATAATACAACAAAATATAGACGTGTTATACAGGCTTAAATTAAATGTTCCATGGGTTTTATTTTAAGGTTGCTACTGGCATCATTCTTAGAGGGATCATTTTGTTGCAGAAGAAGGAACTTGATTGGTTTTATGAGGCTGGTACTACAGCTATATACCCTAATGGTGTGCTTCTCTCTTTTATTTTCATCTCTCTCAGAAGGATTTAAGTGCTAACAATAACGAGGATATCTTATGGTGTATAGTGATAGGCTGACAGCATGTCAATGAGATGTGTAGAATACATGCTTGCAGATTTGTTAATTGTGATTTAGAGATTTGCATTTGTTATGATTATGTCTTTTCTTTTTATTTCATGTCAATAAAGATGTCATCTTTTTAGTTTATCCTTTTTCTACATTATTATGTTGTGTTGGGTATTGTTTAACAGACTGCTTAAGGCAAAAAACGTTCTCACTGAATTCTGGTTTAGACACCATGCAACTTCAGCCTAGTCTGGAACATTCCAAGGTGATTTCATCAATGGGGTGGGGATGAATGAGTTGTCCTTGGGATAGTGTTCTTTTCGTGATGTGTTTATTTGATGTGTTGCCTTGCCTCACATTTATTGTACTTGAGGATGATTTTAGTTTCTTAAGATGGCTGAATGTTTGTGCATTTTATTCTCAATATACAGCTTGGGAGTCATTTAGAGATCTTATCCCAGAAAATGAAAGGGAAAGTTTCATTTATGCCTCCTGGAAGAGATTAAACTTTGTTGACCTGGAAACACAAGTAAGAGTTATTTTATTGGTATTGATGCATGCATGCACTCCTTTCCTTAGTTCCTTTGGATTATTTGATTTGTTACTCCCTAAAACTCAATTTGGCATGCACTCTATTATTATCTATGAAGACTAGTGCATCCGAAAAGATTGTCAAATTTGCTGTCAAGGAATTCTTCACATAGCATCCTCAAATATTCAACAAAAGAAGGGGATTTATAAACTACCTAAGGCACAAGCTCTATATATTGATTACATTGTCCATTGTTGTCATAAGCGTTCGTTCATTTTGGAATTCTCAAGTAGGATCATGGTTGCTTGGAGAAATTAAAGAGTTGGGTAGAAAAATGTTGGGACACAGTCTTTTATCATGCTTACTAAATAAGCTCAGAAAATCTTAATTTCACTATTGAATAAACCCATAACCAACCAAGAATCAGACTCCTAGAAAACCCATTCCAACCACTTTTGATATCTTTCAAACATGAAATGCTTCAGCCTCCTAACCTTTGAAGTTATTGCCCTTCTTATGCTGCAAACCCTGTTACTGGCACTTTTTTTCGAACTTCTGCCTGCATTCACTCTGCTTGTAGTCTTTGTCATGGAGAAATTTATGGTTCCCCTAATTTATTTATTTATTATTTTATTTTTTATTTTTACCTTTTTAGTATGTAGCTACTAGAGCATGGACCAAGTGGGAACTGATGACTGCCCAGCTTCTTCCAAATGAAGATAACATTAAGAAAGGGGATGATGACAAATTTTCATTGGTGAGTCAATTCATTGTATAGGGTATCATAGTTTCTTGTATATCATATTATTTTGGGAGAATTTCAAATTAGTGTAGAAGTTGAAAAATAATTACAAATTACTGGTAATTTTTATCAATATTAATAACTAAAATTATAAAATTTTCCATTTATGTAATAATTTTTTGCAATTATCACTGACAGGTAATTTCTCTTATTATTTTCATCAGCAGCCTAGTTTAATTGACATTCTTTTATTGTCCATAATTGTCTTGCGACCAGTTGCTTTATGCCTGCTTACATCCAAATTGTATCTTCTAATTCTGAACTTTTTTCCTCATTTCTTGTCCTCAAAATTTTTCAAGTATAGGGGTGAAGATTTTAGATTAGAGATAAGTGAAGCTTTTACGGTGTTCACAATTCTATCTACTGTGATGGCCTGAAGTTTCCCATTCAAAAAGGGAAAAAGATTGTTCACTTATACAAACTTGAATTCTTTACACATTGTACTTTCAAAGTCATTTTATTCATCTTATCGCCTTTGCAAGTGTAAAAATACCTGTTCACACTGAACAAAAATTTACTTAATAAATTCTTCTTGCCTTGAAAATAATAATAATAATAATAAATAAATAATTAAATCCCTCTGCTGATACCAAATTCTAAATACCCTTGGCATAAGCACTTAACACCTTTTTATTCCATCACAAATCCTTTTTGGTGTTACTCTTAATGCTATCACTCAGAGTCATTGCCATGTGCAATTCAAGTGAATGGTTGTCCTCTCCCCTAACTCTGGCTTTGAGATTGAGCCGTAGACGAAATAGACTATTGCCCTCCTCCCCTTTACGGGCAAGCTAGAGACTTGTGGCCCAACTAGCCACACATAAAGCAAGTGAAATCTCTTTGACCACCTCTCCTAAAACCTGAACTCGATACTGGAAAAGTGGACCTCGACTGTGCTCCTTAGGATTGCTATAGGGTAGAACCCCTCTGCCACTTACTGTCTCCTTGGACATCCTAACTCCTCCTGGAGCCCCTCATCCGTTCGCATCACGGTCTCAAAATGAGCCACCAACTCTACAAGTCACCCGTAATCTCTAATCATTGAACCAGCTAGCTTGAAAAGAAGCTTGGTCCTTCACCTTTTCTTAAACTCCACATAGCGGTGTTCCTCTATCGCCCCTAAGTCTGGTGCAAACCTAAATAGACTAGTAAATGCGGCCTCAAACTCGGCCACCGGCGTGTTCAATTCCTTGAGTTGTGAGAACTGCTCCCTCAACTTCTCCCTGACAATGGGAGGTAAGAACTTGTCCTGAAAGGCACCGACAAAAGCCTTCCAAGTTATTTCAATGTGCCCGCACGCATGCTTCCAACATTGACCTGTATCTCCCTTCAACTAGAAGGATGCCAAGGTCAATCCCAAACCACCATCTTTGATGCTGAGCATCTCAAAGGTCTTCACCATTTGTTCGAGCTATTCATCCGTTTTCAAAGGCTCTTTAGGATTGCTCAAAAACTAGTTCGAGTTGGACTGGAAAAACTCTTGCTTCAGAAATGATAACCCCGTCTCAGCAACATGGGCATGGACTTAACTCTCAGCCTTGAGAATGTCCATAGATTCCCACAATGCTCCGGCTATTTCGCGGGCCAAAGCGCCCAAGGCCTGCTGACCAACTAGTTCAGCCTCATTGGCTTGACCAACTCCTCCTTATTGCGTCAAAATCTCATCCGGTAAAGGCACCTCATGCTTTCTAGGCCTACTACGCCTACCACCACCACGTCCACGTCCTGGCTGTAGACACCCCATTTTTAACCGTCCTCAAGACTTGGACGTTACTGCTTGAACACTCGGTGATCCTCTTTGTTTCTGTTTCGTCTTGAGTTCCTGAAAGTCTTGGCTGCGCGCCTTGCCTCAGGATCTCTCGACTCGACTGTTCTGTGTTTGGTTTTGGCACCAAACACTTGTGTTTCTGCCTTGAAGGGCGGGGAATGGCTTGTTGGCCATCCCCACATTCCACCGGCCTTCCCCTAGCATCACCGGCTGTTTATGGGTGCCACCGGCCATGGTTTCTTAAAACCAATGGCCGGTCGGCACTATATTTGTCCGGCCGGCACTTTATTTTTCCGGTGACCTCTTTTGCTGGCCGGTGTGACTCCTTTGCATCCTTGAGGCATGGTGCATGCCAGCTGTGCCAGCTGGAATGCACCATCACTCTTCCCCGTGCAGTTTTTGGCTGGTGTGAACCTTTGAACCCCCTTTCCTTCTAGAAGCTTGAACCCTTTGGCCAAGCTTCTTGGGGAAGCTTGGCCAGCTGTATTAGCTTCTCCAAGAAGCCAAGAACCCTTTGCACCCCCTTGCCCCTTTCATCTAGCTTCTTGGAGAAGCCTAGAACCTTGGCCTTTGCCTATATAAGCACTCATCCTCTCCCTTTGTTGGGGGTTGGAGCTTTTGAATAAAAAACCAGAGCTTCTATATCTATATATCTGATATACCATCCTCTCTCTCTATATCTCCCTCTCTCTCATCCTTAGGGTGTGTTTGGAAGCCTAAAAGTGCATTTTGACCTTACTTTTGCACTAACACACACACCATTACCCCTTGCTCCGAGATTGAGAGGAATTGAGGGTCGTTTGTTGAGGTTTTGGACTAATTTTGATCAGTAGAGAGTGGCTGGATCATCTGTTCTTCAAGGTTTCTTCAAGGGTGAGACATTTGCTTTAGTTTCCCCAATCTTGGACTAGTTTTCTACCTATCTTGCATGCTGATTTAGACTTTGTGTATAACATGAAAAAGTCTTGTATTTTTGTGCTTAACATCTTTCATTAAGGGCGTTTTGGCATTTGGGGTCGAAGTCCTCCCCTTAGGCCTCTTTTGGCCTATTTTGGTGCCCTTTTCTTTAAGCTTTGTTTACTTTGTTGTGTTGGTCTTCTCACCACTGAAATCCAGTGGATTTTTAGTGGTGATGGAGTGATTTTGAAGTCTTGTGTAGGGGAGGGACACCCCTCTCCCCTTTGTCCTTCTTTTACCTTTGTTTTGGCTTAAAAGGACAGCATGCATGCTTGGTTGTTTTTGGTCCCATCTCAGAGGTTTTTAGGTGCCTATTAGTCATGTTATGTCTCTGTCTTTGGTCGGATTTGTAGCCCTTAGCATGCATCTTGTACTTGCTTTGTAATTCCTTATCTTGCCTAGAAATGTGCCATGTGTTTAGCCTAGTATATCTTCATGATTTGGCTTAGCTTATTGAAGCTTTTGGTCATGATTTGTCATGCTTTAGGTCTGTTGGCCACTGTTTTTGTCATGTTTGTCGTGTTTTACATAGCTCCTTTGCATTCTAGAATTTTGGCCTTGAGCGAATGAGTCATTAGCATGCTTTGGTTAGGTTGTTTAAATGATTTGGAGTCACTTCTTATGCTATTTCAGTCCCTATATCATGCTTGTCTGACAGCATTTATCAACCTTTTATGCCTTGAGGTGTTGTAGTTTTGTGCCTTGAAATGGGCATTGTGCATGCTTGTATGTTTAAGTCACTTGGGTTGCCATTCATGAGGGTTTTGGGGCGTGTTTTAATGCATTAAAACTCTGGTTTTTTTTTTTTTGGTTATTTCATTCATACCATGTGTGGTTATGATAGTTGTGGTAGAAGGCTTCTTTTATGCCTTAGCCTTATGCTCTTTGGTATGCAAGTTTGCATGAGTATTTGCCCATCATTCCATCACTTTTGCCCACTGTTTTGGGGTGTGGCTGAGGGTCCTCCATCTTAGTGTAAGTCCATGGATCATATATTTGCATCTTGTAGTATGCTCATGACATTGCATGTTGTGGTATCCTTATGGTTTGTGCATTGTTGCATGCCCACCTCTTTACATACTTGCCTATCTAGTGTGCATTGTAGTATTGCTTGTAGTGTTGCATGCTAGTGGCATTACCATGTCGTTTGCATGATAGTTTGCACTGCATCACGTTTGACATTTTTGCATCTTAGCTTCTTGTTGCATTTTTGAGCCATGTTTGCACAACATGCATTGCATTGCTTGGTTTGGAGTGTCAAACCTAGTGTGAGGGTGAGAGGTGTTCATACTACAAGTGATGAAACACATCTCAACCCTCGGTCACCGAGGCCCTTGACTTTGACATGATAGGGTCTTGGTCCTCATTTTTGTGTTGCATGCATTTTACATTGAACGGCAAGTTTGGTCCCTTAGGCTATCATACGCAATTGATGGCCCAAGGATCAAGGACCGTGCTCCCCTGAGTTCAATAATGATAGGGAACATGACCATGCTTACATGTGCTTGAAATCCTATGCCATGCACTACCTGTCCTCTGCTGCTATCAAAACTGTTTTTCGTAGGAAGTTTTTGCCGACTGGCAACATTTAGTGCCGACCGGCCATTAGCGAACGGCCGATAATTTCATCAGAAGTCGACGGCATTTTACCATGGCCGGTGGTCATTTCACCTAGCCGGTGGTGTTATGCAGTGCTCATTGAAGATACCCTGAGACTTTGGCAATTTTCAGAGGAGCAGGGCAACATTAACAGAGGTAGCAGTGGCATGGTACGGGTTTCCGGGCAAAATGGACCGAGTATGCATCATTCGCGTATCCCGAGGCGGGGGCTGCAGCCATCTTCTCTTTGCATTTATCTTGTTAATTAGATTAGAAATTTTGTAATAATTAATTTAGTATTATTTATTCGGACTGTAATATTTATTTGGACCCTCCGAGTGAGGGCAATTGTGTAATAAGTGTGCGTGAGTGTGTGTATGTCTTCCAACCCCACGTCTTTCTTCCCTTTTATTTACCCGCTCATGATGGTAGACTAGGGCATATTTAAATTAGCATACCTTATGCTATGCATGCGTGCATTCATACATTTGTCTTGCATGCACTGGGCTTGGCGCATCATTCTAACTGCATTTGTATTTCAATTCCAAATTGAATACGTGTTAGTTGTAGCATTTCACATGTCATTGTAGATTAGCTGAGCCTATCTTAGTTGCATCTTGCATGTGTTGCATTAGCCATCTTAACATGAACTAGGATCATGCATACGATTATTAACTAGTTTTTGTTTTGGCTCGGAGTACTCGGTAAGCATTTATGCTTTAGCATACCGCATGTGTGTGAGTGTTGCCATGATAGCATGATTACAATGAGGCTAGCTGCTTATGTGATATAACTACTTGAATGCCTGTGGGTGAAGGTTGGATTGTCTGAGTTGGAATGGCTCATTGAAATCCGTGTTTTAGTCTACTTGCGAGTAGCAAATTCCAAAATATTTTTCCAAAACAAACGGATATGCAATGCTTATTCCCAAATTAGGCAATCTAGTCTATACTTTTGTGCTGTGCGCATAACATAGTAATTCTAGGCTAATAACCGGTTTAAGAACACATAATGTCTTCAAAATCGGATATCATGGTTAGTAGAGGCCGATCTTCGGATCGGGTGAGAGGGGGTGCTCATAGCTGACCTTCCCCAATCGTATCTAAGTTCCCGAGCCAAGGCAACTTTGGTGATGACGGACACGTGGCCTTTGGCACCGAGTCAGGGTTTCCTAAATTCCCCCAAAATAAAATATTTAGGTGGCGACTCTGTATCTGGCAAAGTAGTCCATGTTTGGCACTTCTTTTCAAAAATCTGTTTCTCAAAACGATTTGCCAGATTTGGGACTCTTTGGTTCAAATTAAGAACCGTGACACAAATAGAGTCCGAACTGTAGCGAGGGCCCCTCGCGGGCGCGTGCTACAGTTTCTGGCGACTCTGCTGGGGATTTTAGAGAGCTTGACTCGAACTCGTGATATCCTATTTTGATTACACTTATGAGTTTCTTTGCATTGCATGTGCATTGGTGCGCCTAGGACACCGTGTTTGCCATATGCCATTCCTGAACGGTTTGCCGGAGGTTTGTCTTGTCAAGGCATGACCATAAGGCCGACCGGTTATGGGCTCTGACAGTATGGGAACACAAACCCCGGTTTTTACCGGGGCACCCTTTTTTGAACATTCAACCTAGTGCATATTCGGATCCATAGTGACCATTCCAAGTTAGGACAGGTTGCTTACCTGATTATAGGTTGTTTGAAACCATTGCGTGCGTAGCGAAACCCTAGCTCCTGACAAAATAGGACAGGGAAACCCTACCCCTCCATAGGGGTGTTTTGGCTCTCTTTGCTTACTATGTGCTTTTAGAGTGTATCTCTACAGGAACGTACATATCAGTTTGCAAGTTTGAGTATCAGGCCCGAGGGCACCAGTATCAGTGTTGTTGAGAAATCGGTTATCTGCGGATATCAAGTTCAGTTTTGGGAACGGTGGTTTGAGAACAATGACCAGTATCGAGGAACAGTGTGTTCGGCTTACCAACTGTGTATTATGAATACCCAACTGCACGTTGTATGTGTTTATTTTACGCCGTTATGCTGTCCAATTGTTTGGTTATTTATTGCTTTATTTATCATTTTGCTAGGTAGTTTAGCACCATTGCTTCCAACCCGGTAGATATTCCCCAAGCACTCTGGATTAGAAGTCATCGGCTCCATCGATTTGAGGATCTGGTAGACGGACAACTAGTGTACCACTCCCTACCCCCGGTTACCAGACGGAGGACAGCTAGGCAGAGGGCATCAGTTCAATAGTCAGTACAGAGGGCTTTATCTATCCCACCTGTGTACAGTAGGGATCAGGGTTCTGTTTCACCTACAGAGAGGGAACATATACCCATAATTCAGTCAGAACAGAACAGTATGGCCAGTTTAGAGGAGATGGTGCGCCAACTCCAAGAAAGCATGAAAGTGATGCAGCAGGATGCTGTCCGACAGGCAGAGTTCCCCAAATAGCAGGCCACGGTTATGAATGAACAAGCAGAGTTAATCGTGAGGTTACAGCAGCAAACCGGAGCATCTGCTTCACAGCAAGTCCCTTCCCTACTAAGGGTTCCGATACCCGAAGAAATACCGAATGCCCGGAATGTCCAAGAAGATACAGACCTTCCAGCGGGGCTAGCTCTGCCCCCGATTCCACCACAACTATCCAAGGCACCCACGCCTGTCAATATACCGGACTCTCCTTTTGAGTTCGAAGTGGACCCCACAGCCTTAAAATTAAGCAAGTTGGAAAAGATGTTTAAGAAGTCCCAGGGAGTCAAGACCATCCCTGACATCGAAGATGGGTATACCGATGTAGCCGTGACGCTGCCTGACAGATTCAAAATGCCGCGCATTAATCGATTTGATGGGTCCGGGGACCCTATGGTGCACCTGAGATTGTTTTCGGACATCCTAAGGCCAATGGGCCTCACTAGACTGCAGAAGCTGTCTCTATTTGGCCGGACCTTGTCGGGTGTAGCGTCCATATGGTATGCCAAATTGGAGGATGACGTCAAGAGAAGTTGGGACGAGATGGCTGAGGCCTTCATCTTGTAGTACTCATACAATACACAAATCGAGATTACGACCCGGGATCTCGAGACAACAAGGCAAGAACCCAAAGAGAGCTTCTCAGAATTCGTAACTAGATGGCGGGCTAAGGCTTCGATGATGACCTTAAGGCCCACAGACAAAGACCAGATTCGGATGATTGTACGCAATCTTCAACCGAAGTTGATGCAAAAGATGATTGTACTCCCCTCCCCTACCTTTTCTGATCTACATGAAATGGGGGTACAGATTGAGGATGCCTTAAAGCAAGGCTTGATTGATAATGACCGGGAGCAACCCCGCAGAACTTTCAATCGTAATACTAATGCAGGCCCGAGTGGCGCTACAACTACCAGGACCTCCGAAGTGAGCATGGTCGCCACCAACCCTCCCCCAAGGACTATGGCGGCCGCACCATTCTCCGGTACGTCTGGAAGCAACCTACAAACAGCCAAATACCCACCCAAAAACACCAGAACCTTCGCTCCGCTTTATATGCCCCTGTCCAAAGCTTTGGGGGTTTTAATCAGAAAAGGGCATCTGAAGCCCCTAGAGCCGCGGCCCTTACCAGAAAGACTCCCCGCTGCCCACAACCTAGCCAAATATTGTGTATTTCACCAACAGCACGGTCATGACACCGATCTGTGCTTCCGTTTACGTCATGAGATTCAAGATCTCATTGATAACGGGGTGATTTTGCCTCCTGAAAAACCCAACGTTACTACGAACCCTCTCCCCACACATAACCAAGCTCCACCGCCCAAAAGAGTCAACTTCATCCAAACTGGGGTCATGCCCTACGATCCTAGCATCTATATCACTCCTTCCCACCTGCCTAAGCCGGAAGTGTTCCTTCCCGATTGCACCGCTTTGTGCATGATGGACATCTCCATAACCCAACCTAAGCCAGCGGTGGTGACTATCGAGAACAAGAGAGAGAAGATTCCAAAGGAGAAGGAAGTTGTTGAGCCAGAGTCTGCGGAATCTGGGAGTGGTGTTGGGAATGCTTATAATCCAGGTGACTACATTTTGTCAATAGGCCAGGATAGGCCAGATATGGAACTACCAACAGAGGGGGAGCTGTGTGTGATCCAAGGGGACAGTCTAGGACAGGGAACGGATGATTTAACGGTTGTGGAAGAGGACCTTGCCAAGTTCCAGTTTTACAGTAACCAAGATCCAGGAGACTTAGCCGTCAACTGGTTCGATTATGAGGAATCAACAGAGGCTACGGGGTGGTTGGACGATCAACCAGATGTGGTAGAAGAGTTTCAGCCACAACAAGGGTCGGCAGGGGCAAGAATGTCAGTGACAGTCGGAAGGGTTGAAGAACAAAGTGTATCGTCGGAGAGCGCCGGTGTCAAGAGTTTCGCTCGGGATTAGAGCATTTCAAGTACGGGGATTATTGAACAGTTGGCTGCGTTGACACAGTCGGAACAGGAAAGATTCGAAGGTTCCGAGAGAACCAGGAAGGCAAAAGCCCATGTGGGGACTGAGACTGCTGCGAGTACTGAAATGGAGAATGCCGCGAGCATAGGAATAGAAGGTACTGCAAGTATGAGGACAGTCATGCCAGAACCGGACAGGTGCCTGTCGGCTGCAGATGGAATGTGGTGGGAGGACGATGATCTATGTCTTGCCCACACAGACGAAGATTGGGGGAGTAACCAACCAGATGATACCTGGTATATTGGCGAAGTCGATCACATGACTAGGAGTGGACGGTATTTCAAGTCTCCACACCTAGATCAACCGGAGGCGTCTGGAAAAGATAGGGAGGCAGAAAAGCAAAAAGAAAAGCAACTCGAGGATGAGGCCGTATTGAGACAATTGAAGAAGATACAAGCAGACATCTCCATCTGGGGGCTGCTTATTGCTTCTCGAGTACATAGACAAGCCAAGCTTTCTATAGACACCACGCCCGAACAACTGGTGGGCCTAGTTTTTTCGGGAGGAGCTACCCCGATGTTGACCTTTTCTGACAAAGAACTGCCACCTGAGGGTGCAAACCATAACAAGCCACTCTACATCTCCGTGGTGTGCAGAAATAAATGGATACCCGTGGTGCTTATCAACACAGGGTCCGCCATCAACGCCTGTCCGGCAAGGACAGCCTATGCGATCGGTTTGAAAATCGTGGACTTTGTGCCAACGGCCCAGGTGATTCGGGCGTATGACAACACAAGCCGGGAAGTAATGGGAACAATTAAGATTCAAACAAAGGTTGGGCCGGGACAGCATGAGATAGATTTCCATGTCTTGGATGTTCCTGTAACTTTCAACCTGCTTTTGGGGCGGCCGTGGCTGCATCAGGTGAAGGCGGTCTCCTCCACCCTACATCAAGTGGTGAAATACCCCTATGGAAAGGGAGTAGCCATTGTTTTCGGAAATTCATCGATTCATCCGCCGCCGGAGGTATCTACGCCTGTTCTAGAAATCGAGCACGGTATGGAAGATATGTTCATATCGGGTTTTACCTTGGCTGAGGCTCGGGTTGTACAGGACATCATGGCAGCTAATGAAGGGGTATATGTCAGTGCTTAAGCAGTCTATCTCATGAACAAGCTCCAACACATCCCCGGGATGGGATTGGAAAAGAGCGGCCGGAAGGGCGTCGCAGCATTGGCCGAAGTGCCACACAACCCTCATACCTTTGGATTGGGTTATCTACCCACCAAAGAGGACTGGATAAGGAAAGGAAAGGAAATGGCCGGAAGAGCCAGAGCGAAACAGATGGGGAAGCCCTTTGACTTAATGCACCGGCCCATTCAGGGTACCCTAAATGGACGTTTCATCCGGGAGGGGGAGGATTTTCCGTTTTGCGGCTTCCCAGAACCATGGCTGAACGCGGAAAAGAAGCGCGTGCCAAGTTTCGAGATCTTCTTCGACCTGCAAACATCCGGGGATGACGTTGCCGAAGAGCAGACAGACCCGTCAGCTGAGTTTGAGCAGTGTAAGGAAGCGGATTCCGAAGGCGCCGAGATTGAAATGGGGGTAACACTGGCATGTCTACTTTCAGATCCTCCGATCGTACAGAAGTGCTTAGGGGATAACTCCTCGGTATGCATGATCGGGAATGAAACGGCTGCGGGCCTACCATCGACTATTTTGGATGCATCCATCGCACCCTCTCTCGTATGGCAATACGAAGAGGGATTTTTATCAAGCAGCACCGGGTCAAGTAGTGAGCCGGAGTCTGATTCCACCGAGTCTTGTGAGTCGGAATCAGGTTCCAGCTCAACTGAATCTGAGTTCGGTATTCCTGGGGGTGATAACCCGGATGCCACAGTCCTGTCCAGGTCATCATTTTCTGTCTCCTTTGAGTCTGTTGTAACAGAAGAATTAGACGGTTTGGAAGCACTTAATGAGAATGAGGTGAATGTGGTTTCCGAGTACTTTTTTGTGCCTTTGATTTATTGTTTAAATCAAGACTTTCAAAATTTTGATAAAAACGATGAGGACGAAATTCCTCCGGTTTTACAACGTTTAATTGAACAAGAACAGGAGAGGTTTGTCAAACCTTTAGTTGATGAAATCATTACTGTGAATGTTGGTACTGAGAAGGACCCGCGGCTGGTCCAGATCTGGTCCACGTTGTCTTCAGAGGAACGCGAGCGCTTAGTCTCTTTATTAAAAGATTTCAAAGATGTTTTCGCGTGGTCCTACGAAGACATGCCTGGAATCGATCCTGAGATTGTACAACACCGGATCCCTCTTGATCCCGAGGCCCGACCTGTCAAATAGAAACTCAGAAGGATCCGCCCTGATTGGGCCATTAAGATCAAGGAAGATGTCACCATGCAAATCGATGCAGGCTTCCTGCTGGTATCCGAATACCCGACTTGGTTGGCCAACATTGTTCCAGTGCCGAAGAAGGATGGCAAAATTCGGGTATGTGTAGACTTCAGAGATTTGAACAGGGCCAGTCCGAAGGACGACTTTCCCTTGCCACACATTGATGAGTTGGTTGATTTCACGGCAGGGCATGCTTTGCTTTCGTTTATGGATGGCTTCTCAGGCTATAATCAGATAGTAATGGCACCCGAAGACCGGGAGAAGACTGCATTCACTACCCCGTGGGGTACATATTGCTACAGAGTGATGCCATTTGGGTTGAAAAATGCTGGAGCTACTTATCAACGGGCAACGACCACAATATTGCATGATATGATCCATAAAGAGGTTGAGGTGTACGTGGACGACATGATTGTCAAGTCCAAAGAAAGAGAGGGCCACTACACCGCCTTACAAAAGTTCTTTCAAAGGATCAGAGAGTTTTGGCTGTGGTTGAATCCTCAGAAGTGTACATTCGGTGTTACAGCGGGAAAAATGCTAGGGTTTCTGATTACACAAAGGGGCATCGAAGTCGACCCTTCCAAAATCAAGGCCATCTTAGAAATGCCACCACCAATGACTGAAAAGGAGGTGCGAGGCTTTCTAGGTAAAGTGCAATTCATAAGACGGTTTATCTCAAAACTAACCTTGACTTGTGAACCACTTTTTGGTCTCCTGAAGAAAGGAAAGAAATTCCAATGGGACGGCCGATGTCAAGCAGCTTTTGAACAGATCAAAGAATATTTACAGAACCTGCCCGTGTTGTCACCACCAGAGCCGGGGAAATCGTTGATATGGTACCTTTCAGTAACTGAGACTACTATGGGCTGCATGCTCGCACAAGAGTCAGAGGACAAAGTGGAAAGGGCCATCTACTATCTGAGCAAGAAGATGCTGGATTACGAGACCCGCTACACTCCGCTGGAGAAGGCTTGTTTGGCCTTGGTATGGGCTACCAGGAAGCTGTGGCACTACCTGTTAGCTCACTCTGTAATGTTGGTTTCACGCTTGGATCCCATCAAATATCTTTTCGAGAAACCGGCACTTACAGGTAGGCTAGCTCGTTGGCTATTGTTGCTTTCTGAATTTGATCTGAAGTATGTGACACGCAAGTTAGTAAAAGGAAGAGTGGTAGCGGAGTTCCTTGCCGACCACCCGGTTAAAGGGAATGAAGCGGTCGAGTACCTATTCCCAGATGAAGCCATTTTGCACATCGAAGATGAAACTTGGACGATGTACTTTGACGGAGCGTCAAACCAGTACGGGTATGGGATAGGAGTGTTACTGATAGCGCCTGACAATTCCCGTATCCCTTTAGCATTCAAGCTCCGGTTCAAAGTCTTAAACAATGAAGCAGAATATGAGGCATGTATTGCCGGCCTAGAAGCAGCCCTAGAACTAGGGGCAAGACGGTTGGACGTCATTGGGGACTCGAACCTTGTTGTGTCTCAAGCAAAAGGAGACTGGAAAGTCAAAGAGGAAAAGATGATAATTTACCACCAGACCTTGGATTTGTTAATTCCTCGGTTTGAGAAGCTAAATTTCACCCACCTAGTAAGAGAGAACAACAGGTTCGCAGATTCACTAGTAACTCTATCTTCCATGATAGACATCCCGTCCGGAGTCCGGATGCGTCCAGTCATTATTGACCAGAAGTTTGTGCCAGCATATGAGTCAATTTTCGCCATAGATGAGGCTCAGGATGACAACCCCTGGTATTACAACATTTGGAACTTCTTGGAGAAGGAGGCGTATCCACCAGGGGCAAATGCCAAGGATAAAAAGGCAATCAGAAGAATGGCCATTCAGTTCATCATCTGTGGGGGTAAGCTGTATAAGAGAGGTCATCTGGGAATGCACAAGCTGTGTGTCGAAGCCGAAGAATTGAAGCGCCTGATGGAGGCCATCCATGGAGGATAGTGCGGTGCACACATGAGCGGAGTAATGCTAGCACGGAAGATCCTCCGACAGGGTTACTACTGGTCCACCATGGAGGAGGATTGTATCAGCTTTGTTCAGCGATGCCACAAATGTCAGATCCATGCGAATCGCATGAATATTCCGCCGTCGAAGCTGTACAACATGACTTCACCATGGCCATTTTCAGTTTGGGGAATCGATGTGATCGGGGCTGTTACTCCAAAAGGGTCGAATGGGCATGAGTTTATCTTGGTCGCGATAGATTATTTCACAAAGTGGGTCGAGGCCCAATCATATGCGGTGTTGAAGGCGTCGCACGTTGCAAAGTTCATCAGAAACAACATCATTTGCCGTTATGGTGTCCCAAACGAGGTCATTTCAGATAACGGTTCCCACTTCAAGAAGGAAGTGATTGACTTGTTGGAGAAATATAACATGGCTTTTCATAAGTCGTCCACATACCGGCCGCAAACCAACGGAGTAGTTGAGGCCGCCAACAAGAACATCAAGCATATACTGCAGAAGATGGTGGAAACCTACCGGGATTGGCCAGATAAGCTGCCATTTGCTCTGTGGGGCTACAGGACTTCAATTAGAACTTCTACCGGAGCGACTCCGTATTCATTGGTTTATGGGATGGAGGCCGTTCTACCTATCGAGGTTGAGGTTCCGTCATTGCGAGTATTGGCTGAGTGTCAAATAGCCGAAGTAGATTGGCAGCAGAGCAGGTTTGAGGAATTTATGCTCTTTGATGAGAGAAGACTGAAAGCACTGTACCATGTTCAAGGTTATTAGCGCAGAATTGCCCGGGCTTTCGACAAGAAAGTTAAGTCCAGGAATCTAAAGGAAGGAGATTTGGTACTCAAAGACAACCGAGCTCCCATCCACGACCCTAGGGGCAAGTTCAGACCTAATTGGACTGGTCCCTACATCATCAAAGCTATCTGGTCAGGTGGAGTTGTGGTTCTGATGGACCTAGATGACCTGGAATTCTCCCAACCGATCAACATGGACAAGTTGAAGAAATATTACCCTTGAGAGGCTTGCTAGGCCGAAAACCCGAAAGGGCGACCTAGGAAAAAGTTAGAGCACAGAAAATTAGAAAATAGAAAAACTGGGCTCGCAAGGTTGAAAACCCGCAAAGGGCGGCCTTGGCAAAAGTTAGAGCATAAAAGGAGAGTGAAAATACCCGAGTGAACCTAAGCCTGAACTACGTAAGGCTTGATTCCCATCTTTGGGATACGTAGGCAACTTCATCCTGAAGTTCAGCCATAAACTTTTCTCCGATCAACTTTGTCCATTCGATCACTTCAGTCATCTTTGTTTATCAGCATCCATTGGAATCTCCGGTACAGTGCCTTGCAGACTAGGGGCAACTTTCCGTTGCCATGCAATGCTGCGGTACTCTTCAGACTAGGGACAACTTTCCAGTTGCAAGGATCCGGGGTTATGCATCTCGGTGACAGATCTCAGATGTGTCCAGTTCTTATCCACATTGAAAATGTTTTTGAAAAGTTTTAATAAAAGCCGACTTTGTTCAAATTAATCTTTTTACAGCTAAGACCATTTTTGGACCAAAGCGGAAAATTTTCAGTGCCACAACCTTCAAGTTCATTGATTTCAAAACAGAGTTTTCCTGCTCTTGCATACAATCGAAGTTACTTTTTGTTACATTCATAAAGAAAACTTGAAAGTACTAATAAAGCAATAAATCCGGGGCATAGTCAAGTCAGGTGCTCCTGCGCTCTCTCCCAGAGCTGGTCGAAACCTCTGATGCCAAGCTGGCCCCGACCTGTGCCTCCTCATTAAGCCAATCCAAGCACTCATTAGATAAAGTGCAATTGAAAGTGGGAGCGGGGGCCAGGAGTTCTCTCGTCCTCCACGCGGTGGCCTGCCGAGCAAGCTGTTCACCTCGGGCTGGGAATGCAGCAGGATACTCTATCCCCTCTGGCGGGCAGGTCTGATCATGGCCAAATTGGCGCCGAATCCGGAATGGGAAGTAGAATACACAGTGAGTGAGACCAATCAATTGAATCCCAGTCTGCTGGGACATGTTGTAACTCATTGCCGAAAGGCTGAGCCAAGGGCACCGCCAAGCAATACGGTCTGCGGACAAGCAGCACATCCAAGCGAACCACCATCCCTCATCAAGGGCATTGACTAGACGGTGCCGGAAGAAGTAGCCACAAGCTGAATATGCTGGGCAAGAGTCCACAACCTGCAGTTTGTCCATCAACCATACCTGGGAAGGGATGAAAAATGAGAGAATAAAGAATAGAGAGATGTACGATGAGAGAAAAGTGAGAATAGGATTTTGTGAGAAAAAAACCGAGCTTGAGGGTCGAGTGATGTGAGCAATACATATGTGAGATTGGGTGGGAACAGTACCTGTAGTAGTAGTGGACTCCCTGCTAATCTGGTCGTCTCATGACGATAAAAGGCATCCAAGCCCATCAACGTCTCAGCCAGAGTCATGGCAATACAGCTCTTGCCCTCCTTCAAGCCTTGGGCAACCTCGGTCAGCCGGACACTAGACCCTCCAGAGCCTGAGACAAATAGAAAATGAGATAGCATGCACAAACAGAGGGCGTGTCGTCGGAAGCCTTGCCAATGATGGTTGTTGCGATCACCAGCATCAGAAAACCGATCGATCAAACTCGGAATATCCAGCATCCCATCACAAATCAGAGACCAAGCGTCACACATACTGAGTCCACACATTTGCCCTAAGGATTGGGCATTACCAAAATTAAGTTGGGGCAGGAGCTCCTCGTCGCACTCGGACTCCATTAAGGCTCGAAAATCTTCAAAAGTAGGACATATCTCTTGCCCAGCGAAGCTAAAGACATGCGTCACCGGATTCCAAAACCTTGCCGCAGCATGGAGAAACGGAAGGTGCAATGGGGTACGACCCAAAGTGAATAGTGCATTTATGCCGAAACCCCGGAAATTCAACTTTTCCGAGCCATCCAAGCTAGCAATCCAAGCTGTGAGATTTTGAGCAAGAAACTCTTCCATTAGAGCAAATCAGTGTGGAATTGAGAAAAACTACGAAGCTGAGGTCTTTTGTAGGAGATAAGGTTGGGTGGAGGACAGGTGTCAACATTCTGGTGATTCCTTCATTCATGGCCGGCCGGCCAAATATTGTGCCGACCGGCCATTACTTTTTCTGACTGAACAAATTCCTAGCCGATGGCCATTTCTTGTGGCCAATGGCCTCTACCCATGGCCGATGGTCTTCCTCCTTGTTCCCTGAGTTGTTATGCTAGGGATTAGGGAACTCCACCACTCCCAATCTCCCCCCGGTGATCGATTCTTGCGGAGTCACACCTGTCTGCTTATCAAGTTATTGTACATTTGCTTATCGAGTTGTATTTCACTCCTTTTAAGTCTTTGATTTGTTTATCGAATTGTACTCACACTTGAGTGGTTATATCATGCCTTTGTTTTGCTTATCGAGTTGTAAGTCGGTTCACTACCTGATTATTACGATGCAAGTACTCAATGTTCAAAACAGGTTAAATTTCGTTCACATTGTAGTGTGATACCTTGCGATGCGATGCATAGAAAATTTACAAATGCAACATCTTCCGAACAAAATGGTTGTTTCATTCCCATCACGTGTTTTGCAAAATATGTAATTTTGAGAAAGAATAAAACCTGCCCGAGGCAGTGCAATGTGCTTAAACTACCAGTAAAAAGGAAAGTAAAATATAGAATGGCAGGGTAGCAAAGTGTCGGAATTGATACCAGCAAAACTCCCCTTGCGGTCAACGCACCTTCCGCGCCTTTGTTCGGGCCAACTACTTCATCACTTGAGACAATGTGGGAAAGCACACTTTTGAAACGTGGACCTTCGAGTTGACCTCTGGCCACAACTTCTACGAGCGATGCTCGATACGTACGAAGAACGTCCCTTCCCGTATCCTTTTCATGTCTTGAGGATTTCCACAAATCGTTTCAATTTTGCTGTGTTACAGTACTTTACATTCCAGCATCGTGGATAACATGTTTTTACTTACATGTGTACATTCAACTCTTCTCATACACACTACTTGCGTAGACCGCATGTTTTGCGTGCGTAGACCGCATGTTTTGCTTTGCGTAGACCGCATGTTTTGCTTGCATAGACCGCATGTTTTCCTTCCGTAGACCGCATGTGTTGCTTGCGTAGACCGCATGTCTTGCTTGCGTAGACCGCATGTTTTCCTTGCATAGACCGCATGTTTTACCTGCGTAGACCACATGTTTGTAATCAATTCCATTGCTTGCGTAGACCACATGTCTTGCTTGCGTAGACCACATGTTTTCCTTGCGTAGACCGCATGTTTTACCTGCATTGACCGCATGTTTGTAATCAATTCCATTACTTGCGTAGACCGCATGTTTTGCTTGCATAGACCGCATGTTTTACTCGCGTAGACCGCACACATTACTTGCGTAAACTGCATGTTTTGCTTGCGTAGACCGCATGCTTATAATGAATTTCATTGCTTGCGTAGACCGCATGCTTATGATCAATTTTGTTGACTGCGTAGACCGCGTGCTCCACTTACATGTCTGTGCCTTCACAGCATTTTTATGCTTCCCACTTGCTTTGCGTTGTCACGTATTTCTAAGTACATTAATATGCATGTTGTTAATGACATCGTAGCTATCGAGCTGTTTTCTTTGCAGGCACGATATTGTATGTACGGTTCATTTGAGGCTGGTGCAACCAGACGAGCCGCACAGGTATTGTATCCTCCGAGTGAGACGTATCAAGAATTGCATAATTCTCTTAAATCCCTTTCTGCATTGTAGTGTAGTTTGGTGTATGCTAGCTTAAAATTGTCGTGTGTATGCTTCATTACAGCTTTCTTTGCATGATCATAAGTTATGTCCGGCTCTGTGCATTGTCTTGCATTTTGCCCCTGCCTTCGGGCGCATATCTTGTTTGTCTTGCATGTTTGTCTGAGTCTTCGGCCTTGTCAAAAATTGGTCGTCTCTGGGCTTTGACATTCACTCCCGTCATTGTTATGACTTCCGAGTTCTGTCAAAGAAGGGCAACTGTAGACACCCCATTTTTTATCGTCCTCAAGGCTTGGACGTTACCGCTTGAACACTCGGTGATCCTCTTTGTTTGTGTTTCGTCTTGAGTTCCCGAAAGTCTTGGCTGCGTGTTTTGCCTCAGGATCTCTCGACTCGACTGTTCCGTGTTTGGTTTTGGCACCAAACACTTGTGTTTCTGCCTTGAAGGGCGGGGAATGGCTTGTTGGCCATCCCCACATTCCACCGGCCTTTCCCTAGCATCACCGGCTGTTTATGGGTGCCACCGGCCATGGTTTCTTAAAACCAATGGCCGATCGGCACTATATTTGTCCGGCCAGCACTTTATTTTGCTGGCGACCTCTTTTGCTGGCCAGTGTGACTCCTTTGCACCCTTGAGGCATGGTGCATGCCAGCTGTGCTAGCTGGAATGCACCATCACTCCTCCCCGTGCAGTTTTTGGCTGGTGTGAACCTTTCAACCCCCTTTCCTTCTAGAAGCTTGAACCCTTTGGCCAAGCTTCTTGGGAAAGCTTGGCCAGCTGTATTAGCTTCTCCAAGAAGCCAAGAACCCTTTGCACCCCTTTACCCCTTTCATCTAGCTTCTTGGAGAAGCCTAGAACCTTGGCCTTTGCCTATATAAGCACTCATCCTCTCCCTTTGTTGGGGGTTGGAGCTTTTGAATAAAAAACCAGAGCTTCTATATCTATATATCTGATATATCATCCTCTCTCTTTATATCTCCCTCTCTCTCATCCTTAGGGTGTGTTTGGAAGCCTAAAAGTGCATTTTGACCTTACTTTTGCACTAACACACACACCATTACACCTTGCTCTGAGATTGAGAGGCATTGAGGGTTGTTTGTTGAGGTTTTGGACTAATTTTGATCAGTAGAGAGTGGCTGGATCATCTGTTCTTCAAGGTTTCTTCAAGGGTGAGACATTTGCTTTAGTTTCCCCAATCTTGCACTAGTTTTCCACCTATCTTGCATGCTGATTTAGGCTTTGTGTATAACATGAAAAAGTCTTGTATTTTCGTGCTTAACATCTTTCATTAAGGGCGTTTTGGCATTAGGGGCCGAACTCCACCCCTTAGGCCTCTTTTGGCCTATTTTGGTGCCGTTTTATTTAAGCTTTGTTTACTTTATTGTGTTGGGCTTCTCACCACTGAAATCCAATGGATTTTTAGTGGTGATGGAGTGATTTTGAAGTCTTGTGTAGGGGAGGGACACCCCTCTCCCCTTTGTCCTTCTTTTACCTTTGTTTTGGCTTAAAAAGGCAACATGCATGCTTGGTTGTTTTTGGTCCCATCTCAGAGGTTTTTGGGTGCCTATTAGTCATGTTATGTCTCTGTCTTTGGTCAGATTTGTAGCCCTTAGCATGCATCTTGTACTTGCTTTGTAATTCCTTATCTTGCCTAGAAACGTGCCATGTGTTTAGCCTAGTATATCTTCATGATTTAGCTTAGCTTATTGAAGCTTTTGGTCATGATTTGTCATGCTTTAGGTCTGTTGGCCACTGTTTTTGTCATGTTTGTCGTGTTTTACATAGCTCCTTTGCATTCTAGAATTTTGGCCTTGAGCGAATAAGTCATTAGCATGCTTTGGTTAGGTTGTTTAAATGATTTGGAGTCACTTCTTATGCTATTTCAGTCCCTATATCATGCTTGTATGACAGCATTTATCATCCTTTTATGCCTTGAGGTGTTGTAGTTTTGTGCCTTGAAATGGGCATTGTGCATGCTTGTATGTTTAAGTCACTTGGGTTTCCATTCATGAGGGTTTTAGGGCGTGTTTTAATGCATTAAAACTCTGTTTTTTTTTTTTTTTTGGTTGTTTCATTCATACCATGTGTGGTTATGATAGTTGTGGTAGAAGGCTTCTTTTATGCCTTAGCCTTATGCTCTTTGGTATGCAAGTTTGCATGAGTATTTGCCCATCATTCCATCACTTTTGCCCACTGTTTTGGGGTGTGGCTGAGGGTCCTCCATCTTAGTGTAAGTCCATGGATCATATATTTGCATCTTGTAGTATGCTCATGACATTGCATGTTGTGGTATCCTTATGGTTTGTGCATTGTTGCATGCCCACCTCTTTACATACTTGCCTATCTAGTGTGCATTGTAGTATTGCTTGTAGTGTTGCATGCTAGTGGCATTACCATGTCGTTTCATGATAGTTTGCATTGCATCACGTTTGACATTTTTGCATCTTAGCTTCTTGTTGCATTTTTGAGCCATGTTTGCACAACATGCATTGCATTGCTTGGTTTGGGGTGTCAAACCTAGTGTGAGGGTGAGAGGTGTTCATACTACAAGTGATGAAACACATGTCAACCCTCGGTCACCGAGGCCCTTGGCTTTGACATGATAGGGTCTTGGTCCTCATTTTTGTGTTGCATGCATTTTACATTGAACGGCAAGTTTGGTCCCTTAGGCTATAATGCGCAATTGATGGCCCAAGGATCAAGGACCATGATCCCCTGAGTTCAATATATGATAGGGAACATGACCATGCTTACATGTGCTTGAAATCCTATGCCATGCACTACCTGTCCTCTGCTGCTGTCAAAACTGTTTTTCGTAGGAAGTTTTTGCCGACCGGCAACATTTAGTGCCGACCGGCCATTAGCGAACGGCCGCATAATTTCATCAGAAGCCGACGGCATTTTACCATGGCCGGTGGTCATTTCACTTAGCCAGTGGTGTTATGCAGTGCTCATTGAAGATACCCTGAGACTTTGGCAATTTTCAGAGGAGCAGGGCAGCATTAACAGAGGCAGCAGTGGCATGGTACGGGTTTTCGGGCAAAATGGACCGAGCATGCATCATTCGCGTATCCCGAGGCGGGGGCTGCGGCCATCTTCTCTTTGCATTTAGCTTGTTAATTAGATTAGAAATTTTGTAATAATTAATTTAGTATTATTTATTCGGACTGTAATATTTATTTGGACCCTTCGAGTGAGGGCAATTGTATAATAAGTGTGCGTGAGTGTGTGTATGTCTTTCAACCCCACGTCTTTCTTCCCTTTTATTTACCCGCTTATGATGGTAGACTAGGGCATATTTAAATTAGCATACCTTATGCTATGCATGCGTGCATTTATACATTTGTCTTGCATGCACCGGGCTCGGCGCATCATTCTAACTGCATTTGTATTTCAATTCCAAATTGAATACGTGTTAGTTGTAGCATTTCACATGTCATTGTAGATTAGCCGAGCCTATCTTTGTTGCATCTTGCATGTGTTGCATTAGCCATCTTAACATGAACTAGGACCATGCATATGATTATTAACTAGTTTTTGTTTTGGCTCGGAGTACTCGGTAAGCATTTATGCTTTAGCATACCGCATGCGTGTGAGTGTTGCCATGATAGCATGATTACCATGAGGCTAGCTGCTTATATGATATAACTGCTTGAATGCCTGTGGGTGAAGGTTGGATTGTCTGAGTTGGAATGGCTCATTGAAATGGATATGCAATGCTTATTCCCAAATTAGGCAATCTAGTCTATACTTTTGTGCTGTGCGCATAACATAGTAATTCTAGGCTAATAACCAGTTTAAGAACACATAATGTTTTCAAAATCGGATATCATGGTTAGTAGAGGCCGATCTTCGGATCGGGCGAGAGGGGGTGCTCATAGCTGACCTTCCCCAATCGTACCCAAGTTCTCGAGCCGAGGAAACTTTGGTGATGACAGACACGTGGCCTTTGGCACCGAGTCAGGGTTTCCTAAATTTCCCCAAAATAAAATATTTAGGTGGCGACTCTGTATCTGGCAAAGCAGTCCATGTTTGGCACTTCTTTTCAAAAATCTGTTTCTCAAAACGATTTGCCAGATTTGGGACTCTTTGGTTCAGATTAAGAACCGTGACACAAATCGAGTCCGAACTGTAGCGAGGGCCCCTCGCGGGCGCGTGCTACACTGGCACCCTAATGAAGGTAACAAAAGAGATTAGCACATTTACAAATGTGCTGAAGCTAACTCACTCGCATCCTAGTGTAGTGGACAATAGTAATTCACTCCACATAAGCACATAGTCACATAAACACATACGAATTTCCTTCCTAGATAGTGACCGTCCTGCGGCGTTGCTAGAGTTCCAATTAGAAATAGCAGTGATCCAGTACTCTTCTAATATGACTTCTAGAAACCCGTAGACCCAATCAATATCTTAGAAATTAAATCATATACCCATATAATCACATAAGTATGTTATCACATAAGCATACCATACATACAAACATCTCAATTAAGCGAGACAAACACATTGTGGTAATAGCCACTTCCCACGTACCCAAAGTATTTAAACCCGGTACACTCTGATACCAAGTTGTAATGTCCCGAAATAAATACAATGTACCCATCTAATAACAACCGAAAAGTGGCAACATATATGAACTGATAAGCTTTCATTAATCAGAGTTTGATATACAAAAGGTTTCACATGCGATATATATTCATAAACAGTACATCCTGAATCTATTGCATGTGTTACAAGATTGAGAAAAGAAATGAAAGCTAAACAGATAGTCATATGCCCTAAAGGCTTACATCTTTCCAGTCAATGCTTGGGTAAATCGAAAGTGAATTTTAAGCTCAATGCATATATAGCCTAGGCTTGTACAAAATAAAAATAAAAATACTACACTAAGCCTTCAGCTCCACAATCCTCCCAAGCTAGGTCCTTTGTGGAAGCAAATCACCAGCACTTGAAAATGGTTTTTCTATACAAGGTAAGCCAAAGCCCAGTAGAAATAATTCAACACAATATATGAATCTTAACAAAGATATAAGGGTGAAATACATATGCAATGCTTATGACCACAACATCATACATTTTCTTTCTCAAAAACCACGCCATGCTCAGTTTATATCACAATTCTTAAATCATGTCCTTTATAATAGAAAACAAGAGGGAATTCTCAAACCGGTACAACATTTCACGGATATTTCGTCAGTGGGAAACTGCTAAATAGCACCCATGTAAACATAGCCCATACAAGCGCTACTATTTCTATTTTACGGATATTTCGTCTACTGGAATCGCACTCATGTATACGCGTGTTTTTTGGGACTTTCATCCTGGATATACAGGCCAACTTAGTTTGGTGATATACACCTCTTTCTAACTTTCACCAATTTTTCTCAAAATCACATACATTTGTAATATATTAAGTGAGCAACAATGTTCAATGCACATGGATGAGAAGTTAGTTTCAATTCACCTAATTCTCATGCAATTTCTACAACAATCATAGCTATCTTCCACCGATAGTCCAAAACAGATATTTCTAAACAGATATAAAATCTCCAATACAAATAAACTTTTCAAATTTCAAGCTGAGTGATAGTACATACCAAACTTCACCATCTATAACAACATCCATCCAATTTCATATTTCCAACATCAATTCCATTTATTTATACAAAATAAATATTTGAGCCATTTAGGGTAAAAACCCATTTTTCTTCCAAATCCATTCCAAGTATCAAAATCAATAATTTTATCACAACTCAACCTCATATCCAACCCCACAACCATTTTTCAATACATCCATTTGAAAACCCCTCTTTTGATTTTAAACCAAAACCCTAAGTTTGTTCAAAATCTTCCAAAATCACAAGATTGTTTTATAAAAACAAATAGCTAAGTTAAAAATCATAAAAGAGTGTAGAGAATCCCTACCTCAAAGTTAGAAAACAAGAAAAGCACGAATGAAACTCGAATGAAGTCGGAACCCAACTTTATTCAGATGAAAATGAAGCTCTAGGTGAGCTCTGCCTTTTTAACAAAGGAAATAGGGTGGAAAAATGGATTGATCTTGGTGTATTTGTAGAGAGAGTAAGTTCTAGAGAGAGGAGCTCTATTTTTAGGATTTTGAAATGTTTAGAGAGAGAGAGAGATGAAAAATTGATGTAAAAAGTGATTTTTATGAACTGATAAACGCATAGCCTGTTCGAGTGCAAGAAGTGACGCTCGAGCTTCCAGACACAAAAATAATTACCACTCAAGCTCAATAAGTGACGCTCGAGCGCCAAGACACAATGAAAATGGGCGTCACCGCTCGTGTAAGAACTTGAATTTTTAGACAGCTAATTAATTTGTTAATAATAATATTAAGCCAATTAATAGTGATTATTAAATTTTAATGTTAATAGCATCATGATTAATACCAATATTAAATTCCTTTAAATAAAATTATTTATCTTTCTGTGATTAAATTTTTGTATCTAAATACAGTTATGGAAACTAAATGGGTTAAGTAAATAGTAACTAAATTAATTAGTAGGGAGTAAAACATCTAGTGACTAGGTTATATATATTCATTGATTTTTATTTTTACACACACACACACACACACACAAAAAATTGAAGTCAGATTTTGAGTAGGGAAATTCGACCCCCACCTTCCCAAGAAGGCTGCTGGAGGCATGCTAAGGCATGCATGCCTTTACACTCTAAGCCTATACATGTGGGTAATATTTCCCAAGCCAAGAGAAAAAATAAAAAAATAAAAATAAAAATAAAAAAATGCCTCCAAACTCCTACATATAGAACACTATTTTAGTCCTTTCATTTCTATTCACACAACTGAGGGGGAAAAAAAATGAAAAAGAGGAAGGAGAGAGGGTGCTTGGTGGTCACCATTTCAAAACTAATCTTAAGAATAGTTTATAAAAGCTCTTGAGGTTGGAATACTCAACCTCTATCCTCCCTTAAATATTTTTTTTAACTGAATCTATATATTAAAAATATGCAAGAGTGTTTATTGTTAATACACACATAGCAAGAATAGCTCAATGCATGTTTTCTTTTTTATAGAATAATAATTTCATGATTATATGATTTCTATTCCTTCTTGAAAGCATAGATTAGATGGTTTAGCTACTGATTTTATCTTCTTATGTGTTCAAATATTCTCCATTGTTTGAAATAATCTTGTATGGGGATGAAGTGAGATAATGTTGGTTCATTTTTACTCGAAACTTATATTTTCTTCACCATTTCAGATTTTTAAAATGCTTCAATAAGTTGAAAAATAACTTGTGTCAAAAATCTGTTGGCACTGGTAGTATATATAGGTGTTCTATATACGTGTTAATTTTTATAAAATCATCGGACACCATTTTATTACCGAAATAGATATTTGTCCCATGTGTTGTTCACAATATATTAGCAATAGTGACTTCAAACAGGTCCATTTTCTCTGCAAATGGTATTTTTCTGCACGACCACTTGGGATAGTTAGATATAAGAGTTACCTTTCACTTTCCTCTAATTTCACAAAAAAAGGATAAGTCTAGAAAGAGAAATTGTAGTTTTACTAAAATGCGACAGAATCTGTCCAATTTTCTTATAAACATTATTTGACCATCTTCCATTGGTTTTCAGTCTTCAAACTCCTTTAGAAATATGTTCTAAATTCAAATATCTAGAAAAACGTTCTAACCATACCTCTTTTTGACACCGTTTGAGGCCACGTTTTATTTTTCAAACACAGCTCACATGTGCTGGAAGTTACTATAACTCACTGTCCCAGAAACCGGTTTTCTTCCAAATTTTATTTCTCCATTTTAAAATCGTTTTTAGCCCTGGTATTCTTCATGAAATATTTTCCGAACTCAATGAACTAGCACCAGTTAAAATATTGTAAAAATTGAACTTCGTTTCATTATCTTTAGTCTAACCCTACAGTGCGGAAAAGAAGAAGTGTGAGAAATTCATTAAAATTTTGCGATGACTCCTAAGAAAATCCATAATATTTATTTTGGTTGCCATACGTGATTATGTTGTGCTATATAAACCATATGTCACTATGGTTTGCAAACTAAAACGAAGTACGTGCATTAATATGTGAATTCGATGAAGTAAAGAAACACGAAATTGAACCGATGCATTAAAGCTTAAAAGTGATGGGGTTAGCCCGGTTTAGAGTCTTGCGCAAGTGAGTTGCAAACCCTAGTATGGCACGGGAATGTATTTCGGCTCTTATCGGTATAGGCAATATAAGGTTAGTGGTGCGGGTGTCACAACATAGACCGTTCCCTTGGGGCAGACTGTGATGTCCCAACTCGGTTGCGTAACCCTAGTGCGAGGGCATCATTGGTAGTTACAATATGTAACATTTGAATATTTGACCAAGGGGGAGTCAAAATTGGCCGTGACCATCGCTTAGTGGTTGAGTAGAAATAGTGCTCCGCGGGGAGTTACTTAAAGTTACCTGATAAACTAAATCTCTGTGAATTTAAAAGAAAAGTTGGCATTTTTCTTATGATGAAATACTACTTCCACTTGCCCTCGTTCTTATTATCTATTGTTATTATTTCAACTGATAGCATCATTGTTATGTATATTAAATGCTGCTTGTTATTCTATTACTACACAATATTCATTAATCGTGAATATTATTATCGAGGTAGGTATTTTCGAGTTGTAGTATCTTATTGATCTCATCGCTCATTAGCATTCCCGTTGCCCTGGCGTTTTATGCCAGGTACTGAAGAAACAAAAGGAAACCCCGAGGTCTTGGAAGACGACATTCAGCCTTGGTTAGCTTGAAGTGTGCCCTAGTACCATGAACCATTTTTTTGAGTTTTCTAGTTTTTCCCTAGCTTTCTTTTTATATTTGTGTTATTTTTTTCTTTCATGTACTAAGACTAAGCTTTGGGTTTGATTGGAGTTGTAAGTTGAGAATTCTTAATTTCTATGTTATTAATTAATGGATGATAGTAAACTTGGTGGTAACAATGATTAGAAGTTCTTAATTAAGAAAATTGATTTTAAGTTTTAAACCTTATATTGATGTCCTCAAATTTTGGGGTGTCACAACTTGGTATCAGAGCATAGGTTGAGAAACCCTTGAGACCTTGAGGAATTGTAAGCTTGCTTGTTAAATAACTTATTAGTGGTCATAGTGAGCATTTTTAGTTACTAAGTAAAATTTTGATTTTTGTAGATGGAAAACGAAAATTAGAATGGATGGTTAGAGGAGGAACTTGAAATGTTAGAAAAACCTATTGATTGGGAGGAGGATCCAGAGGTGGATCTAGAAGAAGAGCCAAAAGAAGAGCCAGTGGATCCAGAAGTAGAGCCAGAAGAGAACTTAGTGGAAGAATTCGGAGTAAGAGCTGCGGGTAATTCCGATTCTGAGTCTAACTTTGATCAAGAATTAGAGGAGTCTAATCCTGAATCCTCGATAGAGGACGGCCCTAAGGCGGCCTTGAGACATATGATGGTACCGCCTGTCCTGCCATATGGAAAGGCAGTATTTGTGGGGGTTACCCCTACTAGGTTGTGCTATTGGAGGAGCTCGCCTAGAATGGACATGTTTATTGGGCCTGCTCAGATAAAAGAATATCTAGACAACAATTTCTATCGAGTATGGAACTTACCACCTATCGACATGCCATTTTTGACTGCCTTTAAGACTTGGGTGCCTGAAGTTGATTACTCGATGATGAAAGTTATGTTGTACAAACATTCAATTTCTTTAGCAAGAAAAGCTTCTAAATCCCAACCTTACACCCCATTTTGGACCAAAACTATTTTAGACCTTAAAACCTTCTTTTTCCAAAATATTTTTTCAAATGTTTCTACGATGTCCCGAGGCTCGTATTTCGTTTAAAATATTACACTTTTCGGTAAATCGAGTAAGGACAAAGTGGAAATAAATGAAAAGGAGGTGAATTCTTTGAAAAGTATTTAAAACATCTTATTTAAAGGTTTGGAGTTGAAGAAAATAGGAGGGGAGGGAAGAAAACTAGTTGTGGAAGAGGTTGAGCATCCAATCGTTAAAAGAGAACTGGGTAGCCATCACTAAAATAGTCATATCTCTTTGCACACTTAGAATTTAGATATGAGGCTCCCTCCATTGGAAATTACACTTCTGGGGCTTCAATTTAGACTTAAGAATGACCTAAAACTAAGTCTGGATGAACCAAATATTCCCGTTTGAAGTCGAGCCTAGAAGCATATTTTTATGGCCGTCAACCCATTATTTGTGGACGGCCACCCATTATTAGTTACCAGCTAGCCTCTACTTCTGGCCTGCCGGCCACTTGTGTAAAGTCTAGATATTTTTTCCAGCTATCCCCCAAAAGCTCCAGCTATTCCTATATAGATATTTTCGACCTGAGAGGCTATTTTTCTATGTATACTTGACCTCTTCTCATGTTTTTAAGTTATAAAAAATTCTTTAAGTCCCAAAACTTGAAATTCTCTCTCTATCTCTATCTTGCAACACACACACCTTACCTAAACACTTCCTAAACCAATATTGGAGCTCTCCTTACTGAGATTATTGAGTCCAAATTTTAGCCCTCGAGAATGAGAACTTGTGGGTTTGTCAAATAAAGAGTAACCTTGCTTCAAGAGGTATAATTTTGAGCATCTCTACACTATTGCTTTCCTATCTTTTCTTACATTTTTGGGCTATTTTTACACTATTTTTATGGGCTGAAATTTGTGATTTAAAGCTATCAAAAGTGGAGGGGTTACCCACCATTCTTTGAACCTTATTCTCTAAGCTTTTGCCGTTGTGTTTCCCATTCTTTTCTCAACTTTTTTTGAGCTTTTTATCACTGAATTTCAGATTTTTTCAAAGGCTAAAAATCATGTTTTGAGGTCCCAAAAATGGAGGGGTTAGCCACCCTTCCTTTGGCTTGTTTACTAGCTTAAATTCTCTATTATTTTAGCTTAACCTTTTAGCTATTTTTACCTAAATTCTAGCACTGCTTTTGCTTGCTTTAGGACTTTTTTGGGCTAGTTGTGTCATTTATGCTTTATATTACATGCTTGTAGTGTAGTAGTAGTCATCATAGGTTTGGAGGTTTAGGCCTTAGCCACCAACTTATTTGAGTTGATAGTGTTTATTTCTTTCTTTCAATACTTGTGATCACCTTTAATCACCTCTCCAACTTGGCTCATTTCTTGGCTTTTTCTTTTCTTTGAAAGTTGTTTCAAACTACTTACTTGTTTAAGCTTTAGATAGAGGTGTTGTGCTTAATGGTTTAATCCTTTTGGGGGTTCATTACCAATGGCATGACTCTTTTCTCATGTCTAAAATAACACTTGGTTTCATACTTCTTTCCATTAGAGGACTTAATCTTCACTTTTGGACTCAATGAACTAAGGAATGGTTGGTAATTAAAATGGAGTAATAAAATTGGGATTGAAAATGTGCAAGATAATAAGCAATTTGGTGTTCAATCGGACGTTAATTAAACACATGGAAACTTGAGGCATTTCATATTTGCTAGTGATGAAATGGTTCAAATTTCCAAGGTCAACCACTTCCCTTGATCAATCCATGATAGGGAGGAGGTTTGCGAGTCTTTTATTGTGCATTTATTGAAATTGTAGACCTTGGTTCATAGGCCATCATGCAATGAAATTGCATCGATTAATGGCTTGCGAATCAAGCCTACCTTTCTTTTAAGCTGTTTGATGACAATGAGGGGTAAGGGGTACAAATATACCTTGAGAATACCTTGTTTGTGTTATGTATGCTTTCTGTTGCAGCAGGAGGAACCAGGCTTTAGTGGCTGGCAGACCAATTTTTCTGTCCGACAAGCCACTTCTTTTGGATGGCAGACAACTATTTGTCGCTGGCCGACCACTACTTCTGGCCTACTAGCCACTTTTGTCAAATTGAGCAACAACTTTTTGAAATAGAATAGAGCCGAGGCTGAGGGGAAAAGATGTTCTAACTGTGCAACAGAGGTATTCTGGCAACAGAACAGTGGGCTTTTGGATGAAAATCCGCGCATACATGAGCATTCTTCACTTCCTGGGGCTAATTAGTTAGCTTAGTTACCTCTTTCATGTTGTAATTAATTAGTTAATTCTAATTCTAATTCTAATTAATTAATTAGTATAATTAATTAGTTAGTTCCATAGAATAGTTAATTAATTAATTGGTTTTGTAATAACTAGCTAGCATGGTTAGTTTATTCGGTTTGTAATAATTATTTAATTTGTTTTGTAGTAGCCAGTTAATTAACTTAGCTAGTTAGTTTATTCGGACCCTCCTGCGCGAGAGCACAGTTATAATAAAATGTATGTCTTCCAACCCTACGTCTTTCTCCCTTTTATTTGCCTGCTTATGGTAGTTAGTTTAGGGCATCATGTTTCATTTAGCATCTCTCATGCCTTGCATCTATTGTCTTGCATGCATTGAGCTCGGCACATCATTCTAACTTGCATTGTTAGTTAATACTTCTTTGAGTACGTGCTTAGACCTCATGCTATCAAATTGATTCATACGCCATATTAGTAGCCAAGCCTAGTAATTGCATATCACATGTGTTGCATTAGTCACATTGTATAGTTAGGATCACGCATTTTTCTAACTTTGTCATCTTTTTTGGCTTGGGGTATTAGGTGACCTTTTATTTGTTTTAGCATATCACATGAGTGTGATTGTTGCCATCTCTAACATGCTTGCCATGACGCTAAGTGCTTAAGTGATAAACTGTTTGAATGCTTCTGTATGAAGGCTAGTTGCTTGAATTGGGATAGTTTGATTAATGTACATTTGAGCCCGCTTTTTCAAATGGCTCATTCACAAATTCTTTTCAAAAACAAACATGAAATCAAATGCTTCAATTTTTGCAAATTAGTCTATACTTGTGTGTGCATCACATAGTAAGTTAGCCCAATAAACCAGAACAAGAGCATATAATGTAAATAAGATTCACATCGTGGTTAGTAAAGGCCGATCTTTGATCGGGAGAGTGGGGGTGCTCAATTCATGACCTTTTCCTCTCGTACCTAAGTTCCCAATCCGAGACAATCTTGGTGATGACGGATACATGGCCTTTGGCACAAGTCATGAGTTTCCTAAATTTTCCAAAATTATTTAGGCAGCGACTCTGTATCTGGCAAAGCAGTCCATTTTTGGCATTTTGATTCAAAATTGATTTTCTAAAAGATTTGTTGAATTTGGACTTTTTGGTGTTTATCTGTTTCACATTGCACTTGTGAGATCAGATTCAAAACCGCGGGAGTCCGAACTACAGGGCTATCGTATTCCGAAAGGAGCACGAAAAGTCGAGCTACATCACTGCATGTACGTCGCCAACAAGGGTGATGCATTTCTACTCCAAGATATCCAGACTACCTAACCTCCTTTCAGTCATGTTGTCCGAACCCTAGACCCATTGGTGAATTTTTATAGAGCTGCCACATATCATGAGATCCCTACCTGTGTGATTAGGCGAATGGTGGGTCAGAATGGGATGCAGATGGTCCTTGTGTGCTGGGAGTGTTATGTGCTACCCGATGAGGCATGGGAGTTGGAGGAGACAGTGCGTCAATGTTGTGCCCATTTGCTTGGATAGGAAATGACAAGTATAAAAGTTAGGACAACAACAAATTTTGTAGCACCTAATTGTAATAGTCCTAGTTTTTAACTTAGGGTTTTTAGCGGATATACCGTAATGAGATAGGAAAGGGTAGAATAAATTTTTTCTTTCTTTCTTTCTTTTATGAATGCACTGATATTTTATTGTCATTAATGAAATCTTAGTGTTTAAAAGTTTGTGTGTTCAACTTGGAATATTTTACATGCATTTTATCTTTAAATAGATAAATAAATAAATATTGATAATAATAATAATAATAAATAAATAAATAAATAAATAAATAAATAAATAAAGGGTGTAACAACAATGTCCTTCATACAGAAAATGACAGGAAGAACTATGACAAATGGATCCAATGACAACAACATTGACAACAACAACGGTGATGTCATGAACTTCGTTTGGGCAATTATTAATGAACTAAGAAACCAACACAGGCGTAAAAACAAGGTAGAATTAATAGCAAAATTTCAAAAACTCAGACCCCAAAAATTTTCGAAGAACCCAATCCCTACATAGCTGAGGCTTGGATAAGGCAAGTGAAGAAAATATTAGAGATGCTAGAAATTCAAAATGAGCAAAACCAAGTGTCCCTCGCCTCATTTCTCTTTGACGGGGTGGCTGATTTCTGGTGGACAATGATTAAGGAAAACGGTCAAGTGGTAGAACTATCTTGGAGACAATTTGAGGAATTGTTTATGGAAAAGTACTTCTCAAACTCGATAAGGCAGGAGATGATCCAAGAATTTCTCCAACTAAAACAAAGAGGAATGATTGTGACACAGTATGCCAATCGATTTGAGGCCATTTCTCGCCATGCCATAGTTATAGTGGCAAATGAAACAGACAAAGTAAGGCGCTTTGAGTGGGGACTTGACTCAGGAATTCGAGACAAGTTGGTTGCAGTACAACTACCTACTTATGCACATGTAGTAGATATGACTCTTACTTTAGAAAGAGAGAAGATGGACACTGCAAGAACTCAAGGTCAGCAGTCCAGAGCCAACTAGCAAAGAAGTGGAGGACCCTCAAGGAACAATAGGACCCCTGTTACTTCGGTACCCTATACTAGGGGGCCATAACAACAGCAAGGGTACAATCCTAAACAACGTGGTAGGGAAGGGGCTAGAAGGTGTTACAAATGTGGCCAAGAAGGGCACTTTAGGAACATCTATCCTCAAAGGTCAGGCTACTACATCAATCAAGGAGGAGCCACTCAACAAAACAAATGTGCGCTAACTCAGGGAACACGAGCTGCGCAAAATTCCCAATCTGGTAGAGGTCACCTGCCAACAAATCAGAATATGGGACAATCAATGAATCAACAACCAGGAGATGCCAATGTAATGAAACCTTGGGGACTAAATCAGGGTGCCACCGAGAGAGTCTTTGCATTCCAAGAAGGAAAAGACACTGGAAATCCTTCAGTGATTCAAGGTATACTCATCCTTATGAACTTTTGTGTACAAGTCTTGTTTGATTCTGGAGCATCATACTCTTTCATATCTGTTTCATGTGTTACAACTTTGGGATTAGAGCCTGAACGTTTAGGAACACCTATGAGTGTAGCTTCAATGCTACGAGATCAAACTCGAGTAGATCTCGTATGCAAATCATGTGAACTAGGAGTCTCCAGTTTGCGTTTAACTTGCGACCTACGAGTCATGGAAATGTCAAACTTTGACGTTATCCTAGGAATGAACTGGTTATCATCCCATAAAGCCACCATTGATTTTTGTAGAAAGACGGTGACTGCTTACTCTTAGGACGGAACGCGATTCCAATTTAAGGATGATAGACAAGATTCTCTATCATCGACACTTCGAAAGTCAAAGTGCAGGATCACTTGGCTAGATGGCTAGCCAGCTTAGTTCTGGAAGATAAAGATCATATAGAACTAGGGCTACCTTGTGTGGTGTGTGAGCATGTTGATGTATTCTAGAGGAATTACCAGGATTACCCCCAAAACGAGAGGTAGACTTTTCCATTGAACTACAACCTGGTATCTCATTGATCTCAATGGCACCACATCGTATGGCACCAGCTGAACTGAGAGGGCTAAAGACATAATTGCAAGAATTATTGGACAAGGAATTTATAAGGCCAAGCACGTCCCTTTAGAGAGTTATAGATCGCCCGAACTCCGCTCCGCGCGTGAGGGCGCAGATTGTAGTTCGAGCTACTACAGTTCGGACTCATGTCACGGTTCTGAATCTAATCTCACCAAGTGCAATGTAAGACTAATAAATCACCAAAGAGTCCAAATCCGGCAAATTGTTTTGGAAAATCGATTTTAATCAAAAAGCGCCAAACGTGGACTGCTTTGCCAGATTTCAGAGTCGCCACCTAAATATTTTATTTTGGGAAATTTAGGAAACCCTAACTCGTGCCTAAGGCCACGTGTTTGTCATCGCCAAAGTTGCCTCGGCTCGGGAACTGGGGTACGAGAGGGGAAGGTCCTGAAATGAGCACCCCCACTCGCCCGATCAAAGATCGGCTTTTACTAACACGATATGTTGTTTTTGAAAACACATGTGTTCTTATTCCAGCTTATTAGCTAATTTACTATGTGATGTGCACAGCAAACAATTATAGACTAAATCACTCAATTTGGAACAAAACATTTCATGTTTGTTTTTCAAAAATGGTTTGAAGTTGCTACCCTCAAGTAGGCTAAGACGTGGATTTGCCACCAAACAAGGTGGGCTTAAAACATAATGATTTGCCACTTTAAGTGGGCTTAAAACTCACATTTTGATGAATTGTTCCAATTCAAGCAATTAAGCCTTCATCCACAGGCATTCATGCAGTTAACCACTTAAGCAGTTAGCCTCATGGCAAGCATGCTATCATAGCAGTCACTTACACACATGCAAGGATGCTAAAGCATAAGCACTCACAGTGTACTCCGAGCCAAAACAGAAGCTAGTTAATAATCATGCATGATCCTAGCTATGTCAATCAATGCCTAATGCAACACATGCAAAATACAACTAAGTAGGCTCAGCTATCTAAGATGGCATATGAATGCAACAATTGATACATATTGTTAAACACGTATTCAAGTAAATGTATTGAAATACAATGCAATTTGAATGATGCGTCGAGCCCGGTGCATGCAAGACAAATGAATGAATGCAAACATGCAAGCATAAGTATGCTAATTGAAACATGCCATAAAACTAACCATCAAAAGCTGGTAAATAAAAAGGAGAAAGACGTGGGGTTGGAAGACATTCACACACTCATGCACACTTATTACAAAATTTACCCTCTCGACAGAGGGTCCGAATGAAATGAAAGCTAACTAGCTACGCTAATTAAGCTAACTATTACAAATTACTGCATAGATCTATTAGCTAAGCATGTTAACTAATTAAGTACAGAGCCAATGAATTAACTAGTTAAGCAAAGCAATTAAAAGGCCTCGAGGACGAGGGATGCATGCATGTTCGGTCGCGTCCTCCCAGAAATCCACCGCCTTGCCTCAAGATGCCTCTGTTTGCACACCTTTAGACCTCTGAAAATTATGCCAACTTCCAGATTGATTCTGACCCATCTCACGAACATGCTGAGGGATGATCGGCCAGAGATGGTGGCCATCGGCCAGTAATTATGGCCGGTCAGCAGGTTTTGATGGCCGGTCGGCTGCTCTGGTGGCCGGTCGGCCACTGATTCCCTAAATTTCCTCCTTTTGCTGCAACAGAGCACAAACAGAGGCATGGCAGTGTATTTGCAAGATATGTGAGCACAACCACCCTCCCTATCATTTCTCAAGCTCAAGGGGATGTGGTACTCGACTCTCGGGCCACCAACCATACATCGCAATGCACGATGGCCGAGAAGCCAAGTTTGCACGAGTCAATGTCAATGAATGCACAAATAACACATAAGAGCCTCCACCTCTATCATGTATGGTCAAGAGGGTGTCGGTGACCTAAGAAATAAGGCACGTTTCATCACTTCAAGTATGAAACGTCTCTCATTTCTTGTGTTTGGATTAACGTCCGATCCAAACACATGCAATGCAGCACATACATGTTATCTTGCCATGTTTTACTTTGACTCATTTTGTTTACTCATTTTGACATTACCAATCCATTCATTAATCAACTTGTCCAAATATGAGGGTCCTCTAATGAGAGAGAGGTCTATCAAAGAGAATGGTTTAAGGCATGGGAGAGACCAATGCCTTTGACTAGGAGTAACCCTCAAAAGAGGGTTGAAGCCATTTAAGCATAGGCCTTAATCCCAAGCATTAAACATAACCTCAAGACTAACCAATCCTCAAAACAAATCAAAAATGAAGAAATGAGGGAGATGGCAGATTTTCCAGTGCTAAAGTGGTATGATAAACAAGACTCTAACATGCAGATATTCAAGTACAACATGCTAGAAGGCTTAAACATTGAAACTAGTGAAGGACACAACACTAGAACCATGCAATACAATGCTCAATGGACTAAACCAGCCCTAAAAGACCTTATGCATGCCAAAACAGTGGCCAAAATGAGCTAAGATGACAGCATGAAAGGCAAGAAAATGATGCTCATGCAATGGCTCACAAACAAGGCATAAAGGTGCAACTCTTAAGAGCATTTAAAGGGTGAAAAACATGGAAGTGTGACAACACTATATGCTCTGAAATAACATACTGAATGATGCCAAGACATGCAAATACCTCAAGCCAAGCATGCAAGATACCTCAAAACTCAAAGCTAGTCAAGGTCATTGCACTACATAACAAGCATCATACAACCAAGAAGGCTCAAAATAGAGCTAAAGCATGCCAAAATATGAACAAAAGCATGCTGGAGTATAGCCAAAATGAGCTAGAATAATAGGCTAAAGAGACAAGCATGCAAGGCTAGCTAGCAAGGATTACACTACAAGTGTATAAAGCATGCAAGAGGTGAGTCCACCAATCAAAATTAGAGTTATAACATGCCAAAATAACACCAAAACATGCATGAACTAAGCTAATTCAAACCACAAGAGCATGCTACTTTGTAAAGCTAACAAGGCTAGTGAGCAAGATTGCACTACAAGTGCAAGAAGCATGCAAGAGGTGACCAAGCTGACCAAAAACAGAGTTATGGTAGGTCCCAAAAGTCACAAAAACGTGCTCAAACTAAGCCACAAAAAGAGAGAAACACATGCTCATTTGGTGGGCCAACAACATAAGCAAACAAGACAAGAAGAGAGGGGACCACCCCCTCCTATTTAGGACCTCGAAACAAGGTTTTTAGCACTGAAAATTCTCTGGATTTCAGTGGTTAAAAGGCCACGAAAATTTATTTTGAAAGGCCTTGAAGATAGCTCAAAAGGCTTTACAAGCCAAGGAGCAAAAGGGATAGACAACCCCCTAGCCAAACAAGGATTAAACCACCATTTTAGAACCTCAAAATCAGAGTTTTTTATGGTTCAAAACCAGTCCCAAAATAGTCCAAAACAATGGAAAAAGGATGGTGAAGCAAGTGTGAAAAACAAGCTTAAAGGGAGAGAGATATATCTCTTGATGCACAGTAGCAAAACAACCCCTTTCTTGGCTCAAATGACCCTTCAACAACCCAAAAATAAGTTCCAAGGGACCTCAGCCCAATGACATGCAACTTTCAAGCCTAAAACAAGAGGAGAGAGGGAGAATTCTAGAGAGGGGAGGATTTGCTCACAAAGCTTCTCGAGAGAGAATTCTAGAGTGAGAAGCTCTCAAATTTTCTCTAAGCCTTCAAAATGTTCTAACCTCTTGAATATATGAGATATAGCTTCATATATAGCAAAAAGAGAGCATTTGGTCGCAAATATCTGATTTGGGATAGCTGGTACAAGCTGAAAACAGCTGGAGGAGAAATATCTTCAAAAATTATGTTTGGGTCACTCTTGGCCAGCCGGCAATCTTTGGGGCCGACCTCCTACTTGCGATGGCCGACTGTGCACATTTGTGGCCGACAGGACATTCTGCCCTGTTGGTCCAAATTCAAACGGGCATAAATCCTTCATATGGACTCTTGTTCAGGTCATTCGTGTGTCGAAATTGAAGCCCCAGAAGTAAGGTTTCCAATGGTGGAAACCTCACATCAAAATTCTAACTATGCAAAAAGTTATTCCTCTTTTAGTGAAGACTTCTCAGTTTTGATCATAACGGATTGATGCCCAACTTCCAAAAACTATATCTCCCTCATCCGGAGTCGGTTTTAGGAGATTCTTGAGTGAAAAATGAATCCCTGGAAGTCTTCTTTCCAACGGTGGTGGCCTCATAGCTTAAATTCAAGTGTATAGAAAGATAAGCCCGATTTAGCGAGGGCTGCTTGACTCTCTCTCAACGATTCATGCCCATCTTTTCCTCCAACTTGGTTTCTTCCCTCTCCTCTTCTCTTTTCTTTAACTCCAAACCCCTAAACAAGGTGTTTTGAAAGATTTTTCAAAAGAGTTCATCTCTCCTTCATTCATTTCCACTTTGTCCTTGCTCGGTTTACCGAAAAGCGCGACATTTAACAAAATGCGAGCGTCGAAACATCGTAGAAGAATTTTCAAAAATATTTTGAAGGAGAGGGTTTCAAGGTCTCAAAATCTTTTGATCAAGAACGTTTTAGTCCAAAAGGGGTATGAATTTGGGATTTGACTCTCTCTTTGCTGAAGAAATCGAACCCTTGCACTACACAACTTTCACCACCAAGTAAACCATCAGTGGCGCCCAAGTCTTAAGGGCGGTCAAAAATGGGGTGTCTACAGGAGCACCAGCCTTACTTGCTAAAAAAAAAGATGGGACACTTAGGTTGTGCATTGATTACTGACAACTCAATAAAGTCACCATTAAGAATCGGTATCCATTACTTAGGATTGATGACCGCTTTGATCAACTTAGAGGGGAAAAGTATTTCTCAAATATAGACCTCAAGTTTAGGTATCATCAGTTGTGTATTCGGGAAGAAGATATTCTTAAGACTACGTTTCGAACCCGTTACGACCACTACGAGTTCGTATTAATGCCATTCGGTCTAACCAATGCACCAGGCGTGTTCATGAGATTAATGAACAAAATATTCAAGCCTTGCTTAGATCAATTTGTGGTAGTTTTCATTGATGACATTTTGGTGTATTCCAAGTCTGAAGGAGACCATGAAAAACACTTGAGAATAGTACTTCAAACCTTAAGAGAGAACCAACTGTATGCTAAGCTTAGTAAATGTGAGTTATGGATGGAGGAAGTAAAGTTTTTGGGTCACGTGGTGTCTGAAAAGGGAATATTAGTGGACCCAACTAAAGTAGAAGCAGTGACAGAACGGAAGCAACCTAAGAACACATTTGAAATTCGTAGTTTCTTTGGATTGGCCGATTACTATCGAAGATTCATTCAAGACTTCTCAAAATTGGCCAAACCAATGACACATTTGACTCAAAAGGGGGTTAAGTTTGAATGGAACAAGTCTTGTGAAAATTCATTCAAAGAACTCAAGAAAAGATTGACGAGTGCCTCTATTCTCATAGTACCAGAGCGTGACGTTGGGTACAATGTGTGCTGTGATGCTTCCAAAGAAGGTCTGGGTGCGTATTGATGCAAAATGGCAAGGTGATGGCACATGGATCAAGGCAATTAAAGAACCACGAGAAGAATTATCTTACTAATGAGTTGGAGTTAGTAGCTATAGTTCATGCACTTAAAATTTGAAGACACTACATGTATGTTAAAAAGTTGAGATATTCACCGATGACAGAAGTTTAAAGTATCTGCTCACCCAAAAGGACCTGAACATGAGTCAAAGACGCTGGATGGAGTATCTCGAGGATTACCAATTTATCCTTTCATATCATCTCGGCAAGGCTAACATGGTGGTAGATGTGCTAAGTCGCAAGGATAGGGAGAATATTGCTAGTTTAGTATTTAGAGAATGGAATATGGTTGGAACGCTCAATGAATTTGGGGTTCAGATGGAGGTTCAAGATGAAAAGGCTTACCTTGGTGCTCAGATTGCTACATCTAAAATTTTGAACGAGATATTAGAATCACAAAAGTACGATCAAGAGGTAGCATTCAACAAAGCACGAATGGAATCTAGTGAAACCATGCTTGGTTGAGAAAATCACATAGATGGGAGTTTGAAATATCAAGGTCGAATGTTCGTGCCAAGCGACGACTCACTAAGGGAAAAGGTACTTAAGGAATTCCATCATTCAATATTTGCAGTACATCCAGGAGGTACTACGATGTACCAAGACTTAAAATGCCAATATTGGTGGGGCGGAATGAAAAAAGATGTAGCAAAGTTTGTGTCTCAATGCTTGACATGCCAACAAGTAAAGGCTGAACACCAAAGACCAGCAGGAGCACTTCAACCCTTACCAATCCTGGAGTGGAAATGGGAACACATAACCATAGATTTCGTGACGGGTTTGCCTTGGTCACCACAGGGACATGATGGTGTATGGATAGTGGTAGATCGACTAACTAAGACAGCCCGATTATTACCTGTCGAGTCATCAGATACGTTAGATTCGCTCAGTATATTTTTCATCAAAGAAGTGATCAGATTACACGGAATACCAGTTAGCATCATGTCTGATCGTGATCCTCAATTCACTTCTCAATTTTGGCAGAGCTTGCAAAAGGCAATGGGAACGAACCTTTGCTTTAGCATGGCATTTCTCCCACAAATAGATGGGCAATCCAAAAGGACAATACAAACCTTGAAGGATATATTTCAAGCTTGCATTATGGATTTTAAGGGAAGTTGGGAGAAACACCTACCTCTCGTTGAGTTCGCTTACAACAATAATTTCTAGGCCAGTATTGGAATGGTAGCATATGAAGCACTTTCTGGGCGACCTTATCGATCACCAATTTGTTGGACTGAAGTAGAGGAAGCAACCTTGTTAGGACCAAACTTGGTTCAGGAGACCACTGAGACGATAAAACTGATCAGACAACGACTAATCACAGCCCAAAGTCGACAAAAGAGCTATGCGGATCAAAGGAGACAACCCTTAACATTTGAGGTATGGGATCATGTTTTTCTCAAAGTTCGACCTCGTCAAGGTACTGCACGATTTGGGAAGAAAGGAAAACTTGCACCTCGTTATGTGGGACCCTTTGAAATTCTAAGCAAAGTAGGAGAGGTGGCATGCCGTTTAGCACTACCACCACAGCTCACAGCGGTACACAATGTTTTTCACATCTCAATGTTACGAAAATATGAGCCACACCCTTCCCATGTTATCAATTAGGGAGAGATTGATCTCAATGAAGATGCAAGCTTTGAGGAAAGGCTAATAAAGATTATAGATCAACGAGAAAAAAAACTTGAGAGGCAAAGTCATCCACATGGTGTGAGTGTCGTGGTAGCATCTAGGAGTGGTGGAGTCTACTTGGGAAAGAGAGGATGCAATACGAGCCAACTACCCTTAGTTGTTTGAAGATAAAGGTACACGTTAAAATTTTGAGGACGAAATTATATAAGGGGGATAGGTTATAAGAACCTAAATTTTTAGGCAACTAATTAATTTGTTAATAACAATATTAAGTCAATTAATTGTGATTATTAAATTATTAAATTAAAATGTTAATAGCATCATAATTAATACCAATATTAAATTCCATTAAATAAAATTATTTATATTTCTGTGATTAACTTTCTGTATCTAAATACAGTCACTACAAGAAATAACGCTTTTAGTGACCAAGTTTGTGGTAGCAGAAAGCTCATTTTTTGTCGCAATTTGGTTGCCAAAAGCCCGTCATAGAAGGTTTTTGGTGACCAGAAGTGAAGTTGGTCGCAGAAAGTTATAATTTGCGACCACATATTTTGGTCGCGGAAAGGATTTTAATTTGTCAAAAGTTGATCTTTTTGCAACCAAAAACTTGGTTGCTGAAAGATAACATTTGCAACCACCTATGTTGGTCGCTGAAAGTTAACATTTGTGACCACCTATTTTGGTCGTTGAAAGTTACATTTGCGACTACTTATTTTGGTCGCTAAAATGCTTTAAATTTTTTGAAAGTCCAAACTCGTGACTATTTATTTAGTCGCTGAAAGTCTATGCTTTAGTGACCACGTCATGGTCACCAATAGTTATTTCTGGAACCTTCTCAAACACCTATTGCGACTAAAATTTTATTGGTTGCAAAAGAGCTTTCAATTTCAAACATTAATTTTTTAAATCTAATGCTATTTTTTTTTAATACCTCTAATACATTTGTAATTAATGCATAATTCACGTCCATTGAATCAATTTCAACGTACCAACCCATCAACAATCTAATCTAGAAACAAAAAAAACCATCAACTATAAAATCAAAATAGTAGTTAATCTATCTAATTACGACCAGTTGTCAACATGAACACATTACAAGTCGAAAATAACCATCCATTCTTTTAGTTTACAACGAATTTACATCAAAAACATATTTACCGAAACCATCAAAGATTTCAAAAACTATTAATATCCAAGTGCATGTCATATTTGTCCAATGCGAAATATATCAAAAACTTTACGTATAAGCACAATTTAGAATTAATGCACCGGTAAACTTAGGTCCATAAACACACATGACTACACCTCTAGTTACCTGCAATAAATTTTTTTTTAAAAAATGACGAAAGCATTGTCAATAATAATATTTTTGCATACATTTCTATTTAATTTTGTAAAAATCTGTGGATCTAATTCCACTCCCAAAACTAGCAATCACACACAACCTTATTGCCCAATTCAAAAAAATAAAATAAAATAAACAAAATAAGGAATTAATCTAACTAAATAATGCTTCATTGATGGTGGCAACTATCATCAAAGTTTTTCAAAAACAATTATTAATTTTCATGATAAGAAACATGTAGAAATATTCAAATGAGTCACAAGCAACTTAAAAAGCTAGAAGGCGTTTTTCCCAATGTCAATTCTAATTGGAGTTCTTACACTTAGGATTGGATTCTTATAGTTATTTCCTAGTAGAACTAGGATTTCACTACCGTTATAAGTTTGGTTATGACCTCTTCACTAAGTAGAAATTAACTCAACCTACCAATTACATTCCCACTAAAATTAATCAACATTGAAAAATATAGAACGAGTTAAGCTTGCAAAAATGCATTAAGTGTGGGTATACACGTATGTATTTAGATCTTTATTAGTCTTATGATAATTGGATCAAACTATCACGGAGCAATGGTATGAAAAGGATAGAACAAGTTAAGCTTGCAAAAACGCATTCGAACCTTGTACTAGCAAGTGTGGGTACCATCTCCATATGAATTTAGCAATGTATCAAGGTTGTGGAAAGAAATAATCCTACTTGCCTTATCTAGTCTTGCTTTGATTAACTTCTATCGGACTAATTTTAGGATTGAAGTTGGGGATGGCAAGAGGATTCAATTCTGGGCAGATATGGTTTGACAATATAAGACACATATAATGATTTAATAATGTTTTTAACTAATATTAATTTTAATTTTGTGTTTTCAGACATGGATTTTGAAAGTCCCCATCCATTGTGAAGGCTCCAATAGAAAAGTCAAGAAAGTTCTACAAAACATCAATGGTATATTGCAAATCAAATCCTCACTCCACTATTGTTGTCATGTAATCAAGTCTAGGAAAAGAAAAAGAAAAGAAAATAAAGTACAACAAAATAAGATTCATAAAATAAGATTCATAATCTTATATTTCCTATTTATCCTATATTGATAATGAAAGAATCATACATCTCAAATATAACTCTTTTATGTGTGTATATATATATAATTTTGTACCAATTATTTAATATATGCTATAAATCCCTTAAGTGTGTATGATCTGATTCTTTGGGGGAGGGGTGGCAAATTCATGCTCCGTCAATTCCTTGTAACTCCCATGCTCATTTATGCCCTTGTAACTTGTGGGAATCTCACCAGAACACCAAACTTCTTTTGCAAAAAAGGAGACAAACATGCAACCCTAGTTCCAATTCTTCAGTCTATATTATGTATATATATGTGTGGAGAAGTGGTTTGGAAATACTCTTCTGATCTTGGAGGGTGCTCGTGATCCTCAGCTAGTCACCTGAAAAGAATGAACACTCCGGTCGAGGGTGCCGAAATTAGCACTTCGACGGATAAGTCAATATCCACTCTCTTGGTTGTTTATCTCTCAAGCTATACTTGTTCTCATATACCTCTCTTTGGTTGATGTTCTTCTATTTATATCCTTTTTTGGGCCTCAGGATTGGGCCCACCTTTAATCCACCGTGTAACTATTTACTCGGCTCCTTTTGTTGTAAACCACTCTTCACTCGGCTTCTCGCACAACTGGTTATGTGGCTGATTAGGATACTTCTGAATTTGTATAAGACGGGGCCGAATACAATGTATATATCTCGATTCTCCAAGTTCACGTATTCGGCCTCTTTGCATCTCCTAACACTCGGCCCCCACAATTGCCCCCCAAACTCTCCACAAACAACAGTTAGTTGGCTTGTTTGGTTTCGAACTCGAAGAGTCAGAGCCGAAATTTGGCAGCTAACCTTATTCCAACGCGAATGTCAGAGCTCACATGCTTTTCGGTCATCATTACAACTTCTCGCATCTTCGTACGCTTCTTCAATTTATTATGATTTAAAATTTTGTCGTCTTTTCGAATGCATACACATTTTTTGAATACTTAAAGCTCTTGGTGTGCCTTCCGATTCACCTCTGCAACCTCTTTTTATTCCTCATTATCTTCTCCGCCTCTTGTAAGTTCTCTGCCTCTCTATTTCGAATCCCTTTTCTTGGTTTGTTTTTAGTTTAGCATATTCCATAGACTGATGAAAATGGCAAAGCATTTGAAAGACCTCATTTCTGCGGATCGAGCCTCTGGCTTTCGATGCCATTTTTCCATCCTTGATGTCGTCTGTCTGTCACTTGTGACAAACAACACCCTTGATATGGAGAGGGCTGACGAAAGCACAATCGTCTTCCCTCTCTTATCAATTGCAGAGGGCGGAGTCCGTTTCCCCATTCACCCATTTCTTAGGGCCGTCCTTCGCCATTGGGGTCTAATCTCTTCCCAACCTAATGTAAATTTTTTTTGAATCATAATGGGGATTATAGAGTTAAACTATCGCCTTAGGATTAATCTCGACATACTTGCTATTCGGCATTGTTATGCCTTGGCCAAGCCTTCTGGCCGACATGGCGCTATTTCCTTAGGGCCAAGGACATCGACCATCAATTAGTGACTATGCTTTCCAGCTCTGGCAAGCGAGTTGATGATGTCATGGTTGTTGTCCGAGGTAACTTGGAATTCAGCGAAGGCGAAGACCGCCTAGATCTTATTCCTAGACGGAGAGGCGAACCAGGTGGCCATATAGCTCCTTGTGTTTATATTTCTTATATTTATTCGGCTTTATTTTTGTGGTCTCATGGTTTTACTTGTGCAGTAAACGATTTGAAGAAAGTTTTGGTTTCAACTGACGACGCCGTTCTTGCGGAAATTAAAGCCGCGCTCCAATACTTTGGTCGTCCAAGCCTTAAAAAACAAGAGAGGGCGGCCCACATTCTTCTTTGATACGAGCCGATGTATACGACGTTTTCGGCGGCAAAAAACATCCCAATTCCGAGGGGCGAAGAGTCTCTTACGGCCCTTATCTTAACCAACTTCAAAAACTTGAGCCAAGTTGGTTTGAAGGCATCCGATTCGGAGCAGGTGGAGGTAGCCGAGAAGGTTGCTGAGGAATTAAATTAGTCTACAGCCGAAGTAGACCAGGCTTTGAAGTTAGCCTTTGAGGAAGCCGGCCTCAATTCATCCAACCCTTCGTCCACCTCAGGCCGAGGGGACGCTTCCTTTGAAGACATCTTCACAGATTTAGGAGACCTTCCCGGCGCGTATCCTGAGGACATGGCTGGGTTGTCACTTACGTAACTTGCCAAGAAGAAAATGCCGAAAGAATGGCCGCTCGGCAAAGAGCCGAGGCCATCCAATCAGAAATTCCACCCTCTGCTGATGCTGGACCCTCCCTGCCTATCGTCGAGGAAGAGACAACTCAAACCGAAGAGGTCGAGATGGAGCGGATAGATCGGGTGGATCAGGAGGCTTAGCAAAGGGGGGACAAACGCCCCGCCGAGAAAGAAGCCGTGTCCACTGAAGAGCAAGTCGATAAACGGTCACGGATTGAGGAATCAGATTTGTTTATTCCGTTCACTGTTCAACCAAAGATAAGGAACATGATGACATGATGATTTCCTCTGACGCGTCGGCTTTAAAAGACCCGGCTGTGGCCTTGAGCATGGCCTTTTCGATCTCCCTGCCGGTTGACAGAGCCGTATTTCGGGCCGAGCTAGATCTACTGTCGATCGCATTAGCCGCTCAGTCGGCCTTAGTGGTACATTCTTTATATGTAGTCTTCCACCTAAATATATTTATTTTTATTATTATTTAACTCTATTTCCTTATTTTGTAGACGGTGGGTAGGATAGCCGAAATAGGCCGCTATCAACATGACGCTATAAAACAGATCGCCTTGCTGAAAGTCGAAGTTGAAAATGAAAAGAGCAAGGCTGTGGAAGCCTCTCAAAGAGCCAATTCTGAAGCAGCGAAAGCGGTAGAGGAACGTGCGAGGGCCGACTTTGAGGCCAAGAGTGTGAGGAATTTCGACCAGCTAGGGCTGGCTGCCGAAGACCGGGCAAAAGCGAGTGAGGATGCGCGCCAGCTAGCCAAAGAGGTGATTGCCAAGTTGGAAGCCGACTTGGAAGAATAGAAGAAGGCGAAGGAAAAAGCCGACTCCGAGGTTTCCAAAGCGTTCCAGGCTGGACAAGAAGCCGCCTTGGAGAGCTATGCAGAGGAAGTGCCCAAATTCGAGAACCAGGGCTTCAAACACGGCTAGCTCAAAGCCTTTGCTGCCACGAATATGACATTGGCCCAGCCGATTCCATTTGAGCAAGTGGACGTTGAGCCGCTGGAGTCTGACCCCGAGGATTGACTAGGGTGACATTTTAATTTTTGCTAGGCATCTTCCATGCAAGGTTGTAACTTTTTGTTTAGTAGATTTTTGTTAGTTTAAGGTAGTTTTCATTTGTAAAATGGCTACTATCTGTACTCAATTTATTAATGAAAATTCCCTTTGCTTGAAGATTTCCTTTGCTCTTCGCTATTATTTGTACTCAATTTTTGATATTGATGAATAGTGTTGTTTTTTACTACTGTGGATAAAATAACTATTATCTACTGTGCTTACTAGCTATCGATCCAATAGGATATAGGATTATGAGATGCGTGAATTAAACATCTGTGAACACGTACCGATTAGATAACAGTATCTTGGCAATTTAGTAACTTATCTGTCTTTCAATTTATCCGAACAAGTGAATCGACTCAGGGCCTTATCGTCTGGCCAATTAGATTCATGAATCTGCCCTTGCCCTAGCCACTGCATGAACTGGAATGCCAAATAATATTAGTTCGTGGAGTGACTGGCGCGGGTGGATCGGCACCGGGCTTAGATATTTGGCCGATTGGATTAATAAATCTGCCTTTGCCCCAGCCAATGTTTGAACTGGAACGCCGAATACTATCAGTTCATGGAGTGGCTATGGCACGAGTGGATCAGCGCCGGGATATTTGGCCAATTGGGTTAATAAATCTACCCTTGCCCCAACCAACGTATGAACTGGAACGCCGAATACTGTCAGTTCATGGAGTGGCTGTGGCACGAGTGGATCGGCGTTGGGCTTAGATATTTGGCTGATTGGATTAATAAATCTGCCCTTGCCCCAGCCAATGTATGAACTGGAATGCCGAACACTATCAGTTCATGGAGTGGTTATAGCATGAGTAGATCGGCGCTAGTCTTAGATATTTGGCCGATTGGATTAATAAATATGCCCTTACCCCAACCAATGTATGAACTGGAACATCGAGTACTGTCAGTTCATGGAGTGTCTGTGGCATGAGTGGATCAGCGCCGGGCTTAGATATTTGGCCGATTGGATTAATAAATCTGCCCTTGCCCCAGCCAATGTATGAACTGGAACGCCGAATACTGTCAGTTCATGGTGTGGCTGTGGCACAAGTAGATCGGTACCAGGCTTAGATATTTGGCCGATTGGATTAATAAATCTGCCCTTGCCCAAGCCAATGTATGAACTGGAATGCCGAATACTGTCAGTTCATGGTGTGGCTGTGGCATGAGTAGATCGGCACCGAGATTTTGAAGTTTAGCATTAATGAGATCACCTCGGGGGAGCTGTACCCGTTAGGAATAAATGGGGTGAATGCCTCATGCGCGTAAGTCCCATTAGTGTGTTCAGGCTCAATTTAAACCAGTCTGTTGGGGAAGGCTAGATAAGTGTGAATGTCAAATAGACTATTCTTCAACAGTAGAGGAGAAGGGAGAACATTAGCTGAGCTGGATACAGAGATGAATCGAAGTGGCGAGCCTATGCGCATGGGAAGTAGGACATCGAGGGAGCAGGAAAAGCGTCAGTCCCCACGTCGTCGAAGTAGATCACCCAGAAGGGAAAAACACCAGCCTGGCAACTCCCCTCGACCGCGACCGAGAGGTGAATTCGATGCGACACTGCAACCGTTGAGTTTTGCGATTTTCGTGGGGAATAAACCTATGACGGAAGCGGATTCAATTGTTCACGACCCAGGTGTGGCAGTCGAGTTCGCTCGACAGATTTTTCCACTAGAAGTCCAGCAGTCGATGGTGAGTCGACAGGATTTCAAAGTGTTTCGGGAGGGCATCCATGGAGCAGTGAAAGGACTGTATACTGCCTATGAAATCGGCATGCATCTACATGCCGTGTGGCGGGAGATAGAGCAGAAGAATGAACGAATTCAGAACTTGGAAGCTCGCGCGGAGAAGGCCGATCGTGAGCTAAAAAATGCCAAAATTGCCAAGCCGCGTGCGGTCGGCCAATCTAACCGGTCGTGGAGCAATGGCTGATAAGCCATGTGATTGCCTATCGAGATATGACAAGCATGTTTGCAGTAAAGACTACAAGATCCAGGGCTTATGAACAAGGCTTCCACGATGGCTGAAAAGTCGGGATAGATAAGACCAAGGAAAAGCTCGTCGAGGAGGTTTGCCGATGTAAAAACCGTGGATTTAAGTATGGGTGGATCAAGGCTCTTCAGGTCGTAGAGTCTCTTCGGGTAGTAGGCGTTGATTCGGCGTCGCCATTATACTAGAGTCATCACTTTCCTTTTGCAGCCTTCGAAGTCGAGAAGAGCGGTAATGGGGGGGACGCCGAATAAAGTTAAACACATTGTAGCGCCGTGACATAAATTGGGAGTGTATTATGTATTATCGATTAATTCAATAAAACATATTATTTTACATGTTTGCATGTTGTTTTACTTTATGTTGCATATTATTTTAGTTTATGTTTAAACATGTTAAGAATCTTCCATCCTTCAACTGAGTTGATACTTGTTGACTATTCATGAAAAGCGTGCCGAAGCTGGATGCTCACTCAATCCTACACAGATAGGGCTCTGGATTCGGAGGCTTTGACTTAACTAATCATGAATTCCAAGAAGGGCGCTCTGAATTCGAAGGCCTATTCGGCCCAAATGTGTCATTCACAGGTGGGGCTCCGAATTCAGAGGCTTTTTACTTGGCCAATCAGGATATCCACGAAGGGCACTTTGAATCCGGAGGCTTATTCGGCCCAAATGTGTAATTCACAGATGGGGCTCCGAATTCAGAGGCCTTTTACTTGGCCAATCGTGATATCTATGAAGGGTGCTCCGAATCTGGAGGCTTATTCGATCCAAACGTGTCACTCACGGATGGGGCTCCGAATTCGGAGGCTTTTTACTCGGCCAATCGTGATATCCACGAAGGGCGCTCGAAATTCGGAGGCATATTCGGCCCAAACGTGTCACTCACAGATGGGGCTCCGAATTCGGAGGCTTTTTACTTGGCCAATCGTGATATCCACGAAGGGTGCTCCGAATTCGGAGGTTTATTTAGCCCAAACATGTCATTCAGGGACGGGGCTCCGAATTCGGAGGCTTTTTACTTGGCCAATCATGATATCCACGAAGGGCACTCCGAATTCGGAGGCTTATTCGGCCCAAACATGTCATTCACGAATGGGGCTCCGAATTCAGAGGCTTTTTACTTGGCCAATTGTGATATCCACGAAGGGCGCTCTGAATCCGAAGGCTTATTCGGCCCAAATGTGTCTCTCACAGATAGGGCTCCGAATTCGGAAGCTTTTTACTTGGCCAATCATGATATCCACGAAGGGCACTCCGAATTCGAAGGCTTATTCGGCCCAAACATGTCTCTTATGGATGGTGCTTCGAATTCATAGGCTTTTTACTTGGTCAATCGTGATATCCATGAAGGGCGCTCCTAATCCAGAGGCTTATTCGGCCCAGACGTGTCATTCATGGATGGGGCTCTGGATTCAGAGGATTTTTATTTCGAACTACAATTCCATATAGTGAGATAAGAAGTCTTGCATTATGAAAGTGAAGGTTGTACACGGCGAATACACAAAACAATTCATGCCCCACATGTCGGGTTAATGGTAAAATTTGCACAAATGCATGAAATTCCAAGGACGTGGCAAACTCCTCCCAGACATGTCTTTGAGCCGATATGCCCTTGTATCCGCGATTGAATCGATCTAATAGGGGCTGTCCCAGTTAGGACCCAGTTTTCCATCAGCCGGATTCTTGGCAGCCGGAAGTACTTTCTTGAGGACCAATTCTCCTGGTGCATAGCGGCGTAGCTGGACACATTGATTATATGACTTAAGCAAGCTGTTGCTGGTACCGTGCCATGGACGCAAGCGCACAGTCTCGTCGTTCTTCAATCAGAGTCAAATCCAAGGCCAACATCATGTCATTTCGGCCCATATAAAAAACTTTTGATTTCAAGGTTAGGAGGCTGATCTCTAGGGGGATGATTGCTTAGGTTCCAAAGCATAAAGAAAATGGCGTTTCCTTAGTGGATCACCTCAGCGTAGTGCGATGAGCCCACAACACACTCAGCAATTATTCGACCCATCTGCCTTTAGCTTTTTTCAACCTCTTCTTGATGCCGTCTAAGATGGATTTGTTAGAAGCTTCGGCTTGACCATTGCTTTGTGGGTAAACCGGCGTGGAGAAATAAGGCCGGATTGCATACTTGCTGCATAGCTCCCGGTAGACACCACAATCAAACTGGGTGCCATTGTCTAAAATAAGTGCTCTTGGAATGTCGAATCATGTTATGATATTTCTCCATACAAAGCGCTTAACATCAGTATCTCGAATGTGCGTTAGTGCCTCAGCTTCGACCCATTTTGTGAAGTAATCTGTCATGACAATCAAAAATCGCTTGTTGCCCGGGGCACGAGGTAATGGTCCGACGATGTCAAGTTTTCATTGGGTGAATGACCAAAGACTGGTGATAGAGCTCAACTCTTCAGCATGCAAATGGGTTAAAGGGGAAAACTTCTAACACCGTTCACATTTCTTGACGTAATTCTCGGCATCAGCTCTCATTGTCGCCCAATAATATCCTTGTGTCACAGCTTGATGAGCCAAAGAGCGCCCGCTGAAATGGGCACCACAACTACCTTCATGTATTTCAGTCAGGAGTTCTTCGACCTTATCCGGATGAACGCATTCTAGATATGGACCAGAAAGGGATTTTTTGTAGAGCTTTCCTTGTGGATCAAAGTAATATCGCAGGGCTTTGTTTCGTAGTTTGTGAGCTTCTTTGTTTTCTGCCGGGAGCTGTTCAGAAGATAGGAATGCAGTGATAGGGTCCATCCAACTTGGACCTGATTCTATGACATTAATTTGATTTGACTCTGAGGGGGTAATGTTCGGCTTAGGGATAAATCCCACTTCAATTGTCCATTTGATTTCTGAGTTGATGGCAGAAGCTAGGTAGGCCAGGGCATCTGCATGTGTGTTCTGATCCCGGCTTATTTGATTTAGTTCATGATGGTTGAATTTTGCTAGCAAAGAATTCGCCGTTTTCATATAAGCTGTCATTCGGTCATTTTTGGCTGCGTATTCCCCTTTCAATTGGTTAATGACCAGCTTTGAATCGCAGAAGACAAGTAAACGCCAACCACCAAGGACATGTGCATTCTGTAGACCGGTTAACAATGCTTCGTATTTAGCCTCATTGTTTGATGCATCGAAGCCCAGTTTGACAGCCTGCTAGATTATTGCCCCATCGGGGGCCATGATCACTGCGCCTGCCCCACTGCCGCGTTGATTAAACGATCCATCACAGTACAACTACCAAATGTCCCCAACATAAATTCTCCAATTTGGCTTAGGTTGAATTTGATTAGATTTGAAGTCAACAAGACTCCCAGTGAATTCGGCCACGAAGTCGGCAAGCACTTGCCCCTTGATTGAGGTTCTAAGAAGAAACTGAATATCATACTAGCCGAGTTCAAGAGCCCACTTTGAAATGCGTCCTGATGGTTCTGCACTACGGAGTACTGACCAGAGGGGGTAGTTCGTTAGTACCTCGATGGTATGCCCCTAAAAGTAATGCATCAGTTTTCTTACTGCCATGACGAGGGCTAGGATGAGTTTTTCCAATGGAAGATAACGTGTTTCGGCATCAACCATTGCCTTGCTCACATAATAGACTGGTCGCTGCTCCCCAAGCTCTTCCTTTAACAGTACGGCGCTGACGACCCGATCGGAAACTGCCAGATATAAAATGAGCGGGTCACCTGCCAAAGGTGTTGTCAATAGTGGAACTGATCGGAGGTAAGTCTTCAAACCGTTGAAAGCTGCTTCGTACTCAGAGGTCCATTCAAATGCTTTACCCTGCCGTAGGGTATGAAAGAATTATCGACAGCGATCTGTGGAACGACTGATGAACCTATTGAGTGCGGCGGCCATGCCCATTAACTTTTGAACCTCCTTAACCGATCGAGGGGAGCCGAGTTCAAGGATTGCTGTGTTTTGCCTCGGGTTGGCTTCGATTCTTCGGTGGTTGACAATGTAGCCAAGGAATTTGCCGGATCCGATCCCAAATGCACATTTGGAAGCGTTCAGCTTCATTTTGTACTTGCGTAAAATGTTGAATGTCTCTTCCAAATCGACTAGATGAGTTTGCTCTTCTTTGGACTTGACCACCGTATCATCAATGTACACTTCCATAGTACGGCCGAGTTACTCTCTGAACATGGCCGTGACTAGTCTTTGGTAAGTTGCCCCTGCATTCTTCAGCCCAAAAGGCATAACCTTATAGCAATAGGTTCCTCTTGGGGTGAGCAATGCAGTTTTGTCTTGGTCCTCCGGATGCATGGCAATTTGATGGTAGCCTCTGTAGCCATCGAGGAAGCTCATACGTTGATGACGTGCCGTAGCGTCTACGAGTTGGTCTATTCTGGGAAGGGGAAAACAATCCTTGGGGCAAGCTTTGTTTAAGCTCGTGAAATCCACACAGACACGCCAAATCCCATTTTTCTTCTTTACAACCACAATATTCGACAGCCATGTAGGATAGGTCACTTCCCAGATTGCTCCGGCATCAAGCAACCGGTCAACTTCTTGAATGACGGTGGCAGTGTGTTCTGCGGCTGACTGTCGTCTTTTCTGAATAATCGTCTTACATTTGGGGTCAACATTTAAACGGTGCTGAGAAACAAATGGATCTACCCCCAGCATCTCATACGGTGACCATGCAAATACATCAAGGTTGCCGAGTAAGAAGGTAATCAACTGCTACCTATCAACTTGATTCAGGGAGGCGCAGACCGTGAAGAACCTGTCAGGATTTCCGTCAATTTCAACTCGATCCAGGGCTTCCGTGGTCTTTTCACTTGGGAGCCGTCCAACTTCGTTTAGGTTCTCTCGATCTGGCACCTCAATAGAATTCACTTCCAACTCTCTTAGTGTCTTGGTGGCACGAAGATAACATGCTTGAGCCGATTTCTGGGAACCACGGATTTGTTCAATGCCGTGTTCAGTCGGGAAGCGGAGCAATTGATGATAGATACTTGGCACGACCTGTATGGTATGCAGCCAAGTTTGTCCCATGATGAGATTATACAGCGAACGCAGCTTGATGACCAAGAATTCCACATCCACTGTTCGAGAGCCCGCTCGAACTGGTAGTGTGATTTTGCCCAATGGGTATTCTAGATTAGTGATGAAACCAAACGACAGATAAGGAGCCGGTGACAGGTCTGACTCGGCGAACCTGAGTTTGATGAAGGTCTTGTAATACATAACTTCCGAAGTACTCCCCTAGTCTATGAGAACGCGTTCAACGGTGAATCGGTTTACGCGTAGTTTGATGGCCAATGGATTAATGTGGGGGAGTGTTACGCCGATCAAATCAGAATCGTCAAAGGTAATACTCGGAGCTTCATGGGGCCATTTTGCTGGTGTGATTTGCTTTTGGGGCTCAGGATGCGGCTGAATTGTATGTACCGCGGATGACGTCGGCAGGTTGCATATCATATGGATTACACCGAGTGGAGGTGAATCCTGCCGTAAAGCTACTGTTTTGGTTGAGTTGTCTTTTCGGACGTACTGTTTAAGCCAACCATCTTGTACCAATTCCTCAATGTGATCCTTCAATGCATAACAACTCTCGGTATCATGGCCGTGGTCTTTGTGATACTTACACCGCCCATCCTGTCTCCTCGTGTCAGGAGGCCCCATTATTTTGGATGTCCATTTGAAGAATGGAAGGTGTTGGACTTTAGACATAATCATGCTGATTGGCTTTGATAACTCCATATATTTCTTGTCCGCGAGCCTTGTGCACCTGGTATCTACTTGAAGTTGCTCACTAGCTCGGTGGGAACATTGGTCGTTTGATCGACGCGAACCCCGTCTCTTGTCTCGTTTAGCCCAATTCCGTGGTTCAGGGCTTCGTGATGGAACAAAATTCATTGACTGAACAATTTCAGAAGGGGCCGTCTTGCTGGCCTTGTTCCCGGCATTAACCCGCATAGTATCATCTTCCACTTTGCAGTATTCCTTAACTTTCTTCATCAATGACCAGACTATTTTGGGGGGACCTTCTAGTCAAGGAACTACGGAGGGCACTATCAGGATGCAACCCCATTTTAAAGGCGGTAATGGCCATGGAGTCATTGCAGGCGTCATCCACAAGATTAAAGCATTCCCAATAGCGCGCCGAATACGCTCATAAGGTTTCCCCTGGTTGGATCTGTATTTCCCAGAGAGAATCAGCTTGCTTCAGCTGGACTTCATTGGTGATGAATCTTGCCCTGAAGGATTTCTATAATTGATGGAAGCTCTTAATCGACGCTGATTCCAACTTATAATACCATCTGACGGCCAATGGTCTCAAACTGCTCGGGAATATTCGACACATGAGAGCTTTATCGTCCGCATGCAGCGTCATGGCTTGCTTATAATGACGGATGTAGTCAGTGGGATCCGATTTTCCGTCGTATAGGGTGAACGATGGAGCCTTGAACTTTTTGGGTAGTACTGCCCTTGCGATCCGTCGCATAAAGGGGTCATGTTGGTCCTCTTTGTCTGAATCATTTCTTATTCTCTTATTCCGGAACTTCCCTCAGAAGAACTGGAGACTTCGACTCGCCCCTTCTTTTTGGGGTCTGGGATGAGGAGTCAGAATCACTGTCACTATCTTGTCTCCGAGTTCGAGGTCGTCGAACATCTTTTCTCAGAGGTTGTGCCAAGTCTTGGCGCATGGCCTGTTGGGATTTTGCCACCTCCCAGGCCAAATCCTATTGAAGGCGCTCATTTTCAGCCATCACGTTCTCCAACCTCTATTCGTTTCGCTTTGCCTGATCCATAATTGCTTGCATTGTTTCATCAGCTGAGTCGAAGTTCAAGGCTCTTCGTGCAGTAATGTTTTTTGGTCCCAGCGTGGTGCTTGGAGTTGTATCGATTGGTGGCAGTAATGTTTTTTGGTCCCGCCATGGATGTACTGGAGTATTCCCACAGACGGCGCCAATTGTGGAGAAGTGGTTCGGAAATACTCTTCTGATCTTGGAGGTTGCTCGTGACCCTCAGCTGGTCTCCTGAAAAAGAATGAACACTCCGGTCAGGAGTGCCGGAATTAGCACTCCGACGGATAAGTCAATATCCACTCTCTTGATTGTTTATCTCTCAAGTTCTACTTACTTGTTCTCATATATATCTCTTTGGTTGATGTTCTTCTATTTATATCCTTTTTTGGGCCTCAGGGTCGGGTCCACTTTTAATCGACCGTGTAACTATTTACTCGGCTCCTTTTGTTGCAAACCACTCTTCACTCGGTTCTTCGCTCAACTGGTTATGTGGCCGATTAGGATACTTCTGAATTTGTATAAGATGGGACCAAATACAATGTATATATCTCGATTCTCCAAGTTCACTTATTCGGCCTCTTTGCTTCTCCTTATACTCGGCCCCCACAATATGAATGTAATTGTCCTAGTTAATATAGCTAGATTCGAATAAAAAAATATACATGAATGTGAGACAAGTATATGGTATGAAATATAACACATTAGTACATACAAGCATGGTAAGGCAAGTAAACCACATTTGGCATGCTTTTGAGCACTCAGGAACACTTGACACAAAAAGTAACACGTTTTCAGCAGATTTTATATTAGTATGAGCCAAAGGATTAGGTCCGTAAAAATACTTTTGGACCTTTTTAGGTTCTAAAAATTAACAAAAACATAGAATAATAAGTTTACTTTCATTCCCAATTTCAAAATTTGCATAACCTAACCAGAATTTTTATCTATCGGTGGTGATACATGCACCAATTAGTATACACACTAATGTACCAACTAGTGTTATGATATTATTATTGACCACATTTATTATACAAGTGTGAGAAATTTAATGAAATTTTGTGATGACTCCTAAGGCATTCTATAATATTTATTTTAGTTGCCATACGTGATTATGTTGTGCTATATAAACCGTATGTCACTATGGTTTGCAAACTAAAACTCGTACACGCATCAAAATGTGAATTCAACGAGGTAAAGAAACATGAAATTACACTGATGCATTAAAGTTTAAAAGTGATGGGGTGAACCCGGTTTAGAGTCTTGCGTCAGTGAGTTGCAAACCCTAACATGGCACAGGAAGGTATTTCGGCTCTTATCGGTATAGGCAATATAAGGTTGGTGGTACGGGTGCCACAATATAGATCGTTCCCTTGGGGCAGACCGCGATGCCACGACTCAAGTACGTAACCCTGGTGCGTGAGCATCATTGGTAGTTACAGGGAGTAACATTTGAATATTTAACCAAGGGGGAGTGAGAATTGTTCATGGCTATTGTTTAGTGGTTGAGTGAAAATAGTGCTCCACAGGGAGTTACTTAAAATTACCTGATAAACTAAATCTATATGAATTTAAAAGAAAAGTTCACATTTTTCCGTATGATGAAATACTATGCCCTTGTTCTTATTAAGAGATGCTATGCCCTTGTTCTTATTATCTGTTGTTATTATTTCAACTCATAGCATCTCTGTTATGTTTATTAAATATTGCTTTTTATCCTGTTACTACACAATATTCATTAATTGTGAGTATCATTATCAGGGTGGGTATTTTTGGGTTGTAGTATCTTATTGAGCCCGTTGCTCATTGGCATTACCGTTGCCCTGACGTTTCATGCCAGGTATCGAAGAAACTGAAAGAAATACCGAGGTCATGGAAGGCGACATTCAACCTTGGCTAGTTGAAGTGTGCCCAAGTTCTATGAACAATTTTTTTGAGTATTCTAGTTTTTCTCTAGTTATATATATATATATATATTTGTGTTATTTTTTTCTTTCATATACTAAGACTAAGCTTTGAGCTTGATTGGAGTTGTAAGTTAAGAATTCTTAATTTCTCTATTATTAATTAATGGATGATAGTAAACTTGGTGGTAACAATGATTAGAAGTTCTTAGTTAAAAAAATTGATTTTAAGTTTTAAACCTTTTATTGATGTCCTCAAATTTTGGGGCATCAAAACTCGAGCGCAATAAGTGACGCCCCAAAATTTGAGGACATCAATAAGTGACGCTCGTGCATAGAATACACACTCCTAGTAGTTTTACAGACAGATGACTACCACTCAAGCTCAAGAAGAGTCGCTCAAGCGGATGACTGCTCGAGCACAAAAAGCACCGCTCGAGTATAGAATACACTCTCCCAGTAGTTTTACTGAGAGTTCACAAAAGCCGCTCGAGCGCAAGAAGTGACGCTTGAGAGTAGAGGCAAAATCTGAATAACAAGGTTTTTGAAAAACAACGTACCGACCTATTCCAAACATAACCAACACAACCCAATAGCCAAACTTAAGGAGGGAAAAGAGGAATAAGACATGAATAACAATACAAAATCATGAAACCCAAATTCAGAATATCAAATGAGTCGGGTCCAAACCAAAATCGCTATATAACCTACTTTAATTTGTTACTCTTGTATTTGTTTAATTAAGAAGTCACAGGTTAATTTATATAATTAACTATTTTTTTTTTATTAGGGTCTTTCTTGTATTAAATAACAATTGGGGAAAATTGTTTATGAAAAAAAATAAATAAATCAAATCCTAACTTTTTAATTATTTAATTAAAATTTTCAACTTTTAAAATGGTAGCAATTACAACCGTTTATTCATTATAACTAATAGACGAGCAATTTAAGCAATTCAACCACTTTTTGTCAATAGTGATGTACAGCGAAAGTGGTTACAGATTGGAGAAAGAACGAGAGGGGTAGCAGTGAGTCAGGAAATGGGAGAAGTAACAGTGGACGGGAAAAAGGAATGGAGGGCTGGAAGTAGCTAGATTATGGAAAATGAGTGGTGGTGATGAATAAAAGTACACGTCAATAGTAAAAAAAATAAATAAATAAGTGGTTAAATATTCTAAATTATTTCTTCTACATTCGTTATAATTAATATACAAACAGATGATTGTATTTACTATAATTTTAAAAGTTTAGGATTTAAATTAAAATAATTAAAAAAAATTAGAATATATTTGTTGGTGAGATCAAACCTTAGAATTTTTGTAATTTTCCCTAATAGTTATACAGGCTGGATTTGCGGGTATAACTTTCTTAAATGATTGATCATCTAATTTAGCATAATTGTCTTAATATTTATAAAAATGTATATCAATATAATATTTTTCTACCTATTGACAAAATAAAAATGAAAATTCATATAAATCAAACTTTTTGAAATAGAATCACACATTGGTAATTTATTACCAAAAGTGGCATCTTCCTTGCATTATTTCAACAATTACAAATCAAATTAGACTGAACAAGTACATTATTGCTTGCTCAAAATAGATCTGAAAATTTAGAAAAATAAATAAAAAGAGAATTGATAAATTGTAAATAAATAAATAAAATAGTTGCGAAGGTAGGTAAATAGTTCTAACTATGACCCATTTTTATGCCTCTAACTTAGGGCTTAGTGGCAAGGCTAGCCTTGATCTTTTGAATGGTAGCAATATCAGTTTTAAAAGACTTGGCAAGAATCTCATCATCAACCCCTGTAGCAAACAAAGTTACCGGAGCAGACACAGTTCCTGCATTTGCACTGCCAAAAGCAGAGATAGCGGTGGCTTGTTTTTTGGCATCGGCATTGAATTGGTAGTGTACCAATCCCTTTGGAAACACAAACATATCTCCAAGCTGAAGTGTTTGAGTGTAGAGTTTGTTGGCAGTGTCAACGAAACCAACTTCCATACTACCTTCCACTACGAAAAGAAGCTCCGCCGAGCGTGGGTGTGTGTGTGGTGGATTAACGCCGCCAGCAGGGAACTGCAGAACCGCCATCGACACACTTTGGCCATTCAGAGCTAGGAACTCAACCATGGTTGCTTTTGTGACCTTGAAGTTTGGTGGGTTTGTTGAGTTAGCGACGAGTCTACGCATTCCAGTGAAGGTGAAGAAGTTTCCATCAATAGGGGTGCTAAAATTTGTAGGGACTATGAAGTCAGTTAAGATATTGGGGTCACTGGCTTGGGCAATATAGGAAGTGGCAAGGACAGATAGAATGGAAAACAAAGCATGTTTGAACAAGATTGAGGAAGCCATTGTTTGGGATGGTTGATGGGTAAGAGTTGCAATAAGAGTACTTTTATGAGAATGAGATTGCGTTTTGATGATTGGATTAGCTTTGAGGCTGACCAATTTATAAGGTTTGATTTTTTCAGCTTTGTACAAAATGAGACAATTTGGCGAACAAGAGGTCGGCAAGGCTTGATGTTCACAATGCTTCTCCAACTTTTAGTCCCTTTTAGCTATTATTGTTTGGTTGAACTGAATTAGACGAAAATATTGTTACACGAGACACTTGGAATTATCAATTTTTAGGAGAGTGTAATTCTCTACAATAAATCTCTCCACAATGATTTTAACTCAAGTCACTGGGAATTATATTATTTGTTGATGTGTCTTGATGTGATTAAAAAACACAACAAGATCATTGCACAAAAATATAACAGAAATTCTTTATTCTATACAATTTAGAGACACTGTCAATCTAAAAATGTCTCATTTATGTCCAAACGTCAAATTTGAAATTAACCAAAATAAATAGTCCCATCCCACAATTTATTAATTCCAAACAAACACAATCTTTGGGATTCATGAGAGCTCAAAACAGTTAGGAAGAAGAGCAAATTGAGTTAATTATGGGCACTTGAAATTGATGTATAGCACCTACATAATAATCAAATCAATAAATAACAATGCCATTCACAATCACAAGTCCAAGAACACATTTGACTGTTTCTCTAATTCCTCATTTCTTGTAATTGCCAAATAACAAAATTAAATAACTGCAATTAGAGCAATGTCACTGTAATTTTCATATATTTGGACCCCAACAACATGGGAGAGAATATCCGTCAAATATTTTGTATCATTAACATTGTGGGGGTGGGTTCACAAGTCTTCATACAATATCAATTTGCCCTCCAAACTTTGAAATTTTGATCAATTTGTCACCTACTGTCACATTCCCTCTACAATCAAACAAAACTTGCTAGCGTGACACCAAATTTCATTTGTAACTTTATTTTACCCACAAACTATACCTTAAAAATCAATTAGCCCTCCAAATATAAAAAAATTAAATTTTAAATAATATATACTTTGCAAAAAAATAATAAAAAAATATAGATAACTTCATTAGAATTATCTTGAAATTATGAAGTATGGATATTTCGACAAATATGTCGTACTCGTATCGGATACTTACCGACGTATGGCATTTCTGCATTCGTACTGGGTATAGAAAACATGTACTCAAATTTTTTTCTCCCTTAATTTTTGGCATACTCAGACATACCTAGTATATACCCAAGTCGTGTCATATCTTAGTCGAAATAATATTTTCTTTTACTATAGAGAAAAAATTTCTTTTACAAAACTTCTGTTTCATTTTTAGTTTTATACTTAGCATGATTTTAAATTAAGTTATGCTTTGTAAGTTATTTAATATAATGACATTTAATTTTGGTTTATCTTATACTTGTACTGTTGGCATTAAATGTTAATTGCATGTGGGATCTTAATAAATTAAACCATTTAATCAATTTTTGTATTACTCCAAATTTAAAATAAATATTTTTTTACAAACGTATCAAGCCGTACATCACTACAAGAAATGTCATTTTTGGCTACCAAAATATTGGTCGCCAAAAGTCCAATATTTAGTCGCCGAAACCATTTAGCGACTAAAATATTTTGTCGCCAAACTCGTCGCCTATACCCTGTCGACGATAGTATTGGCGACTAAACTATTTTTGGTCGCTGAAAGTCAACGTTTTGGCTACTAAATTTTCGTTAGTCGGCAAAAGTTATGTTTTGGCAACTAAAATATTAGTAGCCAAAAGTAAGCATTTGGCTACGAAACTTTGAGTAGTCGGGAAAGGGGATATTTTGGCGACTAAATATTTAGTCGCCAAAAGTGTTCGAATAAAATTAATTAAACTTTCAGCGACTAAAACTTCTTGTCGTAGATAAGTTTTAGTCACAATATTACTACATTTAGGGACTAAAGAATTTAGTCGCCAAAAATATTATTTTTCGTTTTATTAAACTTTTGGCTACTAACCATTTGGTAGCCGAAAGTCTTCATTATATTTTTAGCTACTAAATTTTTAGTCACCAAAAATCTTTGAATTCTTTATGGCTACCAAATATTTGGTCACTAAAAATATTGATTTCCTTTTTGGCTACCAATTGGTTAGTCACTAACAAATTCACTTCTTTTTTTTTTTTTTTGCTACTAAACATTTAATGGAAAAAACTTTATTTAGTGTTTTTTTTTATTATAATTAATTTCTTCATAACCTGTATTTATTTCGTGCAACCTGCACCCTGTATTTAAACAAAATAATACATATATCTATTTCTATTTCGTTTCAACAATACAAAAATTTGATCTTTTAACATCAAATTCTATACAAATCTGAATTATCCAACCCAAAATAATAATTCCATACAAATACAAAATCATACAAAAAAGATGTCCTCTGTACAAAAAATTCTACATCAAATGTCATTTACAGAATATTTTGAAGGTGTAAACATGATGGGAAAATTAAATTTATTTACTAAAACACTTGCTAAATTTAACAATGAAGCCATTGATCTAAACGCTTCTCATCCTTCAAGCTTGCTTCATATAGTTTGGTACCTCTCTTTCTGAAGACACCAACTGCAAAATAATGCAAATGTAGTAATGCAATCAGAAAATCGAGAAATGGAATGGAAAGATACAAGAACATTTTCCAATACACCCATTGCCCACGTCTTATAAAACATTGTAATAATCGCACCTTCAAATATAGTAGGAGGCTAAAAATCAAGTATAGTAGGAGGCTAACACGTGATATATATTTTAATCCCTCTCTCGCTCTAGTCCCATCCCATCACCCCTTGATTTGTCCCACTCCCAATATGATAGGGAGCGGGTTAGGTTATTAAAAATCCACGCCAAACCCAACCTATGTCCATCCCTATTTAAGAGTGCTATAGCCCCATTGACTCTAATGTAAAACATTCAACCTCTAAGATTCAAGGACATGAATTTCAAAAATAAATTCATTCTGATATTGAAATTTTTGTTTGCAACTATTATCAGAGCGTCGTCCAGTTGAATATCCTAACTAGTAAGCAATAGTACCAATAATGTTAAAAGCACTGAAACTACCCCAATTGAAACCAAATTGCCAGTTACCAATGAGGGCTGGTTGATATTCACAGCTTTGGCGAAATGTCAATTCATTTTTGTGGATGCAAATCTAACTTTGACCAAGGCCCAGAATGAAAATGAAAGCCCACATTTATGTAGTTTTGGACTTTAGACCAAACCCAATGCAAGGCTCAAGACACCAATTATGTTTTTTTTTTTTTTTTTAATTTTCAAATTCAGCCCAAATAATCAGAGGCCTGAATAAACATCTAATTTGGATCAGTGAGAACTTAGAAATATGAGTCATTTTAGATAATGGGTGTTCAGTGGATCACAACCTCTTGAACTATATATATCTGGGTCAGACATATTGTGAGTCTTTTCCTTTCAACAATTAATGTAGTCTAGCTTGCAATTGAAAATTACGTAGGATTTCAAATTTAAGGTATCACAATAAATAAGTGTCTTAGAGGCTAACTTTTTTTCGTTCTATATGGGGAAAAAAATTTGTAGCAAAAAATATTAGGAGACCACTAATTATCATATGAGTCAACACGAAAAGACCGTCTTCAAATGTTAAAAAAAGACTTAATGAATTTTTTTTTTTTAAAAATGCCGCTAATAAATAGACTTTTAGGAACAAAATAATTTATTGTAAAATACGTTTACTTTTGTAAATGAAAATTTTAGTCCCAAAAGAATAGTATTGTGCAATTTTCTCACTTAAAAATAGGGGATGACTCTTTTCCATGTCACTACTATCCTCCATATTTCATCATACTCTATTTTATTGGCTTCATTTCGGGTCCACAATGATAATTCAAACCATTCATCTTGTAAATCTCATAGTAAAAATGTATGTACAAAAAATTAGCTTCATCGAATATCATTACGTAAGTGAACAAATTATATATATATTTAAATGGACAACAACTATGTGTTTAAATTTAAACCACTTATTTTATTAAAAACAAATATGATTTTTTCATCTATTTATTGATATCTAATGGAATTTATTTTTTGCACAAACGATTTTTAGCATGAGATTTACAAGATGAACAGTGCTGTGGATCCGGAATGAGGCCCCAAAATAAAGTATAGTCAAGTACAAAAAATAGTGATATGGGAAAGAGCCATTCTCCTAAAAATATGACATTTTTAACAACTAAAATATTTCGTCCCTAAATTTTTGTCTGAAGTTCTTAATTTGTTGTACTGAGATATAAATTTAAAGCTCTTGTTATAAGACTATACCTCAATAAATCTAAATTAAAAATAAAAACAACGATAACAATAACAATACAAAGGTGCCACATAAAAGAAGCAAAATATTATTCCAAATGTAGCAATAAAAGAATTTTGAAATCTATGAATATGGCCAAGGTCCCATTCTTGAAGGTAATCAGTGTAGAATTGAATTGGGTATGATAATCACAGGCTGCTCTGTTCATGAAAAAGTGTGCTCCTTAACAACCCCTTTGGTGGATTAGTTTTATCAATGTTCCCTTACCAACTGGCCATTATGGATCTTACTTTGTGTCCTAATCTCTATCAAGAGAGCCAAAAAGAAGGATTTATAAGAGACAAACGCCTAGATTATAATATATCTTTTCCTTTATTCTATTATATGAAGTGTTCATTCTATTATATGAAGTGCTATTGTTATGACAACACATTAGATATTAAGGAATCAATCAGTTATGGAAATCAACCTAGTGGTGAGGAGTACGATATTAAGGAAGACCTGGAGAAGATATTAAGGAAGCACATTAGAAATTATAACTTCATCAGCTAAATAAACGAACAAGTATGACAACACGACAATGATATCACTTCTGCATCTCCACTAAAGGCATTGTTTAGATTTACTAAAAGAGAAGGAGAGTCTAGAGAAAAGTATCTTTTTGGATATTACTTTTACACAGTTTTTCAAGTGGCATTTCCGACATATTGATCTCAAATTCCATCATTGCAGCTCTGCAATAGTTAAAAAGTTCTTGCAAAGACATTCTCTAAAAATTAAAATGCAGAGTAAATTTAACAAATAGTAAATATGTCATAACCTGTATGCATTAAAGAGCATCTTCATCAATTCTCCTAATGGGGGTGCAAGTTGGCTTCCTGCATCGTTAATATTTTTCTTCTTAGGGACCACCTCTTTATTGACCCCCCATAATCCTACAAAAACAAATATTCTGACATCAGGAAAAGAATACTAGATATGGGCCCAATAAGGGAGCTTAAACATTTGGAAAAAGAAAAAACAACCTGAACCTTTATCATCTTGAACGATTCAAAGGATATCGTAACTTCAAAGAGAAAAACAAACAAAAGTTTAGATTTATTAATACAAAAAAAGAAGCACATGGAAATGAGGGCTCTAAAAAGGAAATATCATATCAATTCATAAGTCTATTCCACAACAAATTACAGTTAAGCAAATTCAAGTGAGGTAGAAACAGAATTTAGAAAGTAACCCCCCACCAATTGACCCAGGCACACTTTGGACACCTAGGTGGACACACACATAATAAGTTTGAAAAAATAAATTTGGATGCAACATAAATTTATACATATTAATCCCTCCTACTTTAAACCTAAAAAATTAATGTTTATCATCTTTGAATGAAAATCATATATATGAAAAATAAAATTGACTCAGATGATTCTACTAGAGTTCCTAAATCAGGTGCTACCTTATCTCAGCAAATAAATTGTAATTCAAATGCATAAAATGTGATGATTAAGCATAAAGATTCATGAAGAATAGTAACACCTGTTGCAAATAACAATATTGTTATAGTCCCAATCCTCAACCCATCTACATATAGCACATCGTTCTGTTGTCCACTTTGCATGAACAGGTTCATATTTCTCTGTCACAGTAAAAACAGTTGTAAAATCAATTAACTGCTCAGTAAGATTTACCCAACAAATGCTTTCACTCCATGTTCAACAAATAATACATAAACAACTTCAACATGTAAAAATTTCAGTGAAGTACAGTGTTACCTTGGAGAAAAGAAAGTAGCTACTTTTGAGACCCATACCTCCTCAACTCAGGCCATGGGCAATTTAGTCGGATTCCAATCCAGAAAAGAAAGTAGATACATACACAAATTCAACAAAAATTCTTAAGAACAAATTCAAACAAATTTCTTAACATACATACATACATACACAAATTTCTTAAGAACAAATTCAACAAAATCAACATGAATCTGATTAACATACATACACACAGATTCAACAAATTCCTTAAGAACAAACACACAGAGAGTGATCGTTGCAGACTAAAATAAACAGAACAGATCAGATTCCAAAACAAAACAAACACACAGATTCCAAAACAAACAGAACAGATCTGTTGGTCCAAAACCACAAACAGAATAGATCTGTTCGATTGGTGCAGAGATGAGAGATCAGGGAGAGAGAGAGAGAGAGAGAGAGAGAGAGGCTTACCTGTGAGTCGATCGGTGCAGAGATGCAAAACCAGAGAGTGAGACTGATGAGATGAGAGAGTGAGGGAGACAAATTAGATCAGAGAGATATCTGATATATATATATATATATATGTATATATATATATAAAACAAAAAAAAACAACGATCGGGGCGAGAGAGAGAGAGAGAGAGAGACAGAGATTGAGAGAGAGTTTACCTGTGAGTAGATCGGCGGTGCGATGAGATGAACAACAAGAGAGTCAGAGAGTGATCGGTGCAGATATGAAGAACAACGAAACGAGAGAGTGAGAGAGAGGGACAGTGATGAGTTGAACTTGAGATGAGACTGGAGAGTGAGGAGACGATTAGGGTTCTAAGAGATTGGGGATTTTTGGGGCGCGGGAATGGAAAAAAATGGGGGAACCGAGCCGGCGGGATTGGGAAAAATATATATATTTAAATAATAATAATTTTCATCATAAATGAATATTTGAATAATAATAATAATTTTTATTTTCATCGTAAATGAATATTTAATGAATGAAAAATTATTATTATTATTTTTTATTTGGTAGAAGTAAGGATAATATTTTAATGAAAAATACTTTTTATTAAGAGTGATGAGTGAGAGAGAGAGACGGAGAGAAAGAGAGAGAAACAAACAGACAAAGAGAGAAAGAGATAGAGAGAGAGACAGAAAAAAAGAAAGAAACAAGAGATGAGCGATACAAAAAGAGAGATAAAGAGCGAAAAAAGATAAACGAGAGAGAGAATAGAAAAATAGAAAGATAGAGAGAAGAGAGATAAGCGAGAGAGGCAGAGAAAGACAGAAAAAAAGAGATGAGCGAGAGAGACAGAGAGAGAAAAGAGATGAGAGAGATAGAGAGAAGAGAGATGAGCGAGAGAGACAGAGAAAGAGAAGACAAATGGGAAGGATAGAGAGAAGAAAGATGAACGAAAGACACACAGACAGATAGACAAACAAACAGAGAAAGAAGAGTGATGAGTGAAAGAGAGAAATAGAAGAATGGTGGTAGTTGAATGGCATTTGCAGTAGTGGTAAATGTGGTAAAGAATATGGGTGGTGAGAGAGAGAGATGAGTGAGAGACAAATAGAGAAAAGAGATAGAGAGACAGAGACAGAGTGATGAGCGAGAAAGAGACAAAGTGGTCGCTAAAAGTGCATTTTCTTATAGTGGATCGATAAATCAAAAGGGAGCTCAATAAATAATGAAGAGATGAGGGAGAGAGTGAGTAAGGCGAACATAGTGGGGGGGAGAGAGACAGACAGGCAGACAGAAAGAGAGAAGCGTGATGAGTGAGAGAGAGAGATAGACAAAAAGAGAGTGAGACAAGAGATGAGCAAGAGATAAACTAAAAGATAGAGAAAGAAAGTGAAAAGAGATTAACGAGAGAGACATAGAAAGAAAAAAAAAAGAGACAGAGAGAGTGGTAGTGGTCATAGTTCCACCCATTAATTTAAGTATGGTGTTTGTTTTGAGCTTTCAAATCATAATTCAACATTCATTTTTCAAAACTCAATTCAAAATATAATCATTACTTTTCAAAACTCATAACCAAACACATAATTTAAAACTCTTTTCAAAGCTTAATTCAAATCAAAATTTTAAATATTTAAATATTTTAAAAATATTTTAATTTTGTGAGAGACAGATAGAGAGAGAGAGACAGAGATAGAGTGACGGGCGAGAGAGAAAGAGACAAAGTGGTTGCTAAAAGTGTATTTTCTTATAGTGGATTGATAAATCGAGAAAGAGCTCGATAAATAGAGAAGATGGGAGTAAGAGAGTGAGCAAGGCGAACATAGTGAGGGATAAATAGACAAATAGACAAGTAGACAGAGAGAGAGAAGAGTGATGAGTGAGAGAGAGACAAGGAGAGAGAGAGAGAGACAAAAAAAAGAGATAAAGAGAGAAAGAGAGGGAGAGAGGTAGAGGGAGAGATAGAAAAAAAAAGAGAGAAACAAGTGATAAGCGAGAGATAGACAAAAAAAGAGAGAAATAGAGCGAAAAGAGATGAACGAGAGAGAGAGAGAGAAAAGAAATGAGAGAGATAGAAAGAAGAGAGATGAGCGAGAGAGACAAAGAAAGAAAACAGATAAGAGTGATAGAGAGAAGAGAGATAGGCGAGAGACACAGCGAGAAAATGAGAGAGAGAAACAGACAGACAAAGAAAGAAGAGTGATGAGTGAAAAAGATAAAGAGAAGAGAAAGAGATAGAGACAGAGAGACAGGAAGATGAAAAATGAATGAAAAGAGAAATGTTATATTAAAAGAGTAAGACGACATTGTTTTTTTTTTTTTTGTTTTTTTTGCGACAGAAAAATACCGTTGAATTTATTCAAACGATTTTGTGACTGTATATATATGAAGCTTTCTTGTTTTTCGTGTTATATTGTTTTTACTGAATTTTTTTAATATTTTAAGTATTTTTTTTTAATTTTTAGACACATCTAACATAAATACACCTAAAAATTAAAAAAGTTGTAAAAAAAAATCTTTTAAAAATTCATTAAATACCCAAAAAAAAAAATACAATAATTCAATACATTTTTTTTTGTATTTTTATGTATTTATTAATTTTTAAAAATATTTTTTCATATTTTTTTATTTTTTAAATACATCTAAGTAAGGTGCATCTTAAAAAAATATTTAAAATTTTAAAAATATTCACTAAAAGCAAAAAAAAAAACACGAAAGTCACTTTTTGCGACGGCAGAAAATGCCGTCGCAAATACTCTCATTTTTTGAGACGACAAATAGTGCCGTCGCAAATGCTCTGCTTTTTTGAGACGGCAAATGGTGCCGTCGCAAATACTCTGTTTTTTGCAAAAAGTGACTTTTTGAGACGGCAAGTGTGCCGTCGCAAATAGTTCTGTATCATAAACCCACTTTTCTTGTAGTGATTATTAAAAGATGTGTTCAACCCATCAAATGAAAGCCGACTACTTCTTACATCTCAAAATAATAGTCTATTTTCAGAATTTAATTTCTTTTTATAATACAATTATTACATTTTAAAAATATTAATTTTTCAAAATTACCTTTTGATAGTATATTTTTTTAGAAATATCAATTGTCATAATTGTACTTTTTGTATTATTAATGGATTTAAAAAAAGGACAAAATAAGAAATTCATATTATTTTAATAATTAATTTTTTTTAAAAAATTAATATTTTGAGATAATAAAAAATAAAATAAGATATTAATATTTTTGGATGGTGGGTGTACAACCTCTTCATAAAAATAAAAATAAAAATAAAAATAAAAATAAAAATAAAATAAAATAAAATAACTATTTTGTTTAGTCAAATTTTCAAGTGGAGACTAATGGTATTGTTGTTAATAAAATAAAATAACTATTTTGTTAATTTTTTTATTTTCATTCGGCTACCAAACAATTTAGTAGCCAAAAGTAGGTCTACAGCGACTAAAAGGAATTTTGTCGCCGAAACTGAACATTTGGCGACCAAAATTTTGGTCGGCAAAGATTAAAAATTAAATTTTTTGTTTTCATTCGGCTACCAAACAATTTAGTAGCCAAAAGTAGGTCTACAGCGACTAAAAGGAGCTTTGTCGCTGAAACTTAACATTTGGTGACCAAAATTTTGGTCGGCAAAGATTAAAAATTAATTTTTTTATTTTCATTCGGCTACCAAAAAATTTAGTAGCCAAAAGTAGGTTTACAGCGACTAAAAGGAGCTTTGTCGCCGAAACTTAACATTTGGCGACCAAAATTTTGGTCGGCAAAGATTAAAAATTAATTTTTTTATTTTCATTCGGCTACCAAACAATTTAGTAGCTAAAGGTACCTCTACGGCTACTAAATTTTCTTTTAGTCGCCAATTGTGATATGTTTAGCTACTAAAAATTTTTTTAGTCACCAATTGTAATATTTTTAGCTACTAAATTTTTTTTAGTCACCAATAATCAACATTCCCCTACTAAAAAAAATTAGTAGCTAAAAAGTTGACTTTTGCCGACTAATATTATTTTTGGTAGCCAATTTCGTGACTTTTGGCGACTAAATTGTTTTTGGTAGCCAAAAATGGTTGGTAAAAATGCATTTTCTTGTAGTGCATGTACCCAATTTTTTTTGAATTTTACTGTATCGACGTACCCGTATTGTACCAATACCAGTACTCATACCCGTACATGTGCTTATGTCTCAAATTATCTTGAGTCAATCCTAGAAAAACTTATTGAGTTGAAAATTTCGTGGCTATTCTATGTGTGTGAGCGCCTGCAATTGTAACTAGTTTATTTCCCAAATAAATTTCAATAGAATTGATTGACTAATAGTAATTTCAAAATTAAGTGGGAGAAAAAAATAAAATTCAATTATTGTCTAAAGAATACTCAACAAGACTAATATACAATTTTTTTATTTAAAATTTAATTTTTTCATTTTTGAGATAAAAAATAATTAATTAAATATATATATATATATATTTTAAAAATATTTAGGGAGCTAATTGATTTTTAAGGTATAGTTTGGTGAGTAAAATGAAGTTTCAAATAAAGTTTGGTGCTATGTCAACAAATTCCGTTTGATTATAAATGGAATGTGACGGGACGGACTAAATTGATCATAATTTCAAAAATTTAAGAGGCAAATTAATATTATTCAAATTTTGGGAACTCAAATTAAAAAATACGTAAGATTTAGAGGGTAAAATGATATTTCCTCAACAATTTTTATTTTTATTTATTTTTATTTTTTTCTGGTTGTATAAAATAGTATTGTAATCCACAAGGTAGCCGAGTATTAAATAGGGTCGATGGTGTGGCCTGATTGTAAATGGTGGTGGTCTTTTAACTTGGTAAGAAAATATTAAAATAAAGGAAAAATTACATCTGGGTCTACACCTTTTATCTCTTGTGTCATTATGGTTTTTATATTTTTAATTAGTTTAATTTTGATCCTTAATTTTAAATTTTGTATTAATTTGATCCAATTGATAATATTATTAGTATTTTTTTTATTGAAAATTATCACTAAATTGATTGAGATTAACTCACTTAGTTTAATAAGTTTATTATTTGTACCCTTAAAAATATGACACATGACACTTATGTGTATATTTTTGATAAAAAGATGTTAAGAGTCATAATTAATCGGACCAAATTTCTACAGAATCATAAATTTAGAGTCAAAATTGAGTCAATTAAAATTACAATAATTAAAATGACAAAAGGACCGAAGTATAGAGACAATCGTCGCAATTTGCCCAAAAACAAATTGCATTTTTTTGCCTAACTTGAGAGTAGGGATGTAAAAAAATTGAAAAAAAATTGACCAAATCGATTAAACCGGACCAAATGGTTATATTTCATTTGTTTTTTTAATAAAAATCGGTCTGCGCGGATTTTTTAATTTGATTTTTTTCGATTTTTGGTTAGGTATTAGTTCAAACACTTTGTGCATCAAACTAAACTGAAACTAACTGCTTCAATATGTATTGTATTTAATATATATATATATATATAATTTAATAATATAATGATATTCATAAATATAATAAATTATTAACCTTATCATCTCTATAACCTAAGTTTGTAAACTCTTATTATATATAATCTTAATTCTAACTCATTATTTTCTTAAACCTTAGTATTTTTTAACTCTTTTTTTTTTTTTGTTAATTTAGGAATTGAAAAGTATTTATTAAATAGATGGATTAGATATGTTTGAAATAGAGTTCAATGTTTTTATATAAATTAGTGAATATACTAAAAAGCGGCTCAAGTTTGAAAGGTTTTAAGCCGATTAAATTGAACTGAACCAAACTGTTTCAATCGGTTTGGTTCAATGCAATTTGATGAGAGAAGCGGTCTATATCGATGCTCAAAATAATAAAACTGGCATTATCAGTTTAGTAAATTTTTTTTCTAAATACCGACCGTATTGAACCAATTACATCTCTACTTGAGGGAGCAAAGTATGTGATATAGGAATATGAATGGAATTTCTTTTTCTTCTTTCGTATTTTAATAAACAATCCAAACATGACTAAAAAAACGTGTTTGGATCCTAAATTATAATCAAAATAAAAAAAAAAATTATATGCTAATTCTTTTATCTTTTTACAAATTTAAATCCAAACAAGACTAAAAAAAAAGTACCAGCAACAAATAAATGCATTGGTATTTGGGATTTTTATTGTATGAATAATAAGGAATAACATAGCAGGAATAAATGAATTCGCACATACCTTTTACACTCAAATCAAATCCATGGATCATGTGGGTGAATCACGTGCCTCCATTGATGTCTTCGAATAATTTCCAGCAGTGGAGCAAAACTACTAAAGAACTATCCACACTCTTCACAGTACAAAGACTGTTTTATGTTTCTATGGAGAGAGAAGAAAAAAAAAAGAAAATAGAGAAGACTACAAGAAACTGATCGGATACAATTAAAATTAATTCTCACCATACAATACGTATATTATATGGGAGTGTTATAATCACCCAAAAGAGATAAGATAGTGGGTTAATGACATTTTTTCCTAGGATAAGTGAATCCAAGTCCACTTTGACTAGGTCTCTCCTCATGGGTCTTGGGTCATGCCACTATGGGCGACCCAATTGGATATGGGTTCAAAACCTGACCCAATTTCCAACATCTTCCACTCGAACATACGTTGGCATGGCATCACGCTTTCTTTATCTCAATCTATCCATCAAACACGATCATACTAGCTAATGGACAATGCGACCACTGAGAACACATGCATATGGGAGCTCTATACTAGAAACTCAAAAAGAGTTAGTATAGAGATATCAACCTGAAAATAAAAATTGTGTCTCATATACTCCAGACCCATCTAATTACACCAGTCCAACAAACATCTCTAATCCCTCAAAAAAGCATGTTTGACCCTCTCAATTCTTGCAATATATTCACACTCAATTCGCCTCTCATACAGAACAGTGTGAGTTGTCGGTAGTAAATATACAACAGTGGTGTAATACTAGATGATCTTCCCTTCGCCCTCATGCCATTTAGTGTAGGATTGATGGTTTTCCCAACAATGTCCCTTAAGGCCGAATCATACATAACCTCAGGCAACATACAAAATAGCAAAATATCAACCTTTTACCATATGACATAGTCAAAGGTCACAAAATTGTACATATGTGAAAGTCATCAATAATGACATGTAAGACTCACACGGTGAGGAAACAAGGATCCATTCTCTCACCCCATTACTCAGTCACCAAGCATATGTAGTATAAATACATGCTACGGTTGAATAACTCTTTCAAAAAGTGACGGCATACTCTATACACCGTACAGATTTTAGTCTAGTCATTTTCTAGCACCTAACCCGAATTCTCTATTTGTTGCCTTCTAGGTGCCAAATAAAATCTCACATATGGCTAATCATAACAGGCACAACATGGAAAGTGGGTACTAATATCCATGTTTGGTCTTTAACACGACCTCATCTTGGTTGCAACCAAGTGACATACATACAGGATAATTTAAGCTTCTTTTGGCTCCAAATAAAATAAACCACTAGTCTTATCTTTGCTAGCTCCCAAGCGCCAAGGGCGATTGCTCATGTGAGTGAGCCAATCTTGCCTGCTGACATCATCATCTGCTAATCATTCTGACACAAACCATAATAGTACCAATATCCCATAAGCTCACAAAAATAAGTGATCAAATAAAAAAATACAACCACAGTTTGCGCAATTCTAGATTACAAACATAAGCCCTATCAACACCTCTTGCGATAATAATATACGATGGATTATACCATGTGCACCTCACACGAAGTGTTTCAAGATCACTACCACTTGCGTAATTACCTCTCTAAAAATATTTTGGTGACCAATTTGCATTCTTCAAGAAGTGCCCAACTAGCGCATTGAATCTTGTAGGGGGAAAACTTATACACTACTAGTAGAGTATCCTATCCACTGTCTAATGAGCAAGGTCAATGTCTAAACTATTCAATTAACCATTTACAAAAGATAACACTCATCATGTCGAATACGCCCACATAGCATACTTCAGCCTCCCACAACAAAAGATCAAGGAATATAGGTCATCTGTTTCTCCTATAGACAATCTGAGAATTCACACAATAACTGAGGCTCTGGCTTTTACTGATAGGTAACTCGATAGGTTTGTAATTTCACATCAAGAATCATTCTAGGATATTCCTTATGTAAGCCATCAAAGACAAATCGAGAATTCTCCTAGAACAATCCCTAAAGATTGTACATCTGAGCATATAAATTGTAACGCACTGAAAAAATAACACCATTAAAGTATGTCAACCAACGCTCTTCATGATAATAGAAGTACTTCTCCAACATTGGTGTATTTAATCATAAAGTGTTTACAAAAAAATAGTTCACCTGTGAATATACATTCAATGACTTCAGTACATGAATCTATAGAATGTGAAACATCAAGCCAAAATAAATAACGCCCTCAAGGGACTACAAAGCCCAAGGCTTAAGCCCAGTTACACAAAATGGTTATTCGAACCCATACAAATATAGCCCTTGGCTTACAAAAAAAAAAAAAAATCATTCACAGCAAAACGAGAGCCTTATGCTCTCAACACGCACATCCATGCCCTTAGTTAGGCGGAACCACCACAATTTTTCCTGCACAAAATCCCATAAGGTGAGCATAAAGCATAGTAGAAAATTCTTAACAAAGTACATGCATTTTATACAAGCCTCACAAAATGAAATGCACGTGTCATGCTATGCTTTTTGAAAGAAAATTACATCTTCATCTTTTGAAAACCATCACGGTCAATGATATCTTGAAATTTCAACAATTCAAAATTTATCAATTTAACTAAAAGGGCGGTAAATACGACACAGGTAATCCCTAAGTTGGTGTCTGCAAGTAGACATAACTAGCACTACAAAAAACCCACTTTATCGGTTACTAACCGGAAAGGACGTGGTACCTCCTCCGCACGTGTTTTCGGTCTTTCACCCCGAGCACTCAGGCCAACTTAATTAATTTCATCTACACCTCCTATCCGGACATACCAATGTATTTACCCCAAAGCAATTCCATGAAAATTTATTTACAAACTTTCTTTTCCCAATGTAAAAGTTTCCAAAATTCAAGTTCAAAATTTGTAACAACCAATTGAATGGATATGTGATTGCAACAATTAACAATAGCACATAACGTTCCTCCATTTTCAATTATCCCACACAATATTTCCATAATAATCAAAATCCTCATTTCTCCTTTCAATGCCATTTCACAAGATAACCACATATTCAATTAAATCCATCAATAAGTAGCAACATTTTCACGCTTAGTGCATTCTCAACAATTTAGTCATTTCAAGACTATATCAACATTTTGGACAACTTCCAAAATCAACAATTCTCATATTCCATGAAATTCGTCATTTATACATAAATATAAGAAATTTTCCAATCAATTATTCATTTTGGCACAATATATATATATATATATATAATATAATAACAATATCATCCATGGGTTCTCAACATCTTTCAATCCCAAATTTCTGGGTTTTCTCACCGCAATTACACATACCCAAATCATTTGAAAGAATCTCTCCAAAAATCATCTTTCCTCAATCAATGTAGTTCAAAACCTTCACGAGATTATTTCAAAGGAAACAAGGGGTAAACCCACTTTCAAAATCACTCGCATTCTTGAACCAAAATTCAAGTCTCAATGCTATCAAAGGGGGTTTCAAAAATCAACCAAATCTTTTTTTTAAATATATATATATATATATATAACTCTAAGAAAAATTCCTACCTCAAGTTTTGGAGAAGAAAAGACATGAAAGCCCCAAATCCAACGGTGTCGAAACCCGATCTTCACTGCACACAATGAAGCCCTCGAGAAGTTATCCAACTTTAGTGAAGGAACAAGGATCAAAATCCCAATGAATTTCAAGAAATCAAGGCTTTAATCTAATTTGGTGTAGGAAATGTAGAGAGAAGGGAAAGAAAAGTTTTTTTTTTTCAGAGAGAGAGATATGATGATAAAGTGATATACACTCAGCCCAAAAAGAGAAAAAAGACAGAATTTTCGGATTCAGCGGAGTCCCGCTCGTGCAACACCCATTCCGGCATGTGCGGAGCGTACCTCTCGCACGTGCGACGCTCACCCCGTACGTGCGGCACTCTCACCCGCACCACCAACCGCACCTGCATATAATGCAGTAGAGCTCTCAACAATCCCCTGTTTTTCGTGCGTGCGGCCCCTCTCCCGTACATGCGGCCCAAGCTCCCGCACGTGCGGCCCTACCCTCCAACCAGGAAAAAAATCCAGTTTGGCCCAAGGTACTCCAGATCCAACCTCGCATCATCCGAAACAAGGGAAACTCGGGATAGCAATAAATAAGAGCAAATATTTTAGAGAAAAAGTTTTCAAAACAACGAACCTAACTGTTGATAGGACCACACGTTAAAACCCGACACTCTAACGAAAGTAAATCCAACATAACTCAAGAGGTCAAGGCGAATTACGTACCAAGTCATCACAACCTCCCCACCATAGGAAATTTCATCCCCGAAATTAAATCAAACTACCCAAACAAAGGGATTTCAAGCGATCAAAACCACGCTATTACTATTTTAAATCACAATATTAATTCGCAACCAAAACTCACCATCATCAACATGGCTACCTCATTAACAAGAACCATCCAAGATAAGCAAAAGTATAAAGCTCTCCAATAAAAGTAATAACAACCAACAACAACCTCATGCTTAAAACAACAATCTACATAACAACACGTGATTAACAATTTTAATGTATTTCCCTCAAACACTAGGGAATATTACAAAGGAAAACAACTTAATCATTTTTAAACAAATCCGGATACTTGGAGCAGACTTCCGCCTCCCGTTCCCACATTGTTTCCTCAACCCTATGGTGCCTCCACAATACCTTTACCAGCAGTATAGTTTTGCCCAGTAGCACTTGCTCCCAGGTATCTAATATTTGAACCGGTAGCTCTTCGTAAGAGGTATCCTTATCTATCTCCAAATCAACCCAATCAAGCACATGAAAAGGGTCAGGTTCATACTTTCTAAGCATAGATACATGAAATACTTTGTGAACCCCCGAAAGTTGTGGCGGTAACGCTAACCGGTATGCCACTTCCCCAATCCGTTCCAAGATCTCAAAAGGCCCAATGAACCTTAGAGACAATTTACCACTCTTACCAAATCTCATCAAACCCTGCATTGGCAAGATTTTAAGGAACACATGGTCACCAACTTCAAAAGATAAAGGTCGTCTCCTCTTATCGGCATAACTCTTTTGTCGGCTTTGTGTCACGACCCCAAACCGCCCCTAGTAGTTTGGTGCCGTGATGGCCAGTAATCCGTGATTACCGAAGGCCAACTTCCAAAATTCACACACGATCAAAGTATAGATATAGAGGGCTCACAAGCGCGGAAGCAATAATCCAAAATACAAGTGGTCCGTAAGAGCAGTGCATAAGTTAAATGAATTGGCATACATCTTTACATAGCTTTACAACTTGAATACAAATAGAAATGAAGTACAAAAACACATATTACATCTTGGAAAAAGGCTTCTCAAGCCGACGTGTTCAAAATACATAAGCTTCAAGGTTGCCGACATAAACATTGCCGGCATAACAAAATACATGAAATACAAGTCAGGAGACAAAATCTTCAAAATTGCTGACATCCCTACTGCCGACATAACATGCATACAAAACACACATCTCGGCGAAGCCGACTTCTTGCTTGTTACCTACATATATACATAGGGAGGGTGAGCTTGGATACTCAGTGAATGGTATAAGTAATAAAGGGGTTAAATGAATGATTCCCGAGGTCCTTGTCAAAACAATACATATATCATAGCTTGTTCAAAACATGAGATAAATCTTGTTCATCAAACTTGATCTTGCAAAACTTACATACTTAACATGCGTCAAATCTTAAAACATGGGGTGATGACATTCCGAGCAAAACAAACAAAGGTGCCACAAAAGCTTAGAGTCCCCTGGCACGTACGAACTTCACATGTGTGCTACTAATGCTTAAAGTCCCTTAGCACGTACGGACTTCACATGTGTGCTACTAATGCTTAGAGTCCCTTAACACGTACAGACTTGTGCCACAAATGCTTAAAGTCCCCTAGCACGCACGGACTTTCAAAGATTGTCATCAAAACAAAGCTTACTTGATACATTGTCATCCAAAACAAAGCTTATACTTGATACATAAAAATAGGGGTAATCATTCATACTTGATCAAATACTTTTATTTCAAAACAAAGCAAAGCAAAGCCTTTATCAAAACGTATAACATAGCTTTATTAAAAATATCACTCACATTAGTTCTTGGGATGTCGGGATCAAGGCAAAGGTCCAAGTCCTACAAACACATGGCAAAGCATACTGAATGCACTTCTCAAAACTAGTCTCACATGCATGCAATTAATCTCGGGAAAATATGTTGGAAGTCAAAACACTGTTTTACAAGTCAGGAAGACATGCTGGGTACCAATCAGGTTTTTGCCGAGGTCCCACACCTCCTGACCGAGGTGTGGCTACCTAGGCTTCGGCAAACGGCTGCATGCCGAGGTGCGCACAAGACAAACTAAAGGTGTAAGTGATCATGCAAGGTAGGCCAAGGTGAGATACGATGTTTGGCCTAAGTGTAAGGTCTAAGCGAGAGTGATCTCGACGACCACACTTAGGGAAGTGAGGTCTGGAGATCTGGGTTTTCACCCACGAAGAACAGGAAGAACATGAACATGGAGATCATGAAGAACATGAATGCTAAAATCATAACTTCTTTATTACAAAAATTTGGGATTTCATGCTATGAGTTCGAAGACATGGACTTGGGTACCCATACTTGAAAATCATGTGAAAACAAACACAAAAACAGGGATCTTGGCATGAACTTTCGGATCAAAACATGACTTTTCTTGAAGAACACATGAATGCTATTTTCTCCTTCTAAAACCGAACTTCAAAGCAATGCATGGCTTACAAATCATATTCAATCATGCAATGCAATAACATAAACATAAAGAACAACATGAGCAGATTAAGAATCTAACCTTAGAACACGGATATAACAGTTCGATCTCTAGGAATCAAGCTTAGAAATCCACTCTTTCTCAAGAACTCTTCTTCCTCTCCTAGAGCTTCTCTCTCCTCTTCAAAACAAGTATACAACAAAATGATGGGTTCTCTCTCTCTCTCTATCGGCTGACTTAACTCTCAGCTCGGACACGTGGCAACGGCTGGTTGGTTCTCCTCAAAAGGTGATAGATTGACAAGACAAGCCTATGACAAAGTGTATCTAACAAGCTACTCGGTAAGGCACTCCGGCAATGGGTGACATCGGCTTAGCACAAAGCTTCGGCAACTAAGGTGACAATGACCTCGGTTAGGAAGGACAACGCTTAACTAAGCTGTGCCACACCTTGGCCTAGATGTGCCACACCTCGGTCTAGGTCATACCACTCCAGGGCAAGGTCACTCAGGTGCAAAGGTAACATCTCGGCCTAGATGATACACATCTCGGCCTTGGTGATTCACACCTCGCCCAAGATAATGACATCTCGGCCAATATGTCAGGGCGAAGGTGGAGGTCAAACAAAGGGGTTCGAAGATACTTCTAGACTGGAGATGACCTCGGCTTGGAATGATCTAGGCCTAACGTAACCTAGGCTTGGCATGACTTCGGCTTAACATAACTTAGGCTTAACATCAAGGAAGGAGCAAAGCATGCAAGCAACACTTAGACAAATCACATAGACATCAAAACAAGGCATGGGTCTTACTTGGGCAAAACAAGCCATAAACATATAAATGCAAGCTCAATGAGTCATAATCATACAAATGCTCATGAACGTGACTAAGACATAAATATGGGTTGTTACACTTTAGGTCATAGTTAACCTCTTCCAAATGAGAGCAACCTTCTCGGTCGTCTTTCTAATAATTTCTGGACCCAACAACGGTGCATCACCCACCTCGGCCAACAAACCGGTGATCTACAAGGTCGGCCATACAGGGCCTTAAATGGTGCCATCTCAATGCTAGCTTGATAACTATTGTTATAGGCGAACTCAATCAATGGTAAGTGCCTCTCCCAAGATCGCTCGAAATCAAGGACGTAAGCTCTAAGCATGTCCTCCAAAATTTGAATGGTACACTCTGACTGCCCATCGGTCTAAGGGTGGTAAGCGGTGCTAAAGGTCAACTTAGTTCCCAATGCCACTTGAAGGCTTTGCCACAACCGGGCAGTAAAACAAGGATCTCCATCCGATACAATGGTTACAGGAACCCCATAAAGTTGAACTATCTCTCTAATGTATAACTCTGGCAAATGCTCAACTAAGTCACCAGTGCGCATTAGAATGAAATGTGTAGATTTAGTCAACCGATCAACAATCACGCAAACGACATCATTGCCTCACTGTGTTCTTGGAAGCTCAAGTACAAAATCCATGGTAACATACTCCCATTTCCACTTTGGTTATCGGTACGGGTTGTATCAAACCTGCTGGCCTTTGGTGTTCGGCTTTCACTTGTTGACAAGTAAGGCATTTTGATACAAATAAAGAGACATCCCGCTTCATACCCCTCTACCAAAATTGGCGACTAAGATCGTGATACATTTTGGTGGCTCCTGAATATACCGCAAGGCGTGAGTCATGTGTAGACGTCCCCGAACGCCCTGGGAGGGAAATCCCGTTTTGTTCATTGGGCTTACTACAGTTCGGGACTCAAATGTCACGGTCCTGTATCTAATCTCGCAGAGTGCAATGCAAGACCGATGAATCATCAAAGAGTCCAAATCCGGCAAATCGTTTTTAAAAATAAATTTTTTTGAAAGAAGTGCCAAACATGGACTGCTTTTCCAGATACAGAGTCGCCACCTAAATATTTTATTTTGGGAAATTTTGGAAACCCTGACTCGTTTGCCTAAGGCCACGTGTCCGTCATCACCAAAGTTGCCTCGGCTCGGGAACTTGGGTACGATTGGGGAAGCTCACTTCGTGAGCACCCCCGTTAGCCCGATCAAAGATCTGCCTCTATTAACCATGACATTGAGTTTTGAAAACATTATGTGCTCTTATTCCGGTTATTAACCTAGATTTACTACATGATGCACACAGCATACAAGTATAGATTGGATCGCTTGAATTGGAACAAAACACCTAATGTTTGCTTTTGAAACGGTTTGCTACTCGCAAGTAGGCTAAAATGCGAATTTGCCACCCTCAGGTGGGCTTAGAAAACAAGATGATTTGCCACTCTCAAGTAGGCTTAAAACTCACAGTCAATGCATTATTCCAATTCAAATAATCCAACCTTCACCCACAAGCATTCAGGCAGGTATATCACATAAGCAGTTAGCCTCATGGTAAACATGCTATCATGGCAGTCACTCACACACATGCAAGGATGCTAAAGCATAAACACTTATCGAGTACTCCGAGCCAAAACAGAAACTAGTTAGTAATCAATGCATAATCCTAGTTCATGTTAAGATGGCTAATGCAACACATGCAAAATGCAACTAGAAATAGGCTCGGCTATCCTAAGAATGGCATATGAGATGCTACAGCTAACACGTGTTCAACTTGGAATTGGAATACAATGCAGTTAGTATAATGTGTCAAGCCCGGTGCATACAATATAGATGAATGATGCAAACATGCAAGCATAAGTATGCTAATTGAAACATGCCCTAATCTAACCATCATAAGCTAGTAAATAAAAGGGAGAAAGACGTGGGGTTGGAAGACATACATCACACACATGCACACTTATTACAATTGTGCCCTCGCTCGGAGGGTCCGAATAAATAATACAGTCCGAATAAATAATTAACTGCTCTAGCTAATTAATATCACAAAACCCTAATTAATTAACAAATTAACTAGGAAAGCAAATAAATTAGCATGCAAGCTAAATGGACCGCCTCAGCTCTGTTCCAAATGATGAAAGATGCATGCATGCTCAAGCCGCCTCATCGGGAAATTCCTCGTGATGCCCCGATTCGCCTCTGTTTGCAATTGATCGCGGAATGCTGTACAAAACTCCAAAAGGTTGTTGACCAGTTTTTGCTGTCGGTTTCCGGTTTGCTGTAACAGAGAGCAAGAAAGGGACATGGCAAAGTATTTTCACATATGTATGCACGACCACTCTCCCTGTCATTGCACAAGCTCTAGGGAGTGTAGACCTCAATCCTCATGCCACCAATCACGCATCTCGATGCATGATGGCCGAGGCGTCTAATTGCATGACTCAATATGAAATGAATGCACATATAAACACAACAAGACCTAAACTCCATCATGGGTAATCCAGAGTGTCGGCGACCGAGAATTGAGACACGTTTCATCACTTTGAGTACGAAACGTCCCTCGTTTCCCATGTTTGGACTAACCCTACTCCAAACACAATGCACTGAGATGGCATACATAATGCGGCTAACATGCAACCCTAAATGCAATGCAACCTAATCATGTTGGCATGCGAGGGATGATATGCACGCATGCAATTAGCATACGCAATGCTATGAACCTAGAATGGCATACTCAATTCACATGAGCTATATGGCATACATAATGCACACATGCGAAGATAAACATCCACAAAGACATAACCAAAGCATACACAATGCGATGGTCAAACATGCAACAACATGAACCAAATGGCATACACAATGCAAGGTGGACTTAAACCAATATGAGTGGACCTCAGCCACACTCACATCAATGGCCACATATGACGGAATTAGGCAACAAAACACATGCGAATATGCACAAATGCAAGGGACCGAACCTAAGGTATCAAATGCCACTCTACCAAAGCATGGAAAGGGATGAAATATGGCATACAATCATACATTTTCCAGCTCTGAAATGACATGCAAGATGGTCCCGAATCATGCAAGCATCTCACACAATGCATGCTAGATGGCCCGAATACCGAAACTAGTGAAGCGCATTACACTAGAGGTACACAAAGCAATGCACAAATGACAAAACCGACCCCAAACAGACCCTAGGTAGGTCCAAGATAGTGGGAAAATGGCCTAAAATGATGGCTCAAAGTGCATGGAAATGAAGCTCATTCAATGGTCCGAAAACGAGGCATTTATGCACAACTCTCAAACGCATTTAAAGAGTGGAAAACATGACAATATGGCATGCATGTAAGCTCTGAAATATGATGTGCAATGCCCCAAAACATGAAAACACCTCAGCATATGCATGTACTAAACCTCTAAACTCAAAGATAAGCATGGATATTGAACTACAAGCATGCAAAATAAGCATCATTCGACCATGAGACCCAAAAATAGAGCCGAGGCAGTCCAAAATACGCACAAAATCAGTTTAAGGCATGGCCAAAAGGTGCTAGAATCAAGGGCCAAAAGATCATGCAATACAAGCTAGTGAACCATGATTTGCACTACAACTATATGAAGCACATGAGAGCTCACCAAACCAGCCAAAAAAAAAAGTATGCCATACTAAATCATGCCCAAAAACCCATGGAAACATGGTCAACGCATGCAAGAATGATGTGTCCCTTTGAAAGGCCAATAAGGGGGTTATTCTACACATATATAATGGACATACAAAATGGCAAAAACACCTCTGGATAGAGGTTATGATGGCCCTAAAACTCACTGAAAATGGCCTGAAATGAGTCTAGGAAGCATGCAAGCAAAGGCCCCTTTGAAAGGCCTTGAAGGGGATTACTCTACACATGCATAATAGACATTCAACATGGCAAAAAGGGCTCTGGACAGGGCCTAGGCAGGTCACAAAACTCACAAAAAGTGGCCTAAAACATGGCTTTGAAACATACAAATAAGGGCTCCATTGTAAGGCCAACAAAGCTAGTAAACAAAACAAGGGGTGAGAGGGTCACCCGTCGCTGATTTTGAGGCTCAAAAACACATGTTAGCCACTAAAAATTTGCTGGATTTTAGTGGGTAAAAGGCCAAACCAAGGCCAACACAAATGCTCTAATGCGTAGCTCAAAATAAGAGGAAATGAAGCATGCAAGGGGGTAGATGACCCCCAACAGAAAAATGGCCTTAAACAAACATGTTTAGAAGCTCAAAACAAGAATTTTTCAGTTTATGAAAAAGCCTAAATATGCTTGCAAACTAGGCTAAGATATGGATCAAAATAATGCTCAAAAGAGGGAAAAATGATTACCCTTGGAGACCAGCAAAAACCAGCAGCCTCTGGACCCAAAAACCCAACCTTGAACCTTTGAAAATACCCTCCAAGGGTCTTAGGTTGATGATGGAAGGGTTAGGCTATGGATTTGTGTGCAAAGGAGCCAAGAACCAAGCAATTTAGAGCTTAAAAGAGAGAGATATAAAGAGAGATATATTTTTTAGCCCTAACAAAAATATGAACCCTTGCAAATGGAGAGGGAGGGCTTCCTTTATAGAGAGGAGAGGCAAAATCTTCTCCAAGAAGCTTCAAATCCAGGTTAAACATCCTCCAGACACATGAATGGAGGATGCAGTAAATGCCTTCCAACTGGCACAGCTAGAACACACTCATTGAGACAAACAAGGAGAGAGCAGGCCGACCAGGTCAAGGGTCAAGGTGGTCGACCATCCCATGATGAAGCCCCAGAAGTTAGATTTCCAATGGCGTAAACCTTGCATTAAAATTCCATTTGTGCAAAAAGTTATGCCTGTTTTGGTGAAGCCGCGCAGATTCGGTCCAACCGGATTGATGCCCTACTTCAACCAACCATATCTCCCCTGTCTGGACTTGGCTTTAGGAGATTCTTGAGTGCAAAATGAAGCCCTGGAAGTCTCCTTTCCAACGGTGGTGGCCTCATATCTTAAATCCAAGTGCATAGACAGATAAGCCTGATTTAGCAAGGACTGCTCGACTCTCTCTTAGCGATTCATGACCATCCTCTTCCTCAAGTAGGTTTCTTCTCTCCACTCTTCTTTTCTTCAACTCCACATCCCCGAACAAGGTGTTTTGAAAGATTTTTCAAAGATCTCATCTCTCTTTCATTCATTTCCACTTTGCCCTTGCTCGGTTTACCGAAAAGTGCGACATTTAACAAAATACGAGCATCGAAACATCGTAGAACTTTATTTTCAAAATGTTTTGAAAGAGAGGGTTTCAAGTCTAAAATCTTTTGATCAAGATTGTTTTGGTCCAAAAAAAAAAAGATCTATGAAGTTGAGATTTGACTCTCTCCTTGCCGAAGAAACCAAACCTTTGCCCTGCACACCTTTCTCCATCAAGTAAATCATCAATAGTGCCCAAGTCTTAAGCGCGGTCAAAAATGGAGTGTCTACATGATGGAACTCCCAAAGTACTTCCTCTCTACAAGATTTTGGCATAAACAAACGGTCTAGATAACGTATACTCAGATCCGACTGAATGTTCAAACCCTTCTCTTCCTTCTCGTTGGAAATTCTATCACGGATTGACTCCACCTCATGGTCCCCCTGTTGTGCCTCTATGACGTTGCTAATTAAGGTAGGTTGACCACTCAAAATAAACAAGGTAGCACTCTCGCCGGACTCACCCAAGTGAAAATCAAACTTGTCAATAACACCTAGCATAACACATTCTCGAATGGTCACACTTGCCAAACTACTCACAGATTTTCGACTTAAGGCATCGGCCACTACATTGGCCTTCTCTAGATGATAGTGCAATTCAAAATCATAATCTTTTATAAATTTCATCCACCTTCGTTAACGTAGATTCAAGTCTTTTTGGGAAAACAAATACTTTAGGCTCTTATGATCTGAGAAAACCTCAAACTTCTTGCCATACAAACAATGTCTCCAATTTTTCAAGACAAAAATTACTGCCACTAATTCCAAATCATGGGTGGGGTATTTTTTCTCTTGAGTTTTCAATTGTCGAGAATCGTAGGTCACAACCTTTCCCCCTTACATCAAGACACAACCAAGCCCATCCCGAGACGCATCACAATAAACGGTGTAACCCAAACCTCTTTCCGGGATTATCAAGATCGGTGCGGTAGTCAATCTAGTCTTAAGTTCTTGGAATGACTTTTCATAAGCTTCACTCCACACAAATTTGACACCCTTCCTAGTCAACCTAGTCAAAGGCGCGGCTAGTCTAGAGAAGTCCCTTACAAAATGTCGATAATACCCCACTAATCCCAAGAAACTCCAGATCTCAAAAATATTTTTGGGCTGTCCCCAATCCTGTACGACATCTATCTTCGAAGAGTCTACAATTACTCCCTCTCTCGGCACCACATGTCCCAAAAATTTCACATCGGTTAACAAAAACTTGCATTTCTCAAATTTGACATACAATCAGTGCTCCCTAAGCAAATCAAGCACTACCCACAAGTGAGCCTCGTGCTCCTCCTTGGAGGTTCAATAAATTAAGATGCCGTCCACAAAGACGACCTCGAAACGATCCAAGTACTCTCGAAAAATTTGGTTCATCAAATCCATAAAGGAAGCAAGTGCATTGGTCAACCCAAAAGGCATTATAAGGAATTCATAGTGGCCATAACGTATACGGAAGGTCGTCTTCTGGATGTGCTCCTCCCAGACTCTCAACTGATGGTACCCCGACCTCCAGTCTATCTTCGAGAAGTAGCGAGACCCCCTAAGTTGGTCAAATAAATCATCTATTCTAGGTAGAGGGTACTTGTTTTTAACGGTAACTCGATTCAACTTGTGGTAATCAATACATAACCACAACGACCCATCATTCTTCTTCACAAAGAGGGTCGGCGCTCCCCAAGGTGATGTACTAAGGCGAATGAAGCCCTTGTGTAAAAGCTCTTAGAGTTGAATCTTCAATTCATGCAATTCAGTGGGTGCAAATCTATACGGTGCCATGGAAATCAGTGTCGTGCCAGGCACTAAGTCAATGGAGAACTCAATTTCCCGGTGGGGTGGCAAACTAGTAAGGTCCTCAAGAAAGACATCCGGGTATTCACAAACTACCCTTGGCAATTCAACACGGGGCCCCATCACTCTCACTGTCCAAGAGAGTCGCAAGAAGGCCACTAAGCTTGCTCCTAATACGAGGGTCAAAAACTGGTGACAAGACCCTATCAACTCGATACCCTAGAAAATAAAAACAATCACCACTCGAGGTGCATACTGTAACTTTTTGACAGAAACTCATGGCTCGGTACGAAGATAACTAGTCCATGCCTAATGACATCAAAACTTGACATGTCTAGCAACACAAAAGCAAATGGAAGTCGACGCCTGACAACCTCTATCTCACAATCATGACATCCTCAGTCTAAATCAACCGTAGCCCCAACTAGTGGCTCTACTCTGAGCGGAGATGCTAACCGTGCCACCTCTAACCCCAATGCAGAAGCAAATGCAATAGATATAAATGAATAAGACGCACCTGTATCTATCAACACGTTAGCCAAAGAATTACACATAACAAAAAATACCTCTCACAACTAAGGATGCTGGTAACTTCTCTGGCGCAGTAATAGCATACACGCGCCCCTGTGGCCTTTGATTAACTTGCTTATCTCTTGGAGCATAGGCCTGCTGCACTGACTGAGCTGAAGCGGCTCTCTGATTAGCTCGTGAAGCCTAAACTGAATGAGCCTGCTGGTGGCTCTGAGTCTGCCTCAACCCTGATGCGCTAGATGCGCCTCCCAACTACGAGCAAGTCCTCTTTATATGCCCCGTCTGACCACACTGAAAACAAGTAAGCCCTTGTCCTCTATTCTGAGACTGACTCTGAGACCGATTAGGTAGTGGTGGTAACATCTGCTACCCTCCTCCTTTCTATGGGCATGAAAAGGCCTTGTGACCTGGTTAGCCACACTTGAAACATGAAAAATTACCCGGTGCACTTTTTCCCAGGCCTGCACTAGGCAAAGGAAAAGTAGATCTAGACTGTTATGGTTGAGACTGGGATGAAAAGGTGCTCCTCCTCTTCTTGTTAGGTCTATAGTCTCCCTGTGACTCCTGGCCCCTAGACCTCGAACCCCGAAGTCTCTCCTCCTCGGTCTACACGGTAATCTCTACTTGTGTCGCCGCCTCCACGAGATGATCATAGTTCCGAATCATATTTCCGGAAACATTGAATAGGATCTTAGTTCTCAACTTCTTCTCAAATTCTATGCAACGACGCTCCTCCGTTGTCACCAACTCCAATGCAAACCGGGACAAACTAGAGAAGGCTGCTTCAAACTCGGCCATGGACGAGTTAAGTTGTTTGAGGTCTTGAAACTCTTGCCTCAATCTCTCCCTAGTAGTGGAGGTAGGTACTTATTTTGGAAAGCAACCACAAAGGCTTCCCATGTTGATTCCAGCTTACCCTTGGCATACTTCCATCACTGGCCCACATCCCCTTTAAGGTAGTAACTCGCTAGAGTCACCCTTAGCTCGTTATTTTCAATATGAAGCATCTCAAGTGTCTTCACCGATTGCTCAAGCCACTCATCTGCTTTCTTGGGCTCAGGGCTGCCATGGAACTCATTCGGTTTGGCCTGCAAAAACTCCCTAGTAAGGAAACTCGCACTTGTCTCTATGACGTTCTCTCGGGCTTGGTTCTCCGCTCTCAACAAATTCATCAACTCCCTCCAAGCCCCTGTCATTTTTCTGGCTAGGGCTCCCATTGCGGTTCGACCTGCTTGTTTCGGAATTCCCACTTGCCCCACTTGCTCAGCCACATTAGCTTGGCCTGCTTGCTCTGCCGCATTGGCATGGCCGAACCCTTCCTCTTGCACCAGGACCTCATGGACTAGTACTTCATGCATACCCCGGTGAGGCCTACAACGCCTCTCGACTCTACCACCATGGGCTTGACCTCTTCCTGACATCCTAATAAGGGACAAGAGAAATAATTTAGCACACGAACCCACATTTGCTAGCAACTTACCTCACACGTTGGACCACAACAATTCTATATATTTCTCTACCATATAAACAATTTAATTTCATTCCACATAAGCACTTAACCATGTAAACACATACGAATTATTCTTATACGATGAAATTCATCCCATAAAAAACCAAGAATTCTTAGTAGAACGAGTATTGATCAAGTACCCTTCTAATAAGACCTCAAGGAATTTAATAGGCACAAACAACATCCCAAAAGTCCAATCCCATACCCATCTAGTCATATAAACATGTTATCATATAGTCACAAAATATAAAACACTTCCTAATCATGCGAAATGAACTCATAGTGGTGAAACAACCACTTCCCATGATCCCCAAGTATTCAAACCCAGTAGCTCTGCTACCAAATTGTAACGTCCTGAAAAAATAACACCATTAAAGTATGTCAACCAACGCTCTTCATAATAGAAGTACTTCTCCAACATTGGTTTATTTAATCATAAAGTGTTTACAAAAAAAAATAGTTCACATGTGTATATACATTCAATGACTTCAGTACATGAATCTATAGCATGTGAAGCATCAAGTCAAAATAAATAACGCCCTCAAGGGACTACAAAGTCCAAGGCTTAAGCCCGGTTACACAAAATGGTTACTCGAACCTATACAAATATAGTCCTTGGCTTAAAAAAAAATAAAAAATTCATTCACAACAAAACGAAAGCCTTGTGCTCTCGACACGCACATCCACGCCCTTAGTTAGGCGGAACCACCACATCTTTTCCTGTACAAAATCCCATAAGGTGAGCATAAAGACCAGTAGAAAATTCTTAACAAAGTATATACATTTTATACTAGTCTCACGAAATGAAATGCACATGCCATGCTATGCATTTTGAAAGAAAATTACATCTTTATCTTTTGAAAACCATCACGCTCAATGATATCTTGAAATTTCAACAATTCAAAATTTATCAATTTAACTCAAGGGGCGGTAAATACGACACAGTAATCCCTAGGTTAGTGTCTGCAAGTAGGCATAACTAGCGCTACCAAAACCCCACTTTACCGGTTACTAACCAGAAGGGACGTGTTAACTCCTCCGCGCGCATTTCCAGTCTTTCACCCTGGACACTTAGGCTAACTTAATCAATTTCATCTACACCTCCTGTCCAGACTTACAAACCTATTTACTCCAAAGAAATTTCATGAAAATTTATTTACAAACTTTCTTTTCTCAATGTAAAAGTTTCCGAAATTCAAGTTCAAAATTTGTAACAACCAATTGAATGGGTATGCGATTGCAATAATTAACAATACCACATAACGTTCCTCCATTTTAAATTATCCCACACAATATTTCCATAATAGTCAAAATCCATATTTCTCCTTTCAATGTCATTTCACATGATATCCACATATTCAATTAAATCCATCAATAAGTAGCAACATTTTCACACTTCGTGATTCCCAACAATTTAGTCATTTCAAGACTATATCAACATTTTGGACAACAACTTCCAAAATCAACAATTCTCATATTCCATGAAATTCGTCATTTATACATAAATATAAGAAATTTTCCAATCAATCATTCATTTTGGCACAAAATATATAAATATGTATAATAATAATATAATATAATAACAATATCATCCATGGGTTCTCAACATCTTTCAATCCCAAATTTCTAGGTTTTCTCACCACAACTATACACACCCAAATCATTTGAAAGAATCTCTCCAAAAATCATCTTTTCTCAATCAATGTAGTTCAAAACCTTCACGAGATTATTTCAAAGGAAACAAGGGGTAAACCCACTTTCAAAATCACTCACATTCTTGAACCAAAATTCAAGTTTCAATGCTATCAAAGGGGGTTTCAAAAATCAACCAAATATTTTTTAAATATATATATATAACTCAAAGAAAAATCCCTACCTCTAGTTTTGGAGAAGAAAAGACATGAAAGCCCTAAATCCAATGGTGTCGAAATCTGATCTTCACTGCATATAACGAAGCCCTCGAGAAGTTATCCAGCTTTGGTGAAGGAACAAGGATCAAAATCCCAATAAATTTCAAGAAATCAAGGCTTTAATCTAATTTGGTGTAGGAAATGTAGAGAGAAGAGAGAAAAAAGTGTTTTTAGAGAGAGAGATATGATGATAAAGTGATATACACTCAGCCTAAGAAGAGAGAAAAGACAGAATTTTTGGATTCAGCGGAGTCCCGCACGTGCGGCACCCATTCTCGTACGTGCGGAGCGTACCTCCAGCACGTACGACACTCACCCCTGTACGTGCGACACTCTCACCCCGCACCACCAACTGCACTTGTATATAATGCAATAGAGCCCTTGACAATCCCCTGTTTTCCGCACATGCGATCCAAGCCCCTGTACATGCGGCTCTGCCCTCCAATCTCGCACCATCCAAAACAAACGAAACTCGAGATAACAATAAATAAGAACGAAAATTTTAGAGAAAAAGTTTTCAAAACAATGAACCCAACCGTTGACAAGACCACACGTTAAAACTCGACACTCTAATGAAAGTAAATCGAACATAACTCAAGAGGACGAGGCGAATTACATACCCGGTCATCACATAAATTACATCACCCATGTCCATCATGTCTAAAACAGAGGACTGCCAACCCTAGGTGGTGACAACGCTATAAATTCCCGGCTCATAATGACAAAGTAAGGAAAATTTTTCATTTAGACCATTGGTCATGTTGTAGTAGTCTTTATCAATTATCATCGGCCTATCATGGCTCGATTAAATCTAAGAACCTTTATTTGGATAACTGTATTAGGTCATAAAATATTTATTGGAACTAACAATCTTTCACGCTCCTAACTTTTCGCTATAAAAGCAGAAGGTAAATCCCTACGAATATACTTATCCAATTCTCTAACGAGCAGTTGGGTCACAATGTCCACAAAATAAAGCTCCGAACTCATGTCAATCATAGCCTAAGTTGAAGTAAGCCTCACTCCCTAGGAGGAAGTCTTCTCATGGTCTACACATTCCTCAATGGTGCAACATTTCAGTATTTGCCTTATGCCTCAAAAAATGACTATCCAAATCGCGCATAACTTTGGAACAGTTTCGCGTCGTAGCGAAAAGTTAACCAAATCCTAGAATTGGTTAATCCTCAAAGACTTTATCTTAAAATGCGCAGCATTGACCCACTTTCTAAAAACAGGGGACTAGAGAGCCTTTGGCATTATCTGTAACTAAGAATGTAGAGTATTCTTCTCTAATGGAGTAATCCATTAGTAGGCACATCACTCTCACTGTCCATAGGATATTAGAAATTATTTTCCATTTTGAACTAGGCTACATAAAGTGCCATACTTAGAATTCTCTATCTTATAGAGTTCCAAAACTCTATTCACGTCACATTTACTAAAAAAACTTTATGTGACTTAGTTACACTCCCACAAAGCTGCTCACCTATAAGCATGACCCGAGGGGTTTACATGACAGCATACAATAATGCACTACATGACCCTAAGCATTTACAAGACAACATACAATAATGCGCCATAGAACTGTAGGTCTTAACTTCGCAATCTTATGAGAAGTAAAATAAAGATAAGTTGTTTGACGCTTACAGATCGCCCACAAATTGCTCTCCACTAACTCATTACTCAAATGGAGTGTAAAATCTGATATGGAGGGCACTTAGTTAGTGACATAAGCAACAAACTAAAGTGTAATTCCCAATTGGGAAACATATTGCACCATCTCCACTGAACATAAGCAATACTTAATTCTTTATCTCTACTACACCATTGTGTTGTTATGTACTAGGAATAATCAATTTTCTAAGCATCCATTTCTCTTCACAGAGCTTTCTTAAAAAACAACTCAAATAGATACTCGCTACCTCGGTCAAAACTAAAAGCATGAAAGCTCTTATGTTATTGATCTCGACCTCAAATGTGCAATATCGAAAATCATCTCAAAACTTTTGACTTATGGGAGATCAAATAGTCTTGACTAAGATGCGTATCGTAATCTATAAATGTGTCGAGATTAGGGCTAACTATCATACCATTATACGTATCAAGTCATAAATATCATAGTGGACTAAATGTGCCAATACAGATGCCTTTCTGCGACTTTCCTACTTGCTTGTGTGCAACCATTGCCAACAAAGTTGCACATTCACATGAGAGCAAGATGCCATAAGCAAGTGGGCCCAAGAGGGCCTACTCAAATCATTTATGTCATCCCTTTGTCAATGTGGTTAAGTACAATAAGCTACCGGTTCATGACCAATGTCATAAACTAATTCCAATCATCCTAATGTGTGAGTTCTCAAAGACAAGTGTAAAGGTTTAGGCACAACTAGGTAATGACTCATGAGTAACTCATGTTCACTAGATCATAAAAGGATGTCATGGAGATATCAAGTGTACCTAAGTCACAAATTTAACTAGTAATTGCTAATCCCTTTCACCTTTAAATCTATTTTATTTTCCATACACTTTATTACATCCAGTTGAAACCTGACAATACTCGTCTTGCCATCTCTATTTCTCGCTTCAGGGTTAGTTGCAATTAATTTTACTATCCACAAGAAAGAGAGAATAAGCTACTAAACTATGACTGCTCCTGAAGCAACTTAAGCGCAAATCAGACTAAAGAGTCTAATTCAACACAATGCTCTCATGAGTGATGCGTCAAATTCTTAGAGTGATAACAACCAACTTGGCCTTGACCTTTTTTATTACTATGCTGTAACTTTTATTCTTAATGATAAACGCCATTCAAAGGCGTTAGCCTAGCTAAGGAATCTTACAAAGAGACACCTCCTCATGTCTCACACTCAAGTGTGGAAACAAGAAGTGTCCAGAATTAGACAAGTTGACAGTACTAATAGATTTTGCAGCCACTAGGCACTAATCTTCTCACTTAATGTTAATAGATTTTGCAGTTTCTAAGCACTAAAATTTTAACCTCAAGTGATACTTCAACGCACACTAGTATAGTGCGTGAAATTTTGCTTCATCCACTCCTATTAGTTGGGTAGAGAGCGAAACACTACTTATACTGGCTACTCGTTTTACATTTAATGATTAACTCATTTGAGTTCGCATATCTTGGATAACGTGACTCTTGGATATTGCTTCATCCAATAATGCAACATTATTAAAATTTAAATTACAAAGTCAATTCGCGTAACTCAATAGTCATGATTACATCTAGATCTATTGAGGGCTTACAAATCTCACAGCTCCAAACTCGCCAACCAAAGTTGTTTAGCATGCCGCTAACCATAGCGCACACATCAATTTTTATAGTGCCAAACAAGGCAACAAAACCACGGCGACGTTGAGTCATGTTTCCTTACTTTGGCTCAATTAAGGTCTAATCGAAAGTTTCCAAGACTTTTTTGCTCATCTAAAGAATGAGATTACATTGTTCACATTTGAACAACTCCAAAAAGCCTTGTTTACATTGTTCACATTTGCTCACCAAAATTAACTTTCATAAGCTAACTCAATTAGAAGAAAAAATGCGTATTAAAATTAATTTGATTAGCATATTACAATATAATTTTGCCGCAAAAATCTAAATTAAATAGTGACAATATTACACAAGTCATAAGATTGAAAATCTGCTATGCTCGTAATCATCTCTTACACCACAAGTGATAATTATCTAAAATTTAATTTAATTCATGCGCAAAAATATTGGGTTTCAAAAGTAAATCTACAAAGATTTCCCTCAACTAAACAACCTCCCACTAACTATGGCATGTCTAAAGCATGATAAAACATTTAGATCCATACAATAATATCTCAATGTGAATTCATAAAAGAAAACATGTTAGATTAATTTAATCATGGAATTAAAAATCACCAAAATAAATAAATCATGCTATTTAAAATAACAACAGACTACAAGTTCTAAGAATTTAAAAGAACTTAACATGTTGTCTACAATATTTAAATAATGTCATAACAGATTTCTGTAATTTCTACAATTGTTTGAAATTTTCTAGAATTATAAGTAATTAATAATTACACAAAAAAATAAGAAATAAATATTAAAGAATCTAAGAAAATACAAAAAAAAAAATAGACCAGCAAATAAGATTTCATAGTAGTTGTCTACTGTAAAATGTTTAAGTTCAGAATCCAAGTCATGTTTTTCCAAGAGCAATTTAACATAAAAATATTGAATTATTCATTAATGAAAAATATTTTATTTTCCATAAAATTCTGAAACTTTAGCATCTTATATAAAAATTAATTGCAAGTCCAACGGTATAAGCCATGCTTCAATCAGAATTATAACGAATAATGTAGAAGTAATTTTAAATTAAAAAACAAACAAATAGGGCCTTAGCACAGCAGCAGTTGCCTTTCGCAGCTCGGCTTGCAGCATGTCACACTGACATCAACACGCATGTCGCGCTGACATCAGCACGCGCAACAATTTTGTCTTTTTTTTTCCTTTTTTTTTTTTTTCAATGGTGCCAACTCTCATCCAAAATTGAATTTGAATTTTCTCCTCAATCGTAAGTTGGAATCAGGCCCATAATATACCATTTCAAAGGTTTCGAAACAAGGATTTCAAATATATAATTTTCACAACATGAAAATAAAGCATATAAAACCAGCATACAGTCAAAGTTATGAAAATTAATTATGAATCTCCATTTTTCTCAAAATTCGATCGTCCTATTTTTTTTCAAAATTTTGTAGATATGCTCTATATTATATGGATTACAACATACAAAAAATTTAAGATGATCAAAGATGGTTCGAAAAAATCAATGTTTATGTACAAATTATATCTATACATATATTCATGCATAAGTAACACGAAAACACCCAACAATGATTCTGATACTAATGTAGGAAAAATAATAAACAATACACAACAAAAATAAACAAATTCGGACATACTTTTTACGCTCAAACCGAATCTATGGATCATGTGGGTGAATCACATGCTTTCATTGATGTTTTCGAATAATTCCCAATAGTGGAGTAGAACTACTAGAGAACTACCCACACTCTGCACAATACAAAGACTATTATGTGTTTCTATGGAGAGAGAAAAAAAATAAATAAGAAAATAGAGAAGATTACATGAGACTCATACTGTTAAAATTAACTCTCACCATATAACATGTATATTATATAGAAGTGTTATAATCATCCACAACTCTACCTCCACAAGAGATTAGATAGTGGGTTGATCACATTTATCCCGAAGATAAGTAAATCCAAGTCCACTTTTGACCAGGCCTCTCCTTATGGATCTTGGGTCATACTACCATGAGCGACCCAATCGGATATGGGTTCCAAACCCAATCCAATTTCCAACAGTTATCCTCTCCATTAAATATTTGTAATAGAGAAGTTTCATTACATTATTTAATGGTGAGTGTAACTTTTTTAAATTTAAAATAATTATAAATTTACATTCTTATTTCATATCCATTGAATTTGTAATGAAAATCCTATCTTAAAAATAAAATAAAATAAAATAAAAATTTATAATAAAAATCCTCCCTTACATACATAAAACGGAGATCATCAAATCCTACTATTTGCTACCCAAAAGCCAAGGCCTCCATGGAAAAGTAAAGTATATGCAATGGCAACCATGAGCCTAGTCTATGTTGGAAAATAAGCTTGATAGCCACCAAAACAAATATGTGCTCAAAGATTGCTTCAACGTTTGTAGGCTTAGCATTTAATGCATTCACACTGATAGTCGTAGTTGCATTCAATGGATTCACACTGATAGCTGTATTTGCATTAAATGCATTCACATTGCTAGTTTATCTATAAATAGCTAATGTATCGGACTGATATGAGTGTGGGAAAAAGAAAAATAAAAGAGAAAAAATTGTGGTTCATGCTCTGTATTTTCAAAATTATTTTGAGTGAATTTAATTTCAATTTGGTTCAGTGTTAATCCTCTCATTGTGAATCACCAATAGTGGTTTGCACTCAACTCCCACTAATAGTGGTATCAGAGCCGGTTTTGTGCGTTTTCGGAAAAACAGAGTGTGTTTTCAAAAATTACCCAAAAATCAAAGTGGTCAAAATCCATTTTTGATCACATCAGCTTGAAGCTCCCGACGAGACGAGCACAACCATGAAAACCGCGTCGAAAACGGATCTCGGACGACTCCACACGCGCCACTGACGCTGTTCTCTCGCGCTTCCAGAGGAAGAAGAAGCGTGATACCACGTGCAAGCAGGTGCCACATGTGCGCTGACGTCATCTACTAACGTCATCTAAGCCGCTGACCAGCTTTGACCAAGCCGAGCCAAACTGCCGTTGACCGAGCTGAGCCTGAGTCGCGCCGCTAACCAAACCGCGTTGACTGCACCGTTGATCGAGCTGCTGACATCAGCACACGGAGGATTAATCCAGTGTGACGCGGCTAAGTTACAGCCGCAGATCTGAAGCGTCAAAGCTATATTTGGCTTAATCCGAGCCATTCGGAGTCTGTTTCTGGTGATCCAATAGTGCTTTCCTACTATTTGGAGTATTCCAGACACATCTGTACGGTCAGAATTTCCAAATTCCATCCTGAAAATTTGTAGATTTTTTAGAGTCAACCAATGGCCAGCACAAACAACTTCTTTCAGCCCCAGATTCCAAAACTCAACAAGGAGAACTATGAAAATTGGAGTATTCAAATGCAAGTCCTACTAGCCTCATGAGATTTGTGGGAGTTAGTGGATCGAGGATATGACGAGCCAGCTAGTCTCAAAGATGAAGGAAATGTAAATGAAGCTCAGAAGATAGCATTAAAAGTTTCAAGGAAGAGAGATAAAAAGGCCTTGTATCTACTCTATCAAGGCATTGATAAGTCAAGCTTTGAGAAACTTTCAGCAGCAGCAACCTCAAAAGAGGCATGGAGTATTCTTCGCAATTCACACCGTGGAATTGAGAAGACGATCAGAGTTTGACTCTAGTTGTTACGTGGCGAATTCGAGATGTTGCACATGAATGAGAATGAGTCAATTTCTGAGTACTTCAACAGAACATTGACCATTGTTTATCAGATGAGAAGATATGGAGAGAAGATGGAATCTTTTCAAGTGATAGAGAAGATTCTCTAATCACTCAGTCCTAAGTTCGAGCACGTGGTTATAGCAATAGAAGAGTCCAAGGATCTTAGTGCCATGGCCATCGATGAGTTGATGGGCACACTTGAGATTCATGAACAAAGGATAAACAAGAAGACTCCCTCAAGTTCCCTAGAACAAGCTCTTCAATCGAAGCTGTCTTTCAGAGATGACAAAAACAAGCAAAAGGGGACATCACAAAGAAGCCAAGGAAGAGGTTGTGGTTACAATAACCAAAGTTCTGGTTTTCAAGGAAAAGACAGAAGAGGTCTAGCCAGTGGAGGAAGAAGACAACCACATTTTGCTCCACGAGGAAGGGCAAGAGGAAGAGGAGGTGGTTACAACAACCGAACAGGAGTTGACAAAAGCAATGTTCAGTGCTACGAGTGCCACACGTTCGGGCATTACAGCAATGAATGCCGAAGTAAAGCAACAACAGAAGCTGGAGAGTAAGCAAATTTTGCCGAGCAGGAAACAAACAAAGTTGTACCTATAGTCCTGCTTGTCCACCACGGAGACACTGAAAACCAAAACAATGTTTGGTATCTAGATTCGGGAGCCAATAATCACATGTGTGGTAAAAGAGAGTTGTTTGTTGAGCTTGACGAGACTGTATAAGCACAAGTCTCATTTGGTGATTCCTCAAAGACTCTAGTGAAAGGAAGAGGTAATATTCTGATCAAGCTCAAGAATGGAGATCATGATTACATCTCCAATGTTTATTATGTTCCTTCCATGAAGAACAACATTTTGAGTATGGGACAACTCCTAGAGAAGGGATACAACATCAGCATGAAAGATTGTCATCTTACCATCAAATACAATCATGGTAATTTGATCGCTTAGGTGAGAATGTCCAAGAATCGGATGTTTGCATTGAACATCAAACATGATGCTGCGAAGTGTTTAAGTGTCATCATCAAAGACAAAGACTGGCTATGGCATTTGAGGTTTAGACATCTCAACTTTGGAAGCTTGAAGTTGTTGTCAAGTAAGAATATGGTAAAAGGGCTCCCTCATATTGCTCATACTAATGAGATTTGTGAAAGCTGCATTCCTGGCAAGTATCACAGAACTAGCTTTGCCAAAGAAGTGAAGTGGAGAGCAACAAAGCTGCTGGAGCTAGTGCACACTGATGTGTGTAGTCCATTGAAGCCAATGTCAAATGGACAGAATAGATATTTCTCACTTTCATTGATGATTATAGCCGGAAGACATTGGTGTATTTTCTTAAAAGAAAGTCAAAGGTGTTCAATATCTTCAAAGAATTCAAAGCTTTTGTAGAAAAGCAAAGCGACTACTACATCAAGACATTGCGATCAGAGCAAGGTGGAGAATATACATCAGATGCTTTCGAGAATTATTGTAAAGAGCATGGAGCTGAATGGTGTTACTGAAAGGAAGAATCGCACAATCTTAGATATGGCAAGGAGCATGTTGAAAAGAAAGGGACTATCCAAACAATTTTAGGCTGAAGCCGTATCATGTGCTGTGTATCTGTTGAACAGATGTCCAACCAGGAGCCTTCACTCTATGACTCCAGAAGAAGCTTGGAGTTCACATAAGCCAAGTGTCAACCATCTCAGAATATTTGGGTGTGTTGCGTACACCAAGATTCCAGAAGCAAGAAGAACCAAGCTCGATGATAAGGGAGAAAAATGTACCCTTGTCGGATATGGAGACAGAACAATGGGATACAAGTTGTATAATCCCATTACCAGAAAGGTAATCATGAGTAGAGATGTGATATTTGAATAAGAAGAAGCTTGGAACTGGAATCAAGATGAAGTTGTTAAAGATGCAGAACTCATTCTTGAAGATGAAACATCAAAAGCTTCTGTTGAAATCACAAGAGAAGCTCAAGATGAGCCACAAACTCCTCCACATAGAATATTGGCACCTAGATCGCCAGTTTCTCACGGAAGTGCTGCATAATCATCATCATCAGCATCATCAGATGATAGTTTTTTCAAACAACTAAGACCAATGAAAAATTTGCAGGAGATATATGAAGCTACAGAAGAAGCATATCTGAATTTGTTCTGCCTACTCGCAGATAGTGATCCACTTACCTTCTCAAAAGCCATCCAAGAAAATAAATAGAAGAAAGCAATGGATGAAGAAATTCATGCCATTGAGAAAAATGACACATGGAAGCTTACCAGTTTACCGGAGGGGCATAAACCCATTGGAGTGAAATGGGTATACAAGACAAAGAGGAATGCACAAAGTGAAATGCAATGCTATAAGGCAAGGTTAGTAGCAAAAGGTTACAAGCAGAGAGCTGGAATTGATTATGGAGAGGTGCTTGCTCCAGTTGCCCGATTGGAGACTATCAGGCTAACGATTTCTTTGGCTGCCCAGCACAAGTAATAGATTTATCAACTTGATGTGAAATCTGCATTTCTTAATAGTTTCCTTGAAGAAGAAATCTATATTGAACAACCTTCGAGGTATGTTCAGAATAGGCATGAAGACAAAGTGTACAAATTGAAGAAAGCACTGTATCGATTGAAGCGAGCTCCGCATGCATGGAATACTAGAATTGATCAGTATTTTCATGACAATGGTTTTGAAAAATGTCCATATGAGCATGCACTATATTTGAAGAAGGAAGCTAATGGAAGCATATTGCTTGCTTGTCTTTATGTTGATGATCTAATTTTCATTGGAAACAATCCAGCCATGTTCAAAGACTTTAAAAGAAGCATGGTCTAAGAATTTGAAATGACAGATATTGGATTGATGGCTTATTTTCACGACATTGAAGTGGCACAAAGAAAAGATGAAATTTTTATTTCCCAAAGTGGTTATGCTAAGGAAATTCTCAAGAGATATGGAATGGAAAATTGCAATCTAGTGAACACTCTTATAGACAGTGGAATGGAGCTCAAAAAAGGTACAAAGACAGGTGATGTGGATCCAACTTATTTCAAGAGCCTAGTTGGAAGTCTTCGCTATCTTACTTGCACCAGGCCAGACATACTCTATGGAGTAAGACTGATTAGCAGAAATACGGAAACAACAGATCAGTCACACCTTTATGCAGCAAAGAGGATTCTTCGCTACATCAAAGGCACAATCAATGATGGTTTATTCTATAAATCAACTGATAATTTCAATCTTGTTGGCTACTCTGATAGCGACTGGGGACGTGACTTGAATGAACGGAAAAGTACTACGGGATTTACTTTCTTTATGGGAGATATAGCCTTCACATGGTTGTCCAAGAAGCAAGCCATTGTGACATTATCGACTTGCGAAGTTGAGAATGTTGCAGCCAACTCAGCTGTGTGCCATGCAATATGGTTACTGTAGACACCCCATTTTTGACCGCCCTTAAGACTTGGACGCTACAGATGGTTTATTTGGTGATGAAAGTTGTGCAGTGCAAAGGTTTAATTTCTTCGGCAATAAGAGAGTCAAATCCCAACTTCATACCCCTTTTTGGACCAAAATGATCTTGATCAAAATATTTTAGACCTTAAAACCCTCTCTTTTGAAATATTTTTGAAAATAGGTTCCTACGATGTTCCGAGACTCGCATTTTGTTAAATGTTGTGCTTTTCGGTAAACCGAGCAAGGATAAAGTGGAAATGAATGAAAGAGAGATGAAATCTTTGAAAACTCTTTCAAAACACCTTGTTTAGGGGTTTGGAGTTAAGGAAAAGAAGAGAAGAGGGAAGAAACCCAGTTGGGGAAAGAGTTGGGCATGAACTGTTAAGAGAGAGCCGGGCAGCCCTCGGTAAATTAGGCCTATCCATTTTCACACTTGGATTTAAGCTATTAGTCCATCACCGTTGGAAAGAAGATTTATGAGGCTTCATTTTTCACTCAAGAATCTCCTAAAGACGAGCCCGGATGGGGGAGATATGATTGGTTGAAGTTGGGTATCATTATGGTTGGACTGAAACTGAGCAGCCTTCACTAAAAGAGGGATATCTCTTCGTACAGTTGGAATTTTGAGATGAGGCTGACACCATTGGAAAGCTTACTTCGTGGGATTCAATTTGGACACAAGAATGACCTGAAAAGGAGTCTAAATGAAGGATTTATTCTTGGTGCAAGTCAGTGACTGGGGCTAGTTTTTGCCGTCGGCCTCTATAGGTGTGCATCGGCCACAATTGGGTCACATCGGCCATAGGTCGGCCAAGAGTGAACCTAATCGGCCACAAATGGTGGCCGGTTGGCCACAAATGTCCAGAAAGCCCAGAATTGGCAGATATTTCTCCTCCAGCTGTTGTACACTGCTGCAGATATTTCCAATTGAGATATTTTTGATCAAATGCTCTCTTTTTGCTATATATGAAGCTATATCTCATATATCTCCTAACTTAGAACATTTTGAGCAATTGTGGAAACTTCTCACACTAAAATCTCTCTCTCTCTCTCTACAAATTTCAGAGCTAAATTTCAGCTTTTCTCTCTAGTTTGCTCTCCCTCTCGCTCTTGTGTGCATGCAAGAGAAATACTTCTAGTTTGCCTAGGCATCCTTCATCAAAGTTGATCACCATTGGGATGAGGTCCCTTGGAACCTATTTTTGGGCTGTTGAAACGTTGTTTGGCTTAGGAAAGAGGCTCATTTGCTGCTGTGTTTCAAAGGTAACCCCTTGTCCCTTTTAAGCTCTTTGTTCACTATTGTTTTGCCATAGTTTTCAACTACTTTGGGGCTATTTTTGGGGTGGTGTTGAACTACAAAAACTTCTATTTTCCCCTTGTTTTGCATTCCTAAAAGTATTGGTTTGTGCCTTGTTTGGCTAGGGGGTTGTTCTCCCTTTTTGTTCCTTGGCTTGTGAGGTCTTTTGTGCAACTTCTCACCACCTTCAAATCCAACTTTTTTGGCCTTTTTACTACTAAAACTCAGAGTTTTTTCAGTGATGAAAACCCTGTTTTGAGGCCTCAAATGGGAGGGGGTTGTCCCCCCTCCGCTTATCTTGTTTGCTTGTGTTGATGGCTCATCAAAGTAGCATGTCTTTCTAGCATGTTTTGGCTCCATATTAGCATATCTTAGGCCTTATTTCTGTATGCCTTCGCTCTGTTTTGGGTTGGTTTGGTTACCCCTTGCATGTTCCTTGCACTTGTAGTGCAATCCCACTCACTAGCCTAACATGCATCATGCTTTGGACCATCATTCTAGCATGATTTTGGCTCAACTCCAGGAAGCTTTTAATCATATTTTTCCATGCTTAATCTCTGTTTTAAGTGTTTTGGGTCATGCGTGCCTTGCTTTGTATAGCCATAGTGCAATCTTGCTCACTAGCTTTGAGTTTTCAAGTCACTAGCATGCATTGCTTGGGCTATTTGCATGATTTAGCATCATTTGGTATGTGATTTTAGTGTGTGTAGTGTGGTCATGCTCTCTCATGCTTCACTCTTTCAATGCTTTTGGAGAGTCATGATTTATGCCCTAAACATGAGCCAATATGTATGCCATCTTGCCTAAGCTTTTGGGCTACCATTTCAGTGTGTTTTGGTTGTTATTTTGCCATAATACAACTCTGATTTTTGTTGGTTTTGTCATCTCATGCTTGGTTTTGGTAGGTGTAGTGTAATCCTCCTCATTGGCCTTGTATGCTCCATGCTTCATGCCTCTAATTCTTGCATATGTTGGCTATGTTTAAGCATGTTTCTAGCATTGTTTTGACCTGCCTTGGGACTGTTTTGAGTCATCTTGGCTCTTTGGGGCTTGATTGATATGGCCATGGTGCGAGTCCCTTTGCTAGTCTTAAGCTTTGAGCCTCCTAGCATGCTATGCTTGTGTTATGTGCATAATTTGGCATCATTCCTTACATGACTTTGTAGACGTCCCTGAACGCCCTGGGAGGACGAGTCCCGTTCTGTTCGTTTTGGGTTCATTACAGTTCAGGACTCTCAAATTGTCACGGTTCTTAATCTAAACCAAAGAGTCCAAGTCCGGAAATCGTTTTGAGAAACAGATATTTGAAAAGAAGTGTTAAACATGGACTGCTTTGCCAGATACAGAGTCGCCACCTAAATATTTTATTTTGGAAAATTTAGGAAACCCTTACTCGGTGCCAAAGGCCACGTGTCCGTCATCACAAAGTTGCCACGGCTCGAGAGCTTGGGTACGATTAGGGAAGGTCAGCTATGAGTACCCCCTCTCGCCCGATCCGAAGATCGGCCTCTACTAACCGTGATATCCATTTTTGAAAACGTTATGTGTTCTTATTCCAGTTAATTAGCTATAATTACTATGTGATGCGCACAACACAAAAATATAGACTATATCGCCTAATTTGGAACGAAGCATTGCATATCCGTTCGTTTGAAAATCAGTTTGAAATTTGTTACTCGCAAGTAAGCTAAAGCACGGATTTTAACGAGTTGTCCCAACTCAAACAATCCAACCTTCACCCACAGGCACTCAAGCAGTTTATATCACATAAGCAGCTAGCCTCATGGTAATCATGCTATTATGGCAACACTCACATGCATGCGGTATGCTAAAGCATAAATGCGTACCTAGTACTCCGGGCCAAAACAAAAGCTAGTTAGTAATCAATGCATGATCCTAGCTCATGTTAAGATGGCTAATGCAACACATACAAGATGCAGTCTAGAATAGGCTCAGCTAATCTAAGGATGGCATGTGATGATGTTACAACTAACATGTATTCAACTTTGGAATTGAATACAAATGTAGTTAGTATGATGCGCCGAGCCCGGTCCATGTATGACAAATGTATGGATGCACGCATGCTATCATACTGTATGCTAATTGAAACATGCCCTAGGCTAACCATCGAAAGCTGGTAAATAAAAGGGAAGAAAGACATGGGGTTGGGAGACATACACACACTCGCGCACACTTATTACACAATTGCCCTCACTCAGAGGGTCCGAATAAATATTACAATCCGAATAAATAATATCAAATTAACTATTACAAAACTTCTAATTAATTAACAAATTAAATGCAGAAAGAAGGTGGCCACAGCCCCGCCTCGAGGTGCGTGAATGATGCGTGCTTGACTCGTCTCGCCCGGAAACTCACTGCCATAGCACTGTTGCCTCTATTTATACTGCCCTGATCCTCTGAGGACTGCCAAAGTCCAAGGGTATGCTCTTTGGATGCTGGGGGATACCGCCGACCAAGTAGAAACACCACCAGCCGAAGGGGATGATCACTAGCCACTGAATAAGCTATCGGCCACAAATTCCTGGCCGATCGGCACTGTATTTAGCCGACCGGCCAAAAATTCCTACAGATCCTGCAGTTGACAGCAGCAGAGGGCAAGCAGTGTATGGCATGAAATTTTTAGGCAAATGTATGCATGGACACAGTCCCTGTCATGTAATGGACTCAAGGGAGCATGGCCCTCGACCCTCGGTCCATCAATTATGCATTTTGATGCATGATGGCCTAAGAGGCCAAGTTAGCAACTTAATGTAAATGCATGCAAACAAAACACATGAATGCCAACACCCTATCATGTTGAGGTCAAGGGGGTCGGCTACCGAGGGTTGAGATGTGTTTCGTCACTTGGAGTACGAACACTCCTCACCCCTCAAGTTTGGTTTAACACCCCAAACCAAACAATGCAATGTATGTATACAAACTTGGGTCAAAGATGCAAAACATGCCAAATGTGATGCAAGCTAAGCATGCAAATGTACAATGCTACGCATGTAAGATGCAATGCAATGCAATGCAATGCAATCAAACATGTAAGCTAAGACATGAAATGCAACTAGCCAATAATATACAAGCATGCAAGTGTGATACAATGCAAACATGAAATCAATGCAACATGATCATGTAATGGTGGACCTAAGACACAAAGGGCAGCCCTCAATCCACTCCCAGAACAGTAAGCAAAAATGCCAAAAAAGGATGGATGAATGTTCATGCAAACATGCATACTAATAGGCCCAAAACAAGGAGCATTCTGCTACAACTACCCCAAACACTCATGACATGCATCATGCAACCAAAAACAGAGTTTTAATGTATCAAAATAAGTCCCAAAACCCACTGTTATGGCAACTCAAAGCCTAAAACACATAGGCATGTACAATGCTCATTTCAAGGCACAACAAAACAACTCCCCTAAAGCATGAAAGAGATGATGAGTGTATACATGCAAGCATGATTTGAGGACTGAAATGACATATAAAATAACTCCAAATTACTGAAATAGACTCAACAAAACATGCTCATACCTCACACACTTAAAGCTCATGATGTCAAGATGCAAGGAGGTCATACCAAACATGGCAAACATGATTAAATCAGTACCCCACAGACCTTAAACATGGCAAAATATGACCAAGGACTTCACAAAGCAAGGCCAAAATATGAGAGCATGGCGGTCTAATGGTATGATGCACTTTCAGACAACATGGAGGAATGTAAAGCAAGTATAATATGCATGCAATGGGTCATTAATCCGACCAAGATAGAGGCACCATATGACCTAAACAACACCCAAAACATCTGATATGGAACCAAAAACAAACCAAACATGCATGTTACCCTTATGAGCCAAAACATGAACAAAATGAGAGACCAAGGGAGAGGGGTGTCCCTCCCCTATGCAAGACCTCAAACCCCCTTCTTCACCACTGAAAATCCACTGGATTTCAGTGGTGAGAAGGCTAATACACCAAAGAAATCAAAACTTAATAAATGAAGCACAAAAAGGGGCCAAACAAGGCCTAAGAGGGGGAGGTCGACCCCCAATGCCAAAACAACCTTAATAAGATATCTTAAGCATGCAAATACAAGAATTTTTTCAGTTATACACAAAGTCTAAAACAATGAGCAAGATAGGCAAAAGTCTAGTGCAAGATTGGGGAATCTAAAGTAAAAGAGTTACCCTTGAAGAACCCTTGATGAACAGCAAGTGCAGCCTTCTTCTTTTGATCAAAACCAGTCCAAAACCTCAAGAACAAACCCCCAAAGCCCCTCAAATTCGAAGTAAGGTGTAATGCTATGTGTTTTAGTGCAAAACTAAGAACAAACACACACTTTAGGCTCTCAAACACACACAAAATAAAGAGAGAGAGAGGGAGATATAGAGGGAGATATAGAGAGAGAGGATGATATATATCAGATATATATGTATGTGTATAGCTCTGGTTTTTTGCTGAACCAAACAAAGGAGGAGGAGGGGCTCTTATATAGGCAAGCTAATTAGCATTTTGCGTGTGTTGCATTGTGTTTGGGTTGGACATCAATCCAAACACAAGGAATGTCACATGTTTCATACTCAAAGTGATGAAGCGTGCCTCATTTCTTAGTCACCGACACCTTTGATCATGTATGATAAGGTGGAGGTTCATCGAGTCTTATGTGTTATTTGTGTGCATTCACTGACATTGATATGTGCAACTCGGCCTCTTTGGCCGTCATGCATTGAGATGCGTGATTGATGGCTCGAGAGCCGAGCACTACACTCCTTTGAGTTTGAGACATGATAAGGAGTGTGGTTACACACACATTTCCTTGCAAATACACTGTCATGCCTCTGTTTGTGCTCTATTGCAGCAAAAGGAGGAAATTGCAGGAAGCAGTGGCCGACCGGCTATAAGAGTCTGCCGATCGGCTATTAGAATTGGCTGATGGCCACCAACTTTGGCCGATGGCCATCCCCTTTGGCCGACCATCCCTTAGCATATTCCTAAGGTGGGTCAGAGTTTTCAGAGCTACAGAAAGTGTGCAAACAGAGGCATCATGAGGCACGGTATTGGATTTTCGAGCGAAGCCGACCGAGCATGCATCTCATCCTTGCTCACGAGGCTATTTCATTACTTATGATTAGTTCGTGTAAACTAGTCATTTGATTCATTTTGTAACTTTCTAATTAGCTTAGCGTAGCTATTTGTTTCAATTTGGATTGTAATACTTAATTAGGTAGAGTTAGTTAATTAGTTTACTTGTAATAATTAGTTTAATTAGCTTAGATTAGCTAGTTAGCTTATTATTCGGACCCTCCGTTGAAAGGGCACAATGTTGTAATTAGCGTGTGTGTGTGTGATGCATGTCTTCCAACCCCATTTTTTTCTCCCTTTTACTTATCTACTTTTGGTGGTTAATTTAGGGCATTTTCAATTAGCATCCTTATGTTTGCATGCATGCATCATTCATTTTGTCTTGCATGCACCGGGCTCGGCGCATCACACAAATTGCATTGTACTTTAATACACTTTCTTGAATATGTGTTTCAAAGTATGTTATCGATGTCGCATTCATATGTAGCCGAGCCTACTTAGTTGTATTTTGCATGTGTTGCATTAGGCATTGTTGACATAGCTTGGATCATGCATGATTTCTAACTACCTTCTGTTTTGGCTTGGAGTATACTGCAAGTGTTTATGCTTTAGCATCCTTGCATGTGTGTAAGTGACTGCCATGATAGCATGCTTGCCGTGAGGCTATTGGCTTAACTGTTATAACTGCATGAATGCCTATGGATGAAGGTTTCATTGCTCGAGTTGGAACAATTCATCGAAATGTGAGTTTTAAGCCCACTTGAAGTGGCAAAATCATGTTTTTCTAAGCTCACTTGAGGGTGGCAAATCCGCTTCTTAGCCTACTTGCGAGTAGCAACTTCAAACCATTTTCGAAAAACAAACATGAGATGTTTTGTTCCAATTTGAGTGATTCATTCCATATTTGTATGTTATGCGCATCACATAGTAAGCTAGCTAATAAATCAGAATAAGAACACGTGTTTTCAAAATAACATATCATGTTAGTAGAGGCTGATCCTTTAATCGGGCGAGCGGGGTGCTCATTTCAGGACCTTCCCCTCTCGTACCTAAGTTCCCGAGCCGAGGCAACTTTGGTGATGACGGACACGTGGCCTTAGGCACGAGTCAGGGTTTCCTAAATTTTCCAAAAACAAAATATTTGGGTGGCGACTTTGAAATCTGGCAAAGTAGTCCATGTTTGGCGCTTTTTGATAAAAATCTATTTTCCAAAACGATTTGCCGGATTTGGACTCTTTGGTGATTTATCAGTCTTATATTGCACTTTGTGAGATTAGATTCAGAACCGTGACAGGAGTCCGAACTGTAGTAGCTAGAACCACAATTCGCGCCCTCGCGCACGGAGCGGAGTTCGGGGAGGTCTACAGTTTCTGGCGACTCTGCTGGGGATTTAGAGAACTTGACTCAAACATCATGATATGTTGTTTTGTTTACACTTATGTGTTTCTTTGCATTGCATTTGTATTGGTGCGCCTAGGACATCGTGTTTGCCGTCTGTTATTCCTGAACGGTTTGTCGGAGGCTTGCTTGGAAAAGCGTGCCATAAGGCTGACCGGTTACGGGCTCTGCCATGATGGGAACACAAGCCTCGATTGTTACCAAGGCACCCTTTTTAACCATTCAACCTAGTTGCATATCGGAAACTATAGTGACCATTCCAAACTAGGACAGGTTGCTTACCAGGTTGTTTGAAACCACTGCGTGCGTAGTGAAACCCTAGCTCCTGACAAGATAGGACAGGGAAACCTTACCCCTCCATAGGGGTGTTGTGGCTCTTACTTGCTTGATATGTGCTATCAGAGTGTGTCTCTACAGGTTATATGTATCAGTTTACAAGTTTGGGTATCAGTCTGAGTACATCAGTATTTGGGGTATCATATTTGAGGCAGTGATTTTGGGGCAGAATTCAGTAGAGAGCACAGTCATTCAGCTATGCTCATATTTATTCTGGTGAAATTAGGCTGAGATGCTGTCTGTTTTCTCTTTTGCAAGGTAGTCCTGGAACCGTAGCTTCAGAAGGCTCCAATATCCCCCGGGTACTCTGGACTTGCATCGATAGATTTTGGCAGGTCGGAATTGTTCAGAAGCAACCTATGTTTACCTCCCCCTCCACCGGTTACAAGACGAAGGAGGTTCAGGCAGGATTCACCAATACAGTTTCTACAGCAGTCACACCTTAGTTCACCAGGGTCTAGTCTGGTCTGGGAATAGTTGTCTGCATTCATCTCAGCACGAGATCAACCACCCATTCCCATGGCTCAGTATCCCCCAGCCAGTATGGAAGAACAGATGCGGTACTTGCAACAAACAATCAAGGCACTGCAGTAGGACGCCGTCCGTCAAGCTGAAGTCACAGCTCGTCTGGCCGAAGTGATAACCCAGCTACAACAACAACAGCCACAGCCGGTTGTGGCTTCTGCGTCTCATGCATCTCCCACAGGTAACCTGACACCCGGAGCCACTGCTCATACTGCTAATGTCCAAGAGACTTAGGGCAATCCGGCAGAGCCAATCCCAGCACAGGCCTCTAAAGCTCCTGTCTATCAAACCGAAGCTCCGTTTGAATTTGAGGTTGACCCAACTGCACTTAAGATCAATAAACTGGAGAAGTTATTCAAACGAGCACAAGGAATGAACTCCATCCCGAATTTAGAGGACGGGTATACTAAATCTGCAGTTACATTATCGGAGCGGTTTAAAATGCCGCGTATCAACTGCTTCGATGGCTCTGGAGATCCAATGGTGCACCTCCACCTGTTTTCTGATATCTTGAGGCCAATGGGTTTGATCACAGCCCAGAAGTTATCTCTCTTTGGCTGAACCATGTCTGGGATAGCCGCAATCTGGTATGCGAAATTGGAAGACTCTACGAAACAGAACTGGGAAGAGCTGGCAGAGGCCTTTATTGCTCAATACTCCTACAACACACAGATCGTGGTCACAACTCGTGATCTCGAAGTCACCCGCCAAGAGCCAAAGAAGGGTTTCTCAGAGTTCGTGATGAGATGGAGAGCAAAGGCCTCAATGATGACTACAAGGCATTCCAACAAAGATCAGATCAGGATGATTGTTCAGAATCTGCATGGCAAGTTGCTACAAAAGATGGTTGTTCTACCTCTATTTACCTTTCCAGCCCTTCATGAAATAGGGGTTCAAATTGAGGATGCCATCAGACAAGGGGTCTTTGCGGAAGATAATGAACCTTTGAAGAAGAATGTTGCTCGCAGTTTCAATGCTACTACTGATGGTAGCATAGCTGCGAAATGCTCAAAAGTAGACACTCTCACCACTTCCCTCAATGGCCAAAAACCAACCACTTCAAATCGGCCTCAAGCCCGAAAGTTCAATCCTCTTTACATGAGTCTCTCTCAAGCTTTGAAAGAACTATGAGAAGAAGGGCACCTAGAGCTCCTAGAACCTTAACCCTTTCCAAATCCTCTTCCACGAAGATATGACCCAGCTAAATACTGTGCTTATCATCAACAACACGGCCATGATACGAACCGTTGCATCCGTCTCCGTCATAAGATTCAGGATCTTATTGATGAAGAGACCTTAGCTCCACCAAAAGAATCTCGGGCCACCACTGGCCTGTCACCTCTACATCTCAACCTCATCCATATACTGTCGTCCACCTATGACCCCAGTATATACATCACCCCAGCCCATTTACCCAAGCCTACGGTGTTCATTCCAGTCAACATGGACTTATGCATGATGAATGCACTTGAACCGCAATCATCCCAAACCCGTGAACCCACTACTTCTGAGCTGATGAGAATGATCGAAGATCTTCATAGAATTGTGGTAAATCTAGCCTTTGGAATATTGGCTCCGTCATCGACCATATCGCATGCCAGAAATTTCACGCCAAAAAGCTCCCTAATCTCGGGATAGGCGGCATTGGAAGAAGGCCAATCCCTTAGCAAAGTGGAGGCAAATGACAAGAACAAGGTAGGGACAAGTATTGGTCTCCATGAAAACCTTCAGTGGGCTATTGAGGCTTTGAAAGCCGAGGGACTGAACAAACAGCAAGTGATTGCAATTGTTGCAAAGGTTGTGGATGGCACTTTTGCACTCAGAATGAGAGCAGTTTGAATCAAGGGTCAGCCGGGAGAAGTGCCGTCGTACCAGGAATGTTCCTTTAAGCTTTAATCCCGTGCTTGGAAGAGATCAGCAAACCCAGTCAGCGCCTACCAATCCCTTTGCTGGTGCATCCAGCAAAACTCCACAAACCTCAAAGTACCCATCCCGAGGCCAGAGGGTCTTCAATTCCCTCTACATGACTTTGTCCAAAGCTTTCCAAATCCTTATAGGAGAAGGCCATCTCAAACCCTAGAGCCGCGGCCATTACCAAATAAACTCCCTCTCCCATATGATGCGGCCAAGTAATGTGCCTTCCATCAACAAGCCGGCTATGACACTGACATGTGTTTTCATCTTCGCCATGAAATACAAGATCTGATTGATAATAAGGTCATCGTCGCGCCGGGTCCTGCAAAGTCTATAGGCACTGGATCAGTGAATTTGGGGGATAATGTGATATGATCGGGGGATGAACCACCTACGGATGGCACCCAGTTTACTCCAGATGTGGCGTGTGGCATGCACTGTTTTGAGTATTTTGCGAATGCTGTTTATTTTACTTCCTGACTTGGGTATTAAGTCAGTTTTGTTGTGTTATTTTGATTCAGTCTTTTTGTACTGAGTCAGTTGAGTCTGTCTTGTTATGTCGAGTCAGTCCTGTTTTGTTAGAGTCAGGTGATTTCGGGGGTGTTACCTCGGGCATCACTTGCTTGTTTTGTGTTTGTCTTTTACACTCTTTTGAGTCTGTTTCTGCCACGGGGCCAGTTGTGCCAGAAGATCTGAATGGAACAACAGTGATTTTCACTCTTTTGTGTCTGTTTCTGCCTTGGAGCCAGTTGTGCCAGAAGTTTTGAATGAGATGGCAGTATTTGACCAAAATTGTGTCTTTTCTGTGCCTTGAAATCATTGCTTTGACCTAAGTTTTTCAAAACTTTTTTTCTAACACTGTGGTGAAAACAAAGAGGAAGGAATTCCTTGGGATTTGCAAAAATTTGATTAACTGAGAGAAAGAGAGGCATGCTAAGCCCTTAATGAATGAAATCATGCTTGTTAATGTGAGTACTGAGAAGGATTCGGACTTGATCTAGATTGGTTCTACATTGTCTTCCGCGCGAGCGATTAGTCGCTTTCTTAAAAGATTTCAAAAAATGTTTTGCGTGGTCTTGCAAAGACCCGTGTGGAATTGCTCTTGAGATTGTGCAGCGTAGGATCACTCTCGACCTCAAGACTCAACCCCTTTGCTTTTAAACCTTGAATCTTAACTTAGAATGTTCAAGCAAACAATCACAATACAAGGCTTGCATGGCCAGATTTGAAGCAGCCCTCGAACTAGGGGCAAAGAAAGTCAGATCAAGAAGATTAAATGTTATCCAAAGAAGCTTGCAACGCTAGATCAAAAGCAACCCTTGAAGTAGGGGCAAAAAATGTCAGATGTGCTTGAAGAGTCAAAAATTGGGACATTGCTCAAGCTAATGAAGATCGGCAAGAATGCCAAATCCCAGAAGGGAGGAAAGAAGAAAGTTTTGCTGAAGGACAATCAAGTTCCTATCCACAACACTAGGGGCAACTTTAGACCCCGATTGGATGGACTCCTACATCATCAGCAAGCAGCAGCCATTCTCTTAGATTTAGATGGATTCAAGATCCTACGACCATTCAACATGGACTTGTTACACTTTTTACCCTTGAGAGGCTTGCTGGGCCGAAAATTCAGAAAGGGCGACCCAGGCAAAAGTTAGAACAAGAAAAAGAACAAAAAGAACAAAAAAGAAAAATGCAAAGAATGAAAAATGAAAATAAAAAAAATAAAGAAAATGAAAGATGAAAAAAGAAGAAAAGAAATGGAAAGAAAAGAAAAACAAAGCTCGCAAGGTTGAAAACTCGGAAAAGCGGCCTTGGCAAAAGTTAGAGTGCAAAAGGAGAGGTTAATACCCGAGTGTACCTTAACCCAGAACTACATCAAGCTTGATTCCTATCTTTGGGATACGTAGGCAACTTCATTCTGAAGTCCAGCCATAAACACTTCCAAATCAACTGTGTCCATGTAATGGTTCTGATCAACTTTGTCTTCTCTGTATCCGAGAGTTCGGTTGTGATCGTCACTTTGAGGACTGATTACAGTGCGCTATGGTGCCATTCAGACAAGGGGCAACTTTCCGTTGCCATGCAGTGCCTTTCAGACAAGGGGCAATTTTTCATTGTTTTGGATCTGAGGTTGTGCATCTCGAGAGTAGATTCTGTGTTGGTTGAGCAATGGCCATTGGTAAAAACAGTTTTTGAGAATTTTTAATGAAGTTGACTAATTCTCTCGAAAATTATCCCATTTTTCCAAAACTGGACTATTTCTTGGACCCAAAAAAAGAAAATTTTTAGTGCTCGCAACCTGACTTGCATGATTTCAAATCAGAAAATCGAACAAGTATGATAATCTAACTCTCATATTAATCAAAATTGTTTTAGTAGAAAGCCAAAACAAAAAGATGGTCAAAATGATGAACTAGGGGCACAGTTGAGTCAGCTGTTCCGTCTTTTCCCCATTGTCAACATACTTGCCAGAAAAGGCACTCTACCTGCCAGAAAAGGGCACAACTGAAGCAAATAGCAAAGGACCGAAAGGTGTCTCATCCTCCGAGCAGCGAGGTATCAAGTCAAGTGCGAAGCACAAACTGGAAAAGGAGCAAAATATTTCACCCCTTTATTCGAAAAGGTCTGGTCACATCCGAACTAGCCAAGGGTGTCATCAACCGATGTCAGCTGCATATTTGGTACACACCCAATTGTAGCGCAACCCCTCTGTGGGAAAGCTCACTAGTTGTGAGCGAAAGAAGAAGAATCTAGTAGAATACTAGGGACAAGAGCCCACAACTTTCTGTTTATCCATCAACCACCTAGGGGAGGGATAAAAAAGAAGAGAGATTGAAGAATAGAGAGATGTGCGTGGAGAGAAAAGTGAGAAAAGGGCTTTTAAGAGAAAAATAGATTGAGTGCCAGAGTGATGTGAGAATCACAAATGAGAAAGGATAGGAAACAATACCAGAAGAAACTGACTCCTCGTGAACTGAGAGGTCTCTTGCCATTGGAACACATCTGAGTGTTGTGTGTGTGTGTTTTTGTTTGTCTCGATTCTTGTTTTGAGTCGTTTTGGGTGTCTATAGATGTGTTTAGGTTGTTTTACCTTCGTTTTCCCTTTGTTGAGTCGTTTTGGCTGTGGTCAGTCGCAGGCTCAATACCCGGTTAAGAATTCATTCCTCAATTTCAATTTCAAAAATAAAATCGTTTTCTGCTCAGAGTGTTGTGCCATTCTCCATGTTTGTGCAAAACGGGATCCTTTCTTTCATGAACTGCAGGGCTCAACCCAGGTCATATGAGAACAGTAGAACCAGGACTTATCTGAAGCTATATGGGTTCCAGACTGCAAAGCAAAAGAAAAGAGGAAAATCGGAGCTTCTTAGTGTGTTTCGACTTCAGCAAATTCCGAGATTACATTCCAGATGCACCTCCTCAGGCCTTGTCAATGCTCCGAAGAATGAGTGTGCCTCTATCTCAAGTTCAAGCCTGCTTCAAGCCAGAATGGCGATCAAAAGTGCTCTCCCGAGTACCATTCCATGCCAGGGGCATCTTGGCTGTGTTTGCAATGAGTTCCTAGGAGATCAACTGCGACGGTGGAAACTAGAGTTCGAATGGCTGATGCCTAGAACGCAAAGGTTCGGGATTTTCGAAACTAAAGTCTAGTTTAAATACCCAGGGAGGTGTCCCCAGCTTGAAATCTGTATGGTTGCCCCATAGGTTGAGATAGCATGCGTGCGCCTCAATTCTGGATACTGAACCAACCTAGTCTGTCACCCCATTGGAGAATAGGGAAAGTTATGAATATGATTTCGAAGAAAAGCGGTATCCATGGCTTCTACATGCAGATGTTGCCCCTTGTCAGTATTTCAGGACCTTTGTACTGTGAGTTGAAGGTAAGAGTTCGAAGAACACAAGGGGAGATCCCCGTCAGAGTAGAGCGGTTCATCGCCACTCACCCCATGAGGTGCTTTCTAAAGCACCGCTTTCTTTGTTTATTGCATTCCCTAAACATCATGCCCTATATTGCTTGTAACATGTATCATATCATCGCACTTATTGCATTTATTTGCATCTTGTGCTATCTTATGTCTGTTATCCTTTTACACTGAGCAGCGTTTAGGATCGTTGTCCCCCGAGACTTAACTTAGGATGCGTGGAACGCACTCCCGAGTTGTTTTCCTCTTCTCACGAGTTTAGCGTGGTTAGAGTGTGCCCTTCCTCACACGTATTTAGTGTGTTTGGAATTTTTTTTCGGACCTCTTCTCACGATTTCAGCATGGTTAGAGTGTCCCTTTCCTCATACGATTTCAGCGTGTTTGGAATGTATCTCAGACTGCGTCGTGCACGCACCTGGGCAGTTTGTTTTCAGACCTCTTCTCATGATTTCAGCGCGGTTAGAGTGTCCCTTTCCTCACACGATTTCATCGTGTTTGGAATTTATCTCAAGTTGCGTCGAGTGCGCCCCTGAGCTGTTTGTTTTCGGACCTCTTTTCACGATTTCAGCGTGGTTAGAATGTCCCTTTCCTCATACAATTTCAGCGTGTTTGGAATGTATCTCAGGCTACGTCGTGCGCGCACCTGGGCGGTTTGTTTTCGGACCTCTTCTCACGACTTCAGCGTGGTTAGAGTGTCCCTTTCCTCACACAATTTCAGGGTGCTTGGAATGTATCTCAGGTTGCGTGGAACGCACTCCTGAGTAGTTGTTTTCGGACCTCTTCTCATGATTTCGGCGTGGTTAGAGTGTCCCTTTCCTCACACGATTTCAGTGTGTTTGGAATGTATCTCAGGTTGTGTCGAGTGCGCCCCTGAGCGGTTTGTTTTCGGACCTCTTCTCACGATTTCAGCGTGGTTAGAGTGTCCCTTTCCTTACACGATTTCAGCGTGTTTTGAATGTATCTCAGGTTGCGTCGTGCGTGCACCTAGGCAGTTTATTTTCGGACCTCTTCTCACGATTTCAGCGTAGTTAGATTGTCCTTTTCCTCACACGATTTCAGCGTGTTTGGAATATATCTCAGGTTGCGTCGAGTGCACCCCTGAGCGGTTTGTTTTCGGACCTCTTCTCACGATTTCAGCATGGTTTGAGTGTCCCTCTCCTTACGTGATTTCAGTGTGTTTGGAATTTGTTTTTCCTTCTCTCACGATTCCAGTGTGGTTGGAGTATGTCACCCTTTTGCATCTGTTACATTCATTGCATTATATATTTTTTTATCACATGCATCCTTTTCACTTGCATTGTTATGCATGTTTCACTTATATTGTTATGCACTTCTCCACTTGCATTGTTATGCATCTTTTCACTTGCATTGTTATGCACGTTCCATTTGCATTGTTATACAAGTCATAAGTTATGCTCTCTTTGCGTAATCATAAGTTATTCTCTTGCATCATGCACATCATTTGCATTTTGCCCCAGCCTGCAGGCGCATCTATATTGTTATCCTGTTTGTTTGTCCAAGTCTTCAGCCTTCTCAAAAATGGGTTGTCTCTGGGCTTTGACATTCACTCCCGTCATTTCATGACTTTCAAGTTCTGTCAAAAAGGGGCAACTGTAGAAACCCCATTTTTGACCGCCCTTAAGACTTGGGCGCTACTAATGGTTTATTTGGTGATGAAAGTTGTGTAGTGCAAAGGTTCAATTTCTTCGGTAATGAGAGTCAAATCCCAACCTCATACCCCATTTTGTACCAAAATGATCTTGATCAAAAGTTTTAGACCTTAAAACCCTCTCTTTTGAAATATTTTTGCAAATAGGTTCCTACGATGTTCCGAGACTCGCATTTTGTTAAATTATGTGCTTTTCGGTAAACCGAGCAGGGACAAAATGGAAATGAATGAAAGAGAGATGAAATCTTTGAAAAATATTTCAAAACACCTTGTTTAGGGGTTTGGAGTTAAGGAAAAGAAGAGAAGAGGGAAGAAACCCAGTTGGGGAAAGAGTTGGCCATGAACCGTTAAGAGAGAGCCGGGCAGCCCTCAGTAAATCAGGCCTATCCATTTGCACACTTGGATTTAAGCTATGAGGCTACAACCGTTGGAAAGAAGTCTTTCAGGGCTTCATTTTTCACTCAAGAATCTCCTAAAGACGAGCCTAGATGGGGGACATATGATTGGTTGAAGTTGGGCATCATTCCGGTTAGACCGAAACTAAGCAGCCTTCACTAAAAGAGGGATATTTCTTAGCACAGTTGAAATTTTAAGGTGATGCTGACACCATTGGAAAACTTACTTATGGGGCTTCAATTTGGATACAAGAATGACCTGAAAAGGAGTCCAGATGAAGGATTTATGCCAAGTGCAAGTCGGGGACTGGGGCTAATTTTTGCCGTTGACCTCTATGGGAATGCATTGGGCACAATTGGAGCTCATCGGCCACAGTTCGGCCAAGAGTGAACCTAATCGGCGACAAATGGTGGCCGGTCAGCCAGAAATGTCCAGAAAGCCCAGAATTGGCAGATATTTCTCCTCCAACTGTTGTACACTGCTGCAGATATTTCCAATTGAGATATTTTCGACCAAATGCTCTCTTTTTGTAATATGTGAAGCTATACCTCATATATCTCCTAACTTAGAACATTTTGAGCAATTGTGGGAGCTTCTCACACTAAAATCTCTCTCTCTCTCTCTCTCTCTCTACAAATTTCAGAGCTAAATTTCAGCTTTTCTCTCTAGTTTGCTCGCCCTCTTGCCCTTGTGTGCATGCAAGAGAAATACTTCTAGTTTGCCCAGGCATCCTTCATCAAAGTTGATCACCATTGGGTTGAGGTCCCTTGAAACCTATTTTTGGGCTGTTGGAAGGTTGTTTGGCTCAAAAAAGAGGCTCATTTGCTGCTGTGCTTCGAAGGTAACCCCTTGTCCCTTTTAAGCTCTTTGTGCACTATAGTTTTGCTATATTTTCAACTACTTTGGGGCTGTTTTTGGGGTGGTGTTGAACTACAAAAGCCTCTGTTTTTCCCCTGTTTTGCAGTCCTAAAAGTATTGGTTTGTGCCTTGTTTGGCTAAGGGGTTGTTTTCCCTTTTTATTCCTTGGCTTGTGAGGCCTTTTGTGCAACTTCTCACCACCTTCAAATCCAACTTTTTGGGCCTTTTTACCACTAAAACTCAGTTTTTTCAGTGATGAAAACCCTATTTTGAGGCCTCAAATGGGAGGGGGTTGTCCCCCCTCCGCTTCTCTTGTTTGCTTGTGTTGATGGCTCATCAAAGTAGCATGTCTTTCTAGCATGTTTTGGCCCCATCTCAGCATATCTTAGGCCTTATTTCAGTATGCCTTAGCTCTTTTCTGGGTTTGTTTGGTTACCCCTTGCATGCTCATTGCACTTGTAGTGCAATCCCACTCACTAGCCTAACATGCATCATGCTTTGGACCATCATTCTAGCATAATTTTGGCTCCACTCCAGCAAACTTTTAATCATATTTTTCCATGCTTAAGCTCTGTTTTAAGTGTTTTGGGTTATGCATGCCTTGCTTTGTATAGCCATAGTGCAATCTTGCTCACTAGCTTTGAGTTTCCAAGTCACTAGCATGCATTGCTTGGGCTATTTGCATGATTTAGCATCATTTGGTACGTGATTTCAGTGTGTGTAGTGTGGTCATGCTCTCTCATGCTTCACTCTTTCAATGCTTTTGGAGAGTCATGCTTTATGCCCTAAACATGAGCCAATATGTTTGCCATCTTGCCTAAGCTTTTGGGCTACCATTTCAGTGTGTTTTGGTTGTTATTTTGCCATAATACAACTCTGATTTTTGTTGGTTTTGTCATCTCATGCTTAGTTTTGGTAGGTGTAGTGTAATACTCCTCATTGCTCTTGTATGCTCCATGCTTCATGCCTCTAATTCTAGCATATGTTGGCTATGTTTAAACATGTTTCTAGCATTGTTTTGACCTGCCTTGGGACTGTTTTGAGTCATCATGGCTCTTTGGGGCTTGTTTGATATGGCCAATGTGCGAGTCCCTTTGCTAGCCTTAAGCTTGAAGCCTCCTAGCATGCTATGCTTGTGTTATGTGCATAATTTGGCATCATTCCTTACATGACTTCAAAGGATATTTCATTGCCACATTCTCACATTTTCCATTGCAAGGTGTTTGAGAGTTGTGTCCTCATGCCTTGTTTATGAACCAATGTGTATGCATGCTTATATTTGCTTTTGGACTTCATTTTCAGCATGTTTTGGCCATTGTCTTGGCATGCATGAGGTTTGTTCGAGGTTGGTTTGGTCCATTGAGTTTTGCATTACATAGCCCTTGCCATCGCATTGTTGTTTGCATGTTGTGGCATGACATTGTGTTTGCATGCTGTTGCATTGCATTGTGTTAGCATGTTGCGTGTGTTGCATTGTGTTTGGGTTGGACGTCAATCCAAACACGAGGAATGTCGCACGTTTCATACTCAAAGTGATGAAGCGTGCCTCATTTTTTAGTCACTGCCACCTTTGATCATATATGATAAGGTGGAGGTTCATCGAGTCTTATGTGTTATTTGTGTGCATTCATTGACATTTATATGTGCAACTCGGCCTCTTTGGCCGTCATGCATTGAGATGCGTGATTGATGGCTCGAGAGCTGAGTACTACACTCCTTTGAGTTTGAGACATGATAAGGAGTGTGGTTACACACACATTTCCTTGCAAATACACTGCCATGCCTCTGTTTGTGCTCTGTTGCAGCAAAAGGAGGAAATTGCAGGAAGCAGTGGCCGACCGGCCTGAAGAGTTTGTCGATCGGTTATCAAAATTAGCCGATGGCCACCAACTTTGGCCGATGGCCATCCCCCTTGGCCGACCATCCCTCAGCATATTCCTAAGGTGGGTCAGAGTTTTCAGAGCTACAAAAAGTGTGCAAACAAAGGCAGCATGTGGCACGGTAGTGGATTTCCGAGCGAAGCCAACTGAGCATGCATCTCTTCCTTGCCCGTGGCTATTTCATTACTTATGATTAGTTCGTGTAAACTAGTCATTTGATTCGTTTTGTAACTTTCTAATTAGCTTAGCATAGCTATTTGTTTCAATTTGGATTGTAATACTTAATTAGGTAGAGTTAGTTAATTAGTTTACTTGTAATAATTAGTTTAATTAGCTTAGATTAGCTAGTTAGCTTATTATTCGGACCCTCCGTCGAGAGGACACAATGTTGTAATAAGCGTGCGTGTGTGTGATGCATGTCTTCCAACCCTATTTCTTTCTCCCTTTTACTTATCCGCTTTTGGTGGTTAGTTTAGGGCATTTTCAATTAGCATCCTTATGTTTGCGTGCATGCATCATTCATTTTGTCTTGCATGCACCGGGTTCGGTGCATCATACAAATTGCATTGTACTTTAATACACTTTCTTGAATACGTGTTTCAAAGCATGTTATCGATGTCGCATTCATATGCCATTCTAAATAGCCGAGCCTACTTAGTTGCATTTTGCATGTGTTGCATTAGGCATTGTTGACATAGCTAGGATCATGCATGATTTCTAATTAGCTTCTGTTTTGGCTTGGAGTACACTATAAGTGTTTATAATTTAACATCCTTGCATGTGTGTAAGTGACTGCCATGATAGCATGCTTACCATGAGGCTATTTGCTTAACTGTTATAACTGTATGAATGCCTGTGGATGAAGGCTTCATTGCTCGAGTTGGAACAATTCATCGGAATACGTGTTTTAAGCCCACTTGAAGTGGTAAAATCATGTTTTTCTAAGCCCACTTGAGGGTGGCATATCCACGTCTTAGCCTACTTGCGAGTAGCAACTTCAAACCATTTTCGAAAAACAAACATGAGATATTTTGTTCCAATTTGAGTGATTCAGTCTATACTTGTATGCCGTGCGCATCACATAGTAAGTTAACTAATAAATCAGAATAAGAACACATGTGTTTTCAAAACAACATATCATGTTAGTAGAGGCTAATCCTTTGATCGAGCGAGCAGGGGTGCTCATTTCAGGACCTTTCCCGCTCGTACCCAAGTTCCCGAGCCGAGAAAACTTTGGTGATGACGGACACGTGCCCTTAGGCATGAGTTCAGGGTTTCCTAAATTTCCCAAAAACGAAATATTTAGGTGGCGACTCTGAAATCTGGCAAATCAGTCCATATTTGACGCTTTTTGATAAAAATCTATTTTCCAAAACGATTTGCGGGATTTGGACTCTTTGGTGATTTATCAGTCTTACATTGTACATTGTGAGATTAGATTCAGAACCGTGACAGGAGTCCGAACTGTAGTAGCTAGAACCACAACAGTGATTTGCACCCCACTCCCACCATCAGTCTAAAACTTTAAAATTAAGATTTGACCTATGAATTGGACAATGTAGTTGGTCCGTAAAACTCATTATTACTGGTAAGTTAAACGTGTCATTCTTGTTCTTACTGTGTAAATTATTTATAAAATAAAAAAATGAAACATAAAAATAAAAATTATATTGTTCTGCTAATAGATTATTATTATTATTTTTATCTTAAAAAATATAGCATACTTGGAACCCAAAAAAAAAAAAAAAGTTATATTTATTATTCATTTTTTAAAAGCAAATATAATAAAATCATATAATTATTATATCAATTTGATATTGTCATTGTTGATCTACCCACGGAAAAACCCAATAAAATCATGAAAAATGATCTGTAGCTCGAATTCAGTGGCCTGAATTTGGCTCGAAATCCGAAATGACGTCGTTTTGGATTTTGATTTTTTTTTTCTTGCGTTTTGAATCAGAATACACAGAGAGAGAAGACAGAAAAGAGAGAGAGAAGGAGAAAAGAGGAAGAGAGAAAGAAGAGGAAGAGAGGAGGAGAAGAAAAGAAGAGGAACCAAGATGATGATGTTGATCTGAAGATGATGATCTGAAGAAGAAGATGATGAAGATCTCTGTTTTTTTTTTATCTGTTTTTTGATCTTTTTTTTTTTTTGATCGGCGATGCGCCGATCTGTTTTTTTTTTTTTTTGATCTGGAGATGATCTCTGCGTTGTTGTTAATGAAGATGTTGATATTGATGAAGATCTCTGTGTTTTTGATGATGAAGATGAACTCGGGTTTGATGAAGAAAAATGAAGAAATACCCAAATGGGTATTCCAGATTTTCTGTGCTGCTCTCAAATGGGAAAGAAAATCTGGTGTGAGAAAAATTGGTTCCTCTTCATCATCTTTTCTGGGTATTTTCTCACAGAAAATCTGGATGGTGTCGATTATTTTCTGGGTACTTTTGTTGAACCAATTTTGGATGTGAGAAAATCTAGATGTGAGAAAATACCCAAAGAAAAGGAACCAATTTTGTATTCCAGATTTTGGATGTGAAAAAAATAAAAATAAATAAATAAATAAAATTGTTGTTGATGATGATGATGGTGATGATGTTGATGAAACCCAGCTTGTGAATCTGTCTGCATTTTTCTTCTTCTTCTTCTCTTCTTTTTCTTCTTCTTCAGCTTCAGAAATGGTGGGAAAAAAAAAAAAAAAAGGAGACACCAAACGACTTGAGCCTCCGAATTTTGAGCTACGAATCGGAACTGTAAAATCATTTAAATCACAAAATGGGAACAAGTGGGCCTGTGGACAAAATATAGAAAATCATAAGACTTCGAATTTGTTTTTCAATATCACAGCACATGATAGATCTACATGCCATCTTAATGAAAAGCAATACCAAATTGTAATCACTCCTTACAATTCATTGACTTGGACAGAAACATAATTTTATTAATCATTCCTTACAATTCAAATCTGATCAACATGAACTCCTTAATGCAAAATTATGGAACTCAAATTTAAAGAAAAACATAAGGAGAGAGAGAGAGAGAGAGAGAGAGAGAGAACAGAAACAGTGGAAGAACACACTGTTCTGACTTAGACCCCAAGTAGTTTGAATGAAAGGAATTTTGATATGTAGTGGGGTTTGAAAAGGGTAATATGTGCGTAATTTTATTCTATTTCTCTAGAGATATTTTCGTGTCATTAACTAAGAATGAGAAAATAAATAAATGGAAATCAAGAAATATAGTTTAACTTCTTTATAAGAAGCATTTTATTTTTGTGAGTTATTGACAACTCGGCACGAAGTCCTTATCTCCCCTTGTGTGCCATTAAGAACTTGGACTGCACCCAACTTCACCATGGCTTGAGCAAATTTGATTTGGAAATCATATCCCACAACTGCTGCATATTTCACTGTGTCAGTGGTTCGTGGATCCAACGCCAACTCTTGATCAATTTGAAGAATACCTCTTCCTAGTAGTATTTGCTGGTAACACTACAGGGAAAACGGGTTATGGTGGCGTTTTTTTAACGACGTTTTTTTAAACGTCACTGTTATTAACATTTAACGGCGTTTTATAAACGCCGCATATTCTTTTAACCAAAACGGCACCGTTTTATAATAAGAGGCGTTGAAAAACGCCTCCGAATGCGGTATACCACACGCGCCTTTTCATTCCTTATTTTGTATCTGGTCCTTTCTCAACCTATACGCATACATCATTTTGAATCTGAGCCCTCTCTCTCTCTCTCTTTCTCTCAACCCTCTCATTAAAGCAATTTCGATGGAAGCAATTTCTCCAGATCGAACCGATTTCGTCTGTCTCGTCTGTTGCGGTATACACTTGTTTCTCCATCGAAGCAATTTCGATGCTCCATCGAAGCTCTAGATCGAACCGATTTTGAAGCTCCGTTGAAGATTCAGTGATTTCCAGTGAAGATTCAGATATTCGAAGCTCCATCGAAGCTCAGATCGACCCGATTTCGAAGCTCCGTTGAAGATTCAGTGATTTCCAGTGAAGATTCAGATATTCGAAGCTCCATCGAAGCTCCAGATCGAACCGATTTCGAAGCTGCGTTGAAGATTCAGTGATTTCCATCGAAGATTCAGATATTCGAAGCTCCATCGAAGCTCCAGATCTGAACTCTGACCCCTCGATTACTCGCATTTCAAGCTTAAATCGGTAATTTTTTCTTCTGTACTTTGGGCAATATTCATGTTCTTGAATGCATTTCTATGTGTGTGTTTATGTCTATCAATGTGTCTGTCTATCCCTGTGGATTCATGAAGAGAATACTAGTATATTTAGCCTTGTCCATGTAGTACATCTATATAATTATTTGGGCAATATTATTCTTTTGCTCGTGCATTTTCTGCTCACTTGGCAAGGTATCTACAAACTGATAGACAATTGCATTATTTGATCATTTAAAAGGATGTCATAGATCATAGTTGTAGAACAAAAGCCATGAAAGTATAAGAAACTTGAAAAGCTTTTGGCAGTTGTTACCGTGTGACATTCTTTCTGGAAAAGTAGTTTTTGAACTACTCCACAAATGAGTTCCAGTTATTAAAATTTTCAATTTCAAGCTCCTATTTTGTGAAATAGGTTGATGGAGGATCCTGCTGCATATGGAAAGTTGGGGCTGGCCAACCTTTTGGAACTAAGGGAAGACTGCTTGAGGGAGTTCTATTTTGCTGATGCCTATAGGAGCATAAAACAAAGGTATCCATCCATATTTGGAGAGTTAATTTTTATTTGAATATGGTTTCTTCCTGTTTGTGATGTCATTCTTAACCACATACAATTTGTTTCTGGCCACAAAATGACGTGCCTCTTATATTTTCGTTGGTAATTTAACCTGTATTTTCCTCTTCTTGGCATGTGATAGGGAAAATGAGGCATCACTTGCTGTTCTGCCTGACCTGCTAATGGAGATTGATAGCATGAATGAGGTATGTGTAAATTTTAAACTTGTTCTTTCCTTCCCCCTCCTCACCTCCCCCCTGAATTGGAAGAAGAAAAGCGAAAGCTGCATTATTATGGAAACTAATGCATACTGTGATCTTTCTTTAATCTAATCAAATTCTTATATCACTACGCATCTCTGTGTAACTACTGGAACTGTTAAGTGTGAAGATTTGAATCTTGCAAAAGTTTTGTTGAGATTGGAGTGGACCCATCACTGAAATAAATGGAAATATGTTGCATTGTTTTTCACCCCTTACCATTATTCTACTGATTGTCTGAAGCATTCCTTCATTGCAGGAAACAAGACTGCTTACCCTAATTGAAGGTGTTCTTGCTGCAAACATTTTTGATTGGGGATCCCGTGCCTGTGTTGATCTCTATCATAAAGGAACAATTATTGAAATATATAGAATGAGTCGCAAAAAGATGCAAAGACCATGGCGAGTAGGTGAACTGAAAATAAAATTCTTTTGGGAAAAATTATTGGAAAAATAGAATATCTTTCCTTCAAAGTAATTGTTGGATAATCATTAGAAGGTTTTTGTTTGTGTATTTTAGGTGGATGATTTTGATCTTTTTAAGGAGAGAATGTTAGGGTCTGGAGACAAGAAACCTCCACCACATAAAAGAGCACTACTCTTTGTGGACAACTCAGGTGTTGATGTGATCCTGGGAATGCTTCCACTAGCACGGGAACTCCTCCGACGGGGAACTGAAGTAAGTGTTTTCTTAGTAGTGTTAATGAAATGGTTCTGAATATTTTTAATTGAAGTTTATATTAATAGTAACCCCAATCTAGGAATGCTTCTCTCCACTTTGTGAAGTCTGATTTAATAAAGGTTTATTGGTAATTGCGAGAATGGGGTCATGAAGATGTGCTTGTTTTTATGTATAGTGCATATTGCAAAGAATTCGCTGGATGCGTTTTTGTGTTCTGTTCTAAACTAATATGGAATGCTATTTGATCTTTTTTCTTCTTTGAAAGGTACTGAGTCTTCTATAATTTGCCTACAGATTGTGGGACAGTTGAAATCCTTGCAGCTTGTTGCAAGCCTAACAGCAGAACGAGATGGTGAAATTCGGAAGGCTGCTTTAAATACTCTAGCTACATGTTATAAGACCTTTGGTGAGTTCTGCTCTTATCAAGCTGTAGACTTTATTTGGTGTTTGGTTTCTTGCATTGTACTTGTATAATTTGAAGATATTGATCATGGTGGTTGTTCATTTTGAAGTGATGGGCTCTCATTTCTGTATGATGTTGAGTGTTTTATTTTGATTTGAACAGGGATTGTGGGAAACAAGTGTAACTGGGTAAGGAACTTTGATCTCTGAATTTGATTGGACTTGCATATCAATCTGGTTAGAAACTTCGTATTGTTATATTATATTATCTATTCTCCATCCGATCCAATTTAACTTTATGTTAATCAGGGCTTATGACAAGGCTGCAATAAAATGCAATGGAAGGGAAGCAGTGACCAACTTTGAGGCAAGCACATATGAAGAGGAGTTAAGCTCTGAGATTGAGAATCGAGGTATCACTTGTTTAATTTTTTGTGTTGTTTTATGATTCTTGAAACTTCCCTTCATTTACGGTTGCATATATTTAGCTATCCTTCTTTATGAATCATGAGATGATGACATCTCTAATCTTTTCTATGCAGGAAGCAGCCATAGTCTAGACCTCAACTTGGGTATTTCTACCCCTTATTTTGCTAATGGCCAAATGGGAAGCAATGACTTGAGCAGTGGTTTACATTTGCAGAGTGACTTGAGCAATATGCATGAGAACAGAAGGGTAATTTTAAAAGCCGTATATTAAGATTTTAGTCTGTCCGGTTTTGCTCTATAATTGGATTAGTCAAACCAGTGATCATTCTGTATACATGCTATGTTCGAATTTTGGAAGGTCTTACGTGAGTTTATGTAGCAGATTTATCTTTTCCTCTTACAGGCTGAGAACTCCGTTACAACAATGGGAATTCAACTACCTCATGGCCAAATAATGGTTTCTGAGCACCCTCCTCTCTGGAAAGGTGTAAATTCCCATGCCTTTACATTGATTTATTTATTATCTTTGTTTTCAATGTATTGTGGCTCTAAATCAGGATAACAAAGTTGGGAAAACTCTTAAAAGAATAAAGACCCTTCAAAAAGTTTTTTGTTTACAACCTAGCAACAAAGCCGTAATCGCAAGTCCTAGGGTTTAAAGGATAATTTTTCCCCTTATGGAGTAAATAAAGTTTTAAGATTTTTTTTGTCCATTATTAATCAATCTTAGCGACTACTTCATGCAGTGTGGTTCTTCATGGTAATCTCTTTATATAATCATGTAACATGATATTATACATTCTTAATAGGGTGGAAAATATGCTGCTTGTATCTTTCTTCATCAATTGAATTAGTTGTCATTCTTTTTTTAAGTTGCAATTCATCAGAGATTAATCATTTTTGCCATTTGATTTTTATCAACAGCAACATATTTTTTAGACAGGCCTGCTATGTGTGCAAGAAAATCATGTAATAGGCAAGGCAACAATCCTAGTACCCTTGAAACTAAAATTGAAACTGACAGTTAATCACTTGTTTCTCTTGTGCAATTTGATTGGCGATTTTGGACAAGAGGGATTGTGGTTGGTGCAAGATTCAAATGTACTTTGCTTAGGCTATGATTACATTGATGTTAATGAATTTGGATTTCCTGATGTTTTACTTGTGGAACTAATTCAACTTGGAGAATGATGTTTGTTAGAAGGGGAACTTATAATTTCTATGAATTAATTCATGCAAATTCTATGCTTATGAAGTTTTGATGCTTCAATTAGACAAGAATTCTCAGAAATTTTTCATGCCCCCTCTCTCGCTTTGTCTACCTGTGTGTGTGTGTTTTGAATTGGGGTAATTTTGTTATCATTTATTTCTGTCAAGAGTCAAGACCACCTTAATTATTGACATTTTGTGATATCATGCAGAGTTTTGAAGCTTTGAATCAACGTGCTGTGGCAGTTGTGGTGGATCCCATACAAAGTGTTAAGGGGAAGGTGGTCATTGATGCCTTCCGCTTAATTAACCCACAAACCATGATGCTTGGCCAAGAGCCAAGGCAAACAACGTCCAACCTTGGACATTTGAACAAGCCATCCATTCAAGTGAGTGCTGAATGAGTGGTGCCTTTGTGTTTCTGATAGCTGAGGTGTCACCCCTGAGTTTTATCCTCTAATGGCAATTTGTTATTTGAATGGGAGTTATTATTTTAAATGTTAGTTTTATTACAGATATTTGAATGGGAGTTAATATTTTGTATGTTAGTTTTATTATAGGTATTTTTTTATTAATTGAATGAGAAACTAAATTCAATATTTTTTACAGGTATTCTTTTTAATTTAATCAAATAAAATTAGCATAATATTCCCAAAAAAAAAAAAAAAAGGAAGATATGACGGCGTTTCTACAAACGCCTCCTAATCCCTCAACAGTAACGGTAATATTTTTAAAACAGATACGACGGCGTTTCACAAACGTCGCTAAATATTGTTGGTGACGTCAGCGTGTGTGTGGTGGGACATTTGGCGGCGTTTTAAAAAACGCCGCCTATACTAATATCACGACGTTTTTAAAACGTCGCAAAGTTACAGCGACGGCCGCAGCTTCGACGTTTGGTACTAAACGCCACAAAAGGAATTAGGGGCGTTTTTGATACATATGGCGGCGTTTTTTAAACGCCGCTAAAAGTGCGATTTCCAGCAGTGTAATAAGAATTATCCATAACATAGGCACTCACAGGGTTCTCATCAAGATCAGCAGTGTTATCAACTGTTGCTTTTTGAGGACACCGAGATTTCAACATCTCTAACAGCACGAGATTCATGGTCGGGTCAGGCTTTCCACTGTTTTGAAAATTATAGAGACGATCTTGGAAGAGTGAACAATGTGCAACTCCAACAGTGTGACCACCTATATAAAATAGTCACTTAGTCATTAACAAACCATTGATTTATCATGCATATATCAAATAAATCACTTCAGAAAGCAATGTTGACAGCACTATATTTCAAGCATTTTGCTGTGAAATTTTACTGTTTAGCATTACTAGATGAGAAATAAAGGCGGCGAAGGTAAATTACCAAGAAGATAAACCATGTCGACGACACCAAGTCCTTTATTGGCAAATGCCTTGATGGAATCAGACACGGATATAAAAGGAGCTGGGAGATCCACATTTTGAGCTAGAGATACAAGACCGTCTCTTCGCCCTGTTTGCACCGCATATCTATTTCCTCCAGCCTACATGTACCCATCCCAATATATACCACCATTGTAAGTTATCACATCATTATATGTTGATTAATAGTAGAGAGAGAGATAGAGAGAGAGAGAAGGGACACATTACTCACCAAAGACACTACATCTCTGGCAGCCACAACAATGATATCAGCACATGAAACTACTCCAGGACACACTGCCTCAACAGCAGCTTTTGCTGCATCAATAATGTCAAAGCCCCTTACAGTTAGATTAGGAAATGCAGTTTTCTCACTGTTGCTCCCATCTAGTAGGATTGATGCATCACATCCCTTTTCATTGTTTCAACCCAAATAAATAAATAATAAATAAAAGTTAGTGTAACAAAATTCAAATTGAACATCTACAATATATTAACTTGTAGTTATGATGTTTTATGTTGTCAAATGAAAAATTGCTTAATTGTTGTCATAATTCTCAAACTCAACATTAATTCTATGGAACCACACACACAAAAAATAAAAATAAAAATAAAAAATTACTATTCAATGGTAATTTTATAAATTATTATATTATAAAATTTACGATTTTAATTATTAATATTTATAAAATTTATCACTTATTCATAATTATTTTTTAAAATCTCAACTCAACTGTAATTTCTCAAAAAAAAATCACTATGGACATTGAAAAAATACACATACTCAACACAAAATTGTGTGTGACCAATGCCCCCTTGAATCTTATGCAGGGATGGAACTAGGAGAAGAGGATACAGAGCCATGGCCTCCCAATTTCTGTGAAAAATATGATTTGGCATAACATTTTAAAATTATATCTCATTTTATACATAAAATGGCCCCCAATATAAAAAATACATATCTCATTTTTCTCCTATCTTGTTTTTTCTTTTTATTTCGCACCAAAAAAATTTCATCCTATTAGAAATTACTTCTATGATATTTGATTTTTTTTTTTGTATATACATAATTTATATATCATATTGTACATACATGCATGCATATATATATGGTGAAATTTTTTTATTTGTCTTTTGGTCTCCTACGGTGATGAAATCCTAGTTCCGTCCCTGATCTTATGTGCACTTTATCTCATTATTCATTGCATTTGGAACATTGCCACATGGAACATTGAATAATTTTTCCTATGTTTCTCATGAAATAAGGTTTAGTTACAAAAATTCTGTAAAATTCTTCTATAGATTTTTTGAAAAGATTTGCTTACAGTGACAAAGCAATCATGGAACTGCATGCGAACGAGAGCGGCAACAAGTGTAGGATCCTTCATGTACGATTCATGAATGACACCGCGTACAATAGCCTCAACGTCTTCACCATTACATTTTCCATTGTAGAAACCGAACCTGAACTGCAATGCACCATCACCGTGGCACTGGCCTGTGAAGTTGATGAAGATGATGAGCCCAAGGGCTAATGCCACTAAACCTGCCTTCAACATTTTTCCCAAAAAAAAAGAATTGAAAATTTGTTCTTAATTTGTGTTGAATATTGGTTTGGTGTGAAATAAATTAAAGCTTTCACTCCTATTTATAGGGCAAAGGAAAGCAATAAAAATTGTTCTTTTTGTGTCTTCCAAGTTGAATGGAGAGCACGATGGTTTTGCATAGAACGTGCACTACTGTGGTGTAAGAAAGTCCACATTTTGTGGGTTTTTATTTTTATTTTTATTTATATATATATATATATATATTTGGGAATGTCCGAAATGGATTGTGATGCTCTTCGATTCAAAATTATAATAGAGGATCTTCATTTCATTATTCAATAATGTGTGATGATTCAATATAAATTTAAAATAGTAATGAATTCTTATGATTATTTAAAAACTTTCAAATGACGTAAATTATAATGGGGATCCTCCATTACAATCTATTTGTATACATTTCTGTCAAAATCCTTGTCAACAGGTAGGGCCGGCCCTGAGTTTTTGGAGACCTAAGATGAAATAATTTTTTGGGAGCCTTTTCGATATTCATAAAAAATAAATAAATAAATAAAAATAAAAATCACCCTATTTGGTTTAGAGTTTTCAAAAATAGTTATCTGAGTTTGCAATTCGTATTTTTTTATATTTTTTGTATTTGGGAAATTTTTTTATTTTTATTTTTTAAAAAAGCACAAATATTATAATTTTTAAGTATATCTAAATTAGATGTATCAACTAAATAATTACTAAAAATTGCGTAAAATATTTTAAAAAATACTAAAAAACACATAATTGGGCCATAAAAAGAGAGAAGAAGAAAAAAAGATGCCACATAGAATTAGGCTAATGACTAATACATGTACATATATTTTATTTTTTTAATTGGGCTAACAACTAACACTTTTAAATATTTTTTAACTGGGCTTTTTATCAATTGGGCCACATAGAACTTTGAGACATTTTAAAATGGCCTAAATTAATTAAACAGAATTGGGCCATTTTGAATTTTTAATATAATACAAGATAATGAATTTGGGAGCCTTTTTTTGGGCCTAATTTTCGAGGTCCTAGGACAGGTCTCACTAGCCTTAGCTCAGGGCCAGTCCTATCAACAAGTGGGTTAATCAGGTGATGACATGTGGCAGGGTCCAAGTGAAGGTCTCGTATTAGTTAAGGGACAGGTGTGACACAAAGGGCTGATTTTATGTCCGAAGTCGCCTAGATGATGGAGCAATTATTTAAGTCATGGGTTTAGTAGGTGACTTGCAAGAGGAATCATGCATGAAATAGGGGGTTCCCTCTGTCGAGAGAAGGCTGAAAGTGATGATGGATACATGGCATCATGTAATTCGACAGGTAAGATTGAAAAATTTATGGAGTTTGAGTCCTTGGAAGTAAAGGGCAGTTACAACAGTTATGCAGCAACAGTTGCAGACTTGAAGGCTCATGGGATCATGGTTCAGAGAAAGAAGGAAGGCTATAAGGCTAGAGAATGAAGAGGGAATAAGGCATCAACAATAACTTCGGAGTGGTTTCTCTTTCGAAATAGGACTAATTCATTACTGTACTTTGTGAACTTTAGTAGTTTCACATGTGAAATTACTTTATTTTGTTTATCTTGTTTACCTTATGACCGTCAGTTGCTCCAGAGAAATCCTCATTCCTTTGAGGTATTTGAATCAATTACACAGTTGCTAAAATTTCCATAGGAGTTTTGGTGGCTCAGTTGAGGAAGACGTTGGCAAACCAGTCACTGGAGGAGAACCAAATCTTTCTAGGAGAAGTAAGGAGTGAGCTAAAAGTTCCATTGATGGAATATTCAAATCAAAGTGAGGTAAAAGCACAGAAGGTTTCTTCAAATACAGGAGGTGCACACCAGGTGCCACCAACTGGTATGCCACAACAGTCTGTTGGTGAACCAATGTCCTTTTATAGGGATCCAACTGTTGAGGAAATAATTCAAGTGGTATTTCAAATTCCAAATTTTAAAACTCAAGAAAATTGGCCTGGGGGTAGTCTAGGCCTAATGTTTTTTCTAATCCACTTTATGGTCACAAAGGTGTGAACAACAGAAATTTGTTTAAGACAAAATTCAGTAATTATCCAAATACAAGGCCAAGAAATAATGTCATTTTTTAAAATTATGGTCAGATTTTTGAAAACCAAAATGTCAAGTATGGAGATGTTCCAAATATGGGTAATGTAAATCAAAAGGTCAACAACTTTGAAAATGTTTGTGCATATCCTGAAGTGCGTAGACTAGAAATGTATTATGATCCATATATAATGGTCCAAGGTCAAAAGGACCAGGATCTCCTTTAAACTTTGATAGACAAGAACCTTTTGAAAACAATTTGAATAACTGTGATTATGGGGGGCAAAATGCTTTTAATCACATTGATAATTTTCAAATGGACCAAATCATACAAATTGTTCAAGACCTTTATGGCCTAGGAATGAGAAGGCCTAAAAGGCCTAGGTTTAGGAAGCCCTACCCTTAGCAGGTAGATGAAGAATCTTTCCGTAGAAATTACAGAGTGCCTGAGTTTTCCTTGTTTCATGGTGAGGAGAGTCAGTCAACAATTGAACACATAGGAAGGTTTACCTTACAATGTGGACAAATAAGGAATAATGACATTTTCAAATGAGGTTATTTCCACACTCTTTGTCGAGGACTGCTTTTAAATGGTTTATTAACCTTGCTGCTAATCCAGTTCATACCTAGATAGATATGGAAAATTAGTTTCATGCCCAGTTCTGTAGAACTGAGCTTGAAGTGACCTTAGTTGATTTGTCTAAATTAAGGCAAAAGTTTTCTGAGAGAGTAGAGCAGTTCATTGATAGGTTTAAAAGGGCAAAGAATAGGTGTAGAATGTATATGCCTAAAATTGAGATAGTACGAATGGCCCAAAATGGGTTAGAGTTTGAGTAAAGAAAAAAGTTTAAAGGAATGGAATTTAGGGACCTGTTTGAGTTGTCATCTAGGGCAACTCGATATGAATCAATACTTGGGAAAGAAAGGCATAGAAATGCAAGTTCATATGGAACTTATTTCCAAGAAGTAGAGTGAGAGGCAGAAATTAATGTGGATGTGACATAGGTGGTTGGCATAACACCAGTGATTTATGGGACTTTGAGGAAAGCAGACAAACCAGTTAGTATGCCAGCAACTCAACTATCTAAAAGAAATGCAAATACCACATTTAAGCATTATTCCTTTGATTTGTCTAAGGTTGATGCCATTTTTGATGAGTTGTTGGCTAACAAGTTCTTAACATTCTCCCCAGGACATGTAACACCAAAAGAACAAGATAGAGTATGAAAAGAATATTGGAAATGGCATAACACTTTTAGAAATTCTACCAGCAATTGTGTGACTTTTTGAATTGTGTACAGGATTTAATACAAAAAGGGTTGTTGAAATATTTAAAGAAAGGGAAAGGAGTTATAGCAGCAGATATTAATCCTTTTTCAAAAATGGCACCAATTCATATGGTAACAGCTAGCATAAAAAAAAAGGCCCCAAATCCAAGTGTGTTGTTAGCTGACTTGGAGAAAATCCATAAAGAGAAACAAGAAAAAGGAAAGAAGATGATAGATGAAGACAAGTTTGTTTGTTCAAGGTGTGGAACTGAGAAAGAATAGTTACAAGCAATTTTGGCTGATAAGTTGAAAGAGAGTGCAAGGGATCATAGCTTAAGGTTCAATACCTCAGGTGGAGGTGATCTTCAAATTTTCAATGGAGAGAAGTTATTGTATGATGGACAGGATCTTGAAATTTTTGGACTTGTTGACAGATCATATGGTGATAAGAATGGTACATTCTTGTTTAAATGGGAACCTGTTTGTCCTTTTCTCCATGGTGCATAAGGGATTTGAATTAAAGTGAGGCAATTGAGGAATCAAAGGCCATCCAGTGCCCATAGTCAAGTTTAGAGGCCAGTCTTTATGTCAAGGCCATTGTAAAGGCCATTTATTGGCCAAGGTCAGAGGTCTATGGCTGGGATGAGTGGGATAAATCCATTCAGGCCAAGCCAGTTTCATGGCCAAGTGGTAAGGTTTCCACAAGCTTACCACCTAGCTCAACCATGAGTGGTAAAGCCACCAATTTCTACATATGCTGGTTGGCAAGGTGTGTTACATCCAAAATTTCCTTTGTCAGGATGGAAACCTATGGATCTAACTAGGACACAGGTTAGAAGAGAGCAGAGGAAGTATCATGCCATGTTTTCAACAAAACATGGTGACAACCCAAAGAGATGATCAAAATAACTTAATTTGGGTAAGGAAAAAGAAAAGGAAGAGGTTAGTGAGACAGGTAAGATAGAGAATGTGGTGGATAAAACACCCAAAAATGTACTTCTGAGGAGGCAGTTGGAGGAGATTTCTAAGGCTCTCCTTTCTGATGAGGAGAGTGGGAAGATGAGATAATGGTTGATGAAAGTGCATTAGTCGTAAGAAAGTTAGAAGAAGCACATGTTGACAGTAAGGAGGATACAAAGTCTGAAAGTTCTGGGGACTTTGGTGAGAAGCTGACTGCAATCAGGTTTGGGTCGTTACCTACAAACCCTAACTAGAACATGACTTTGGCTTTACCTAAGAGATTTGAAGCAAAGCTTATGCAGCTAGAATAGTTAGATGGTGATGTAGAAGATTTATCAGAACCTGTTGTGATAGTAACAAAAGTGAGTAAGTCTAGGGAGGAAGTTGGTAAGTTCATATAGGTGGTGAAAACTGGTAATAGTGAGAAGCGGTACTTCCACCTCTATCATGCTTGATCAAGAGGGTCGGCAATCGAGAAATGAGGCACGTTTCATCACTTCAAGTATGAAACGCCCTCGTTCCTCGTTTTTGGATTAACGCCTAATCCAAACACAATGCAATGCAACGACATGCAAACAACATGAGCATGACAAGTTAGAGTCCTTAAGGATCGAAACTAGTGAAGGACACGACACAAGGGCTATGTAATGCAATGCCTAAATGGACCAAACCAGCCCCAAAATGCCCTCATGCATGCCAAAATAGTGGCCAAAATGCTCCGAAATGATAGCATGAAAAACAAGAAAATGATATTCATGCATTAACCTATGAACAAAGTATTGAAGCACAACTCCAAACATAATAAAGAAGTGACAAATGTGAGAGTGTAACTACACTATATGCACTGGAATCATGTATGAAATGATGCCAAATCATCCAAACAACACATGCATAGCATCCCAAGGACCTTGAATCATTAGGCTAGTCAAGGCTATTGCACTACAACCATGCAAACACTACTACAAAAACAGATAAAGATCACACTTTTTTTGTGTGATGTATGTTATTTAATCACACATTTTAAGTTTTATTAAAGTGTGTATAGGCGCGCCCATGGGCCTTACTACAGTTCGGACTCGATTTGTGTCACGGTCCTTAATCTGAACCAAAGAGTCCAAATCCAGCAAATCGTTTTGAGAAACAGATTTTTGAAAAGAAGTGTCAAACATGGACTGCTTTGCCAGATACAGAGTCGCCACCTAAATATTTTATTTTGGGGGAATTTAGGAAACCCTGACTCGGTGCCAAAGGCCACGTGTCCGTCATCACCAAAGTTGCCTCGGCTCGGGAACTTGGGTACGATTGGGGAAGGTCATCTATGAGCACCCCCTCTCGCCCGATCCGAAGATCGGCCTCTACTAACCGTGATATCCAATTTTGAAAACGTTATGTGTTCTTATCCTGATTATTAGCCTAGAATTACTATGTTATGCGCACAACACAAAAGTATAGACTAGATTGCCTAATTTGGGAATAAGCATTGCATATCCATTTGTTTTGGAAAAATATTTTGGAATTTGCTACTCGTAAGTAGGCTAAAACACGGATTTCAATGAGCTATTCCAACTCAGACAATCCAACCTTCACCCACAGGCATTCAAGCAGTTATATCACATAAGCAGCTAGCCTCATGGTAATCATGCTATCATGGCAACACTCACATGCATGCAAGGATGCTAAAGCATAAATACTTACATCGTACTCCGTGCCAAAACAAAGAACTCGTTAGCAATCCATGCATGATCCAAGTCCATGTTTAAATGTCTAATGCAATGCATATGGAATGTCACTAGAGTAGGCTCGGCTAGTCTATGAATGACATGTGAAAATGCACAAGTAGCATGTATTCAAGTTAGATTTGAAATACTAATGCAGTTAACATGATGCGCCGAACCCGGTGCATGCAATACTGATGAATGATGCACGCATACATAGCATAAGGTGTGCTAAATTAAACATGACCTATTACTAACCATCAAAGCAGGTAAGTAAAAGGGATAAAGAAGTGGGGGTTGGAAGACATGCACACACTCACCCACACTTATTACAAATTCGCCCTCGCTCGGAGGGACCAAAAGAATAATACAATTCGAATAATGAATTAACTATCCTAGCTAATCAATTATTACAGACCAACTAAATTAATTAAACAAATTAATTAATTTAAGAAAGCAAGAAAAAAGGGCCTCGAGAAGAGGGCTCAATGCACGCGTGCTCGGGTCTTGCTCGGAAGTCCACAGCCATGCACAAGCTGCCTCTGTTTTCCCTGCTCTGCTCCTCTGAAAACTTCCAAAGTCTCAGAATTGCTTCCCTGGACATTGGGAGACACCACTGGCTGAGGAGAATGGCCACCGGCAGTAAGATGTGATCATCGGCTATTGATGAAGCTATCAGCCACGGGTGGATTGCCGGTCGGCACTATGTGCAGCTGGTCGGCACTATGTGCAGTCGATCGGCAAAAAGTTCTTGCAGAATCTGTTTGACAGCAGCAGAGGATAGAGCTTTGCATGGCAATGCTATTCAAGCAATGTATGCACCAACCATATCCCTTATCATATTTATGACTCAAAGGGACATGGTCCTTGGTCCTCGGACCATCAATCGCGCATTTCAATGCGCGATGGCCCAAGAGACCAATTTATGCATGTTGATTTCAAATGCAATGCAAACCAACAAACAAAGGGGCTTCTACCTCTATCATGACTCACTTCAAGAGGTGAGGCAATGCATGCGCAATGCAATGCAACCTAGGCATGCGAGCTAAGGATGCGACATGGCAATGCAATATGTACATGCAAGTATGCAAGCAACCATGCGAGGTGAATATGCAAACAAGCAAAGAGATGGACTTAAACATGGTTTAGGCAGCCCTTACTAGGCCTAAAACAGTGGCCAAGGTGCTCGAAAGTGAAGGGCTAATAGGCACACAAACACGCATGCAAATGATCTCCAACACTTCAAGCATTAAAGAGTAATTCTCAAGCACACTCAAGAGGATGCAAACATGGACATATAGCATGGAAATTAAGCCTTGAAAATCATGCAAGAACATGGTGCCAAACCAACCCAAACAATGAAATCAAGGTATGCAAGCAAAGTCCAAGATTCAAAGCAAGCTAAAGGGGTATTGAACCACACTTAACAAGACCAAACATGGCATGAATTAAGCAACTAAAATCAGGGTTTTAACATGTCAAAATGGACCCCCCAAGACCACTTAGATGACATCTAAATGACTCACACATGGAAATATGCGCAAATGCACTTTCAAGGAGCATGAAACACAAACTCTTGAAACATCAAAGAGCCATGAATGCAAGTATACAAGCATGCCAAGTGGGCTGAAATGACATGGAAAGTAGTCCCAAATCACTAAATCAAAGCAAGTAATGCATGCTATACATTCACATACTTGAAGCCTACAAGCTAAAATGCAAAGAGGCTATGCAATGCATGCTAAAGTTGACCCAAACAACTAAGGACAGATCTTAAACATGGCAAAATAAACATGAAAGCTTCACAAAGCTAAGCCTAAAGCATGCTAGAACAATGGTTTACAACCTAAGACATGTTAAGGCAACAAAATGGCATTCCAAGGCATGTATGCTAAGCAAGCATGGTGTACCAAAACCAACTTAAAACAATACTATTTCATGGCAAAATAAGCATAAATAACAGCTAAGGCATGGTCAACGAGAGCCTAAGCTAGGTGCTCCCTCAAGAGGCAAAAAGTGCCCTTTTCAAGGACAACAAGGAGAGGGGGTGGCCCTCTCCTTCTTGGGACCTCAAGGCACCATCCTCACCTCTGAAATCCCTCAAGATTTCAGTGGCGAGGAGGCCCAAACACCAAGGTCTCGGAGCTCTCCCAAAATAGCACAAAACAAGGGCCAAACAAGGCTTAAGAGGGGTCAAACAACCCCAAAGCTTAAAACACTCTTAACAAACTATTTAGAAGCCTTAAAAACAGAACTTTTACGTATTATATGCAAGGCCAAAAAACAGTTGCAAGATAGGTAAAAGTAGTGTGCAAAAATGGGGGGATAAAAGGGAAAAGTGATTACCCTTGTAGACCTTCTTCAACAATGGAGCTCCAGCAGCTTCTTGAGGTTGAAATCAACTTCAAAACTCTAAAAACAACCCTCAAGGGCCTCAGCTCCAAGGAAAGGTGTGGTAGTGTGTGTTTGTGTACAAAACTAAAGCTTAAACACACACAATACAAGAGAAGGAGAGGTATAGATATAGGATAGATACAAAACCCTAAACCTAGAACCAGAACTTCTCTAACAATTTTTTCTAACCCTAATGCCAAGAGAGGAGCCCTCTTCTTATAGGCAACTCCCTCTTGTAAGGCTTCCAAAACAAGCCATCCAAGAGGGAAATCCCTCCATACACGTGTATGGAGGGGAACAGAGTGGGTGCCAGCTATCATAGCTGGCACAAAATATCTACTAAAAGTAGATGAACAGTGATCGACCATTCAAAATTGCCATTTTGGCAAAATAAATGGCCGACCGACAACAAAGAGTGTCGACCGGCAATATACATTGCCGATGGCATAAAATCACTGGCCGGTGGTCTCAAGCCATGGCCGATGATGTGTGGGGATGCCTCACAAGGCATTCCCTGCCCCTCCAAGGCAAAACACAAGTGTTTGGTGCAAAACCAGACACAACACGGTCGAGTCGAGAGATCCTGAGGCAAGGCGCGCAACCGAGACCTCCGGGAACTCAAGACGAACACAAACAAGGGTAATCACCAAGTGTTCCAAAGGTGACGTCCAAGTCTTGAGGACGGTAAAAAATGGGGTGTCTACAGTGTGATCTTTGGGAGTGTGATTAAAAGTGGTCATTTTTAATCACACTTTTTAAGTGTGATTAAAAATATTTAGATCACATCTTTTAAGTGTGATTAAAAGTATTTAGATCACACCTTTTAAGTGTGATCTTTGGAAGTGTGATTAAAAAGTGTCATTTTTAATCACACTTTTTAAGTGTGATTAATAACATTTCGATCACACCTTTTAAGTTTGATTAAAAATATTTACATCACATCTTTTAAGTGTGATTAATAACATTCACTACTAAAAAAAATACTTTTTGCGACCGTCACATGCCGTCGCAAATAATAAAAATACAGTCTCAAAAGACTTTTTGCGACGGGCTATGCGACTGCACATGGGGTCGCAAAAGACTTTTTGCGACAGCTATTTTGCCGTCGCAAAAAAAAAATAATAATAAAAACACTTTTAGCGACCGTTGTTTTACTGTCGCAAATAATTATTTATTAAAAAAAAATCATATATGGGTTTGCTACAACAAAAAAATCAATTACAAGCACTAAACAATTTTTTGTAAATGAAAAATAACAAAATTAACAAATTAATTAAATTTATAATAGACATTATCCATTAATCATCTTTAAATACACTGTACTAAAAAATTCAAGTCTTAAAAAAAAAAAAAAAAAAAAAAAAAAAAAAAAAAAAAAGAAGAAGAAGAAGAAGAGCAACATAATCTTTGGCTCCCAACATCAACCGCTCTATCATATCAACTATTCCCTCAACAAAATCTGCAAAAACATATATCAAACTTGACTTGAAAATTTAATGCACTTAAATGTGTTAGTTTAGCTTAAAATAATCAAAATAAAACTATGTCAGTGACCTATCTCTATGGCAGATCAGTGATTTGCAACAAGAGTTTCAATTACCTTAAGAGCAACTTCAAGCTTAACTATGGGATCACTTAATTATGGCGTTCGGAATTATATAATAGTATTGTGGCGAGAGATTTCCCTAAGAACTCCACCATCACCACCACCTACAACCAAAACCTGCATCAAGTAATTCAATTAAATTTAGCACAAATACCTGACAAACAGAATAATTATAGATTGCATAAACATAAAGAGCAGAAGATAGCTAGCTCTACCAACAATGTTTTCCTCAATCATTGGCAACTTAAATTACAAGTTCTCTTTCTACTTGTAAATATGATGAATTGAGGCTGAGAGTACATAGAAATATTATTTGTTCACAATTTAACAATGAGACAAAAACAAGGTGAGTCTTATATTCAATTCTAGAATTAAATTTGTCATACAATGCCTTCAATCTAATAGAAAGAGTAAATTTTGCACATAGAACTCAAATACTATTTTGTCTAAAATTCCTTGGGAAGAGTGTGCAACATAGTGATAATAAAAGAATGGTGCCACACAGCCTTGTCTCTAATGAAAGTCGAACCCTTAACCTCTCATACGTGAAAAGTAGGAAGTTGATGTTGTTGGGTTAGAAGACTGTTTGGCACATATAAAATAATTACTTAGAATCAAGAAATTTTGGAAAGACGGTGATGAGTTTTTTCACCCAATTTAGAGTAATGCCCTGTTTCTAGAAATTAATGAAAGAAATTAGTGAGGTAGAGATGACAAGTGATGTTGATGAGAAAGTGAAATGATGGTGAAATTGAAAAAAAACATGAACGATTCAAAATGAAAGTTGTAGTAGAAGAAATTGGGGACATGGATCTGGGTTTATCAGAATTTTTTTTTTTCCGAAAGGTCTCTAAAATCATAATCAATGCTTTAGGTTTACCTAGATCCAAAAACTCTAGCCCAAGATAGGGAATGAGAGGCTTTGGTATAACTATAGTTGGATGTCCAGCATAGGCCATCAACAGAGGAAGAGCAGCAATTGATGGCAATAATAATTTCCTGTTCTTCAAAGTCAGAAAGGCCTAGTTTAGCATTAACTCTGAATGCAGTAATGCAAAGAGAAAACAGTGCTCTTGAAATAAATGGGCCGATAAATCCAAAAAATATGATTGGAATACTCACACTCTCCAAGGGACATCGAGGACATCATCTACAAATCCAAGCAAAATCATGAAGCAGATGGATGCCAAAGCCGCATTGTACTCAACAAGCCATTGCACATATTAATAATCAACAGTTCAGTCTATCGCTAGTTAGAGCAAATAATGTTCCTCGCCTAACAATGTAGAAGAAAGAGGGTTGTCATACCCAAAAAATTACAAAGAGAAGACACAATTAAGGAGGAAAAATAGAAGTACAACACTTGTTACAATTTACAACATATGACACAGAAGTGCATAACAAACTCACACATCCTTACAATAAAGTACAATTGACAAGGCCAAAAAGAAAAGATGGTCACCATATACAATAAGGTAAATTACAAAATCATTAAAACTGGTAGCTAATAATTTTTTTTTCCCGGAAGTATATTAAGAAAGCATCAAGAGGAGATGCCACCCAATTCCCAATTCATGGAAAGGAATCTGCCAAAATGGGGTTGCTTTCCAACCATCTCATTGTAATAGGTAATTTACTAAAGCAACTTCTATTTATATAATTTTCCTTATATATAATATAGATAATTTGAATGTTCAATCCACCAAAGTGCAAATTAAAAGAGGACGATCTCATCATAGTGGAATGCACATGATTCATAATTTTTTTTTTTTAACTAGTGCTATGTACTCATATTTTTATTTTTAAAAAGTTTGTAAAATTTTAATATATAGCATAGATTTAAATTTGTATAGTGTAACTCACACATAATAAATTCAATTCACATATGATGTTTTTCTAGGAAAATTGTCTGAGGCTTTGTTTGGATCAAAGATTTGAGGAATGACATGCAAAAGGAAAGAAAATAGGAAGGATATCAATTCTCAAATCCTTAATCCAAACATAGTCGTAGAAGTGTTCTAAGTTGTGCCATAATGTGAAGAATGAACCTCTTAGCGGCATGTTTCAAGCCATGACAGAGAGTTGTGGGATAGGCTTCAGAGCCAAGCATCACTTTTATTTCTCACGAGCAGAAACTGTACATAATGGGGCTGCGACGGGCCAAACGACTAGTCTGATCATTCATTACACAATCAACTTAGTGGAAGTAACCATACCATAGAGCTCCAAGAAGCAAATGCAAAAGTTCCATGGATTAGAATCATCGGTTGTGGGAGCAGTCAATATAACCCCTAAAGAATCTGAAGGGAAGCAGAGCATTGGGACCTATTATTGGCCATGAAGCAAACTGACTCAGTTTGCACATTGTCTGGTCATTCTCGTGCACTCTCAAGTTTGTCCAAGGCTTACCATCCAGAGAGCCCTAGGACTCAAGACAATAGGAACTCGCAACTTTGCTTGTCAAAAAACGCTGGCCCATGCCTCCAAATTTTGGATTAGCAGAAAAGCATAAATTATCCCTTAAATTCAAGCCTGAATTTTCGAAAGTAGTTCCCTATATTTTTATAACAATTGCAAGAGCATTGAAGAACAAAAAAATGGCAAGATTTAGATTCTTACAATTTCAGGGCACTCATAATCAATACCAGCAGCTTCAATCTTCTTACGCTTTTTTTGGTCACGTTTTAGGATTTCTCCCACCAGCTTCTTGTGCTCTTCCAATGTTCTTTCCTGAATAATCATCACAAGTAAATGGTTACTATCTCTTCAAAAATAACCACATCAAGATCAATAGTGAATGACAGGTTTTCTTAATTTGCCTCATAAGCATCCAAGAATGATCGCCAGATGTCTGTATCGATATTCACACACCTTGTCATGTCACTTCCTTTCAATTTGAACCCAGTCCACTGGCTTGTGCCATCGGCTAGGGCCTTTCCACTTTAAAAATAAAGTAAAACCATCAGCAATTCATTGGTGTCACAGAAACTAAATAATTTTACACAGAACAATTTTATTTATCTCCTTTATTTATTTACTTGATTTGATTCCTTATGTTTTTTTTTCTTGAAAATCTTATCATTTTCTACGATTATTATGGGAAACCACAATCTAACAAACTGTAACTGCTTCTGGGAAACCAAAATTTTGAAAATGCATTCCTTCACTAAAATTTATCATTCAATGAACATGAGTTACCTACACTGGTAAGAAGAATAAAAAGCAGTACAAGGTTCAGGTTTTCTTCCTGGAACAGCACTAAATTCCCCTGTTACAAACAAATATCACCATTAGCCAATCAAATTGACGAATCGAAAACTGAGAACAACACAGACCAAATAAGGGTATAGTTTCAAAATTCAAACAAGTTATTTTGATAAACCAAAGTCATCAATGAGTCTCTTTCTAGGCTTTAGAACAAACAATTGGAGTGCTATAAATTTTCAAACTTTCTTCTACACCCAAGAAAATGGGAAAAAAATAAGCAGAGAGACCTAAACCAAGTTCTCCTACAAACTAAGCTCACACCATGTTAAATCACCAACTTGAGTTATAAATTGCATTTGTGATGAAAATAAATAAATTTACTTTCATGCATACATGTAAAATCTATATTTATTTGGGCATCATGTCCTAGTTTTTAATAATTGACACGTTCGCATGTTATAGCATGTCGTATCAATGTCCAACGTTCATATCCATGCTCTTTAGGGTGTAAGTGACACAGACACAAATCGAAGTTAACCAATACTTGATATTCAAAGCAGAAAAAATTGAGTTGTGACAATTATCGCATACTCAAAGATTCATGTTTTAACAACCAATTATCAACGAATTTAAAGATCAAATGACAAGCAATTACCTGACTTTCAGAGACAGATGATATTAGAGGAGCCAAACCACAATCTGAGACATGTACTACAAGCTCATCATCAAAACAACTTGGGATTAGGGAAATCTGTTTCAAAATAACACGAGATTACTGATCAAACTCGTAGATCATACATAAATTTCTAAATCTACACATACATAACAAAGATCGGAAAATACAAATCAAAGCAAAACCATCATCAATATCTAAAATTAAAAGTAAATAAAAGAATATACAAATACTAGATTTGGGGGTTTAAGATTTACTAATAATTATCATAAGCACATAAAACATACATAACCTCAATAAGAGGTATGATAGTACCTCTGCCAATATGTGGTTAGCTTCATCAAAAACAAGAATCTTCAAATAGTTCGTGCTCAATTTCTTTGTTGTCACCCATTTATTGATTGTACCAGGAGTGCCAATCACTACTTGTGCTGTCACTAGTGCTCATTTTGAAATTGGAACATAATTGCTGCTATCCATTGGTATAGCACATTCAAAAGTAATTCCTGTATAATTCCCCATCTTCTTAAGAACTTCCATGTTCTGCATCATTGTCATCCACTACTATTAGTTAAATCCTAAACTCACAAACACTTTAGAGAAAAGTCCCAACAAAATGTGTACACATGATCCACTTGCTACCATTGATTAAATATTAAACTACATGTTAAAGAACACTGATCTTTAAACCCACCAGAGAACCATATATCATTAATTCATCCTTAGTTTCACAAACATTGCAGAACCGAACATAAGAGCATCTCCAGCAAGGCTAGTTAAAACATCATCACCACCATCAGTCCAATTAATGATATGATTAAAACATTATAGATGGGGAATTAAGCTTAAATTTACCTTTCTAAAAGCTGCACCTTTTGCTTAGGTTTTGTCCCATAGATAACTTGAAAGGAGGAGCTAACAATCTCTTCTATGTGAGCTGATTGCAGAAGCCTCAAATCTCTCCTCACCTAACAATCTCTTCTTTGTGTACATAAAAAGGAAGGCTAAATAGGGAAACCCAGTGCATGAGGCTCCAGCTAATCACATTCTCTATGTGTGTGTGTGTGTGTGTGTGTGTGTGTTTGTAGTGTTGTGAAACACAAGTTAACAGTCCTTCACCTATGATTTATGGTTTCATCTAGAATGCTGCCATGACAGTACCCTTGGTAATATTAATCAATTTTCTCCTTGATCGTCCTTCTAGACAAGTTTTAAGATAAAGGCATGAAAGTGTATTTATCCAAGCATATAAAAATCAAAAGTCTCCACCTGATATCAATTATTAGTCATGTATTTACCTTCGCATAGGTACAGATGAACCCAAATCACAAAGCATGGAATACAATTACCAAAGAGGTGGAACAAATAAACAAATCTTTAACTGTGATTTGGGTAATAGTAAGCGTCACTGTGTTAAAAAGCATATTGGGAAAGAACATAGAGGAGGAGATTGGTGTTAGGCAATAGCTCAAAGGTTAGAGTACTAGATAGTGCACCGAATTTAGAAGTAACGGTATTTTAAAAAGACAAGCCTCTACATCACTGCAGAAAAGAATTCAATGTAGTTCCAAGGCCCAATAATCATCTCAACTTTCGACTTTCGATCCTCTCTCCTAACTCTAGGTCAAACAAAAATTAATCCAAACTCTCTAGCACATACAAACATATGTCTCAATACTCCACATCCTTGCACGTTTATCTACTGAGTTGATTTGACTATCCTTATACTAAAAAAGCAACACAAATGAAATACCCAACATAAAACCATCTTAGAAGATACAACAGCAAAAGATACAGATCAATCAGGCCCAACAATGCATGCACTACCAATGCCAAAAATTTGTCATCACTAGCAATGGAAGTCTTACAAACACATGAAAGTTCAATTCATTCATTTACAAGTGATTAAGTAAGGCAAATGAATGCACAAATTCACAAGAACACGTCGATATTCTCAGAGGATCACATTTGAAATTATTTCAATATTAACATTTTAGAACACTAGAAGCAACAAAATCGATCAACCAGTAATGCTTTGGTCTAATTACATGTCGCGACATAGAAAGGTTAGCTATTTCAATCTTTGATCAAATAGAAATTATGTACAGATTTGCATATGTTAACGAACCTGGATCGCCAATTCTCGGGTAGGGCAGATACAGAGCGCCTGAGGAGCAGTGAGTTTGGGATCAACACGGCTCAACATGCCAGGTACGAAACAAGTAGTCTTGCCAGAACCATTGTGTGCTTGAGCGATCAAATGCTTGTAAGGAGGGGTCAGAATCATAGGCAAACTGATCGTCTGGATCTTACTCGGCCTCTCAAACTTCATCTCCACATATAAACCCTTCAACAGTCGATCGATCGATAGAGAGGGAGGGGTAAGAAGAGACTAGGGTTTTTTGGTTTTGGGCGGGCGGCGGGGAACAGAGTGGGAATGGAAAAAAAGGGGGGGGGGGAAAATCAAAATCTTTTTTTTAAAAAAAAATTAAAACAATAAAATAACACTGTTTAATTTATTTATTTTTTGCGATATGGGTTGTTGTCGCAAAAAAAACTTTATTTTTTGTTAAAATAAAATTTTAAAAAAAAAATTATTTTATTTTCGTTACTAAGCTTGAAAATTTATTTGTTTCATTTTTTTTAATGAAAAAAATATTATTATTATTTTTTGTTTTGTAGAAGTAGGGGTAATATTTTAATGAAAAATATTGTAATTGTAGTCGTGGTGAAGTGGCGACCGTGGTAGTAGTGGTGGTAGTGAAATGGCGTTTGCAGTAGTAGTGAAGGTGGTAGAGGAGATGGGTGGTGAGAGAGAGAGATAAGTGGGAGACAGATAGAGGAGAGAGAGAGAGAGAGTGGTGAGCGAGAGAGAAACAAAGTGGCGCTAAAAGTGTATTTTCTTGTAGTGGATCGATAAATTGAGAGGGAGCTTGTAGACGCGCCCGCGGAGGGGCCTTCGCTACTACAGTTCGGACTCGCGATTTTTGTTGTCGCGGTTCTTAATCTGAACCAAAGAGTCCAAATCTGGCAAATCGTTTGAGAAAACAGATTTTTTGAAAAGTAGTGCCAAACATGGACTGCTTTGCCAGATACAGAGTCGCCAACTAAATATTTTTAAAATGGGGAAATTTAGGAAACCCTGACTCGGTGCCAAAGGCCACATGTCCGTCATCACCGGAGTTGTCTCGGCTCGGGAGCTTGGGTATGATCGGGGAAGGTCAGCTATGAGCACCCCCTTTCGCCCGGTCCAAAGACCGGCCTCTACTAACCATGATATCCGATTTTGAAAACGTTATGTGTTCTTATTCTGGTTATTAGCCTAGAATTACTATGTTATGCGCACAGCAAACAAGTATAGACCAAATCGCCTAAATTGAAACAAAACATTTCATGTTTGTTTTGAAAATGGTTTGCTACTCGCAAGTAGGCTAAAATGCAGGTTTCTCCACCCTCAAGGGGGCTTTTAGAAAAGATGGTTTTGCCACTATCTAGTGGGCTTTAAAATTCACAGTTTTAATGTGTTATCCCAATTTAAGCAATTCGACCTCCATCCACAGGCATTCAAGCAGTAATATCACGTAAGCAACTAGCCTCATGGTAATCATGCTATCATGGCAACACTCACACGTATGCAAGGATGCTAAAGCATAAATACCTACATCGTACTTCGTGCCAAAACAAAGAACTCGTTAGCAATCAATGCATGATCCAAGTCCATGTTTAAATGCCTAATGCAACGCACACGGAATGTCACTAGAGTAGGCTCGGCTAGTCTATGAATGACATGTGAAAATGCGCAGGTAGCATGTATTCAAGTTAGATTTGAAATGCTAATGCTGTTAGCATGATGCGCCGAGCCTGGTGCATGTAAAACAAATGTATGGATGCACGCATGCTATCATACTGTTATGCTAATTTAAATATGCCCTAGTCTACCATCATAGGCAGGTAAATAAAAGGGAGAAAGAAGTGGGGGTTGGAAGACACACACACACGCATCCACACTTATTACAAATTTGCCCTCACTCGGAGGGATCAAATAAATATTACAAATAATTAACTACGCAAACTAATTAAATATTACAAACTGCCTAATCAACTAAGCAAATTAACTAAAATTAAGAAAGCAGGAAAATCGCCTCGGGAAACGCGCCGCCATGCATAGGCTGCCTCTGTTTTCCTTTCTTCACTCCTCTGGAGGTTGCCAAAACCTCAGGACTGCTTCCTTGGGCAATGAGGATCACCACCGGCTGAATGGAATTTCCACCGGCAGTGTGGTGGTGGCCACCGGCACAAAACAAAGCTATCGGCTGCTCGTTTACTGCCGGTCGGCAATATATACTGTCGGTCGGCAAGGAATGCCTGCAAAACCTGCAATTGACAGCAACAGAGGGCAAGGCAAAGCATGGCAGCACAATTCAAGGCATATATGCACCAACCATGTCCCTTATCATGGTAGTGACTCAAAGGGGCATGTGCCTCGATTCTCGGACCACCAATCACGCATTTCCATACATGATGGCCCAAGGAACCAAGTATGCAACTTTGATTTCGAATGCATGCAAACCAAATCAAACAAACAAGGCCCAATTCCTATCACCAATTCAAGGAGCAAGGCATGCATGCAAGATGCAATGCAACCTAGGCATACAAGCTAAGGATGCAACATGGCATGGCAACAAACTTATGCAAGCATACAAGCATACATATGGCGATGCAAATAGATGGAAAGATGGACTTAAACATGAATTAGGCAACTCTAAATAGGCCTAAAAACAGTAGCCAAAATGCCCGAAAATGGAGGCTAAACACACATGCACACATACACATGTTATGGTCCAAACCTTAAGCATTAAGCAAGCAACATTCAAGCACACTCGACAAGAGATTTCATGGACAATTAGCATGCAATATGAGCTCTAAAATCATGCTAAAACATGGTGCCAAACCAAGCAACAAATCAAGCCAAGCATGCAACAAATGGCCTAAGTGCTCAAAACAAACCAATGGAGTATTGAACTACACTTAGCAAGCCCAAACATGGCATGAACTTATTGACCAAAAACAGAGTTTTAGGACATTAATACAAGGCCTAAGGATCACTTAGATGGCATCCAAATGACTCAAAAACAAAGGCATGCATAATCACCAAAACATGGAGCATGAGATGACAACCTTACAAGGCATTAAAGAGGCATCAAATGCGAGCTCTCAAGCATACAATAAGGTCTGAAATGGCATGGTGGATGGTCCCAAATCACCAAAACAATGCAAGGATGGCATGCTATACATTCACATACTTAAGGCCAACAAGCCGGAATGCAAAGGGGCTATATGATGCATGCCAAATTCGACCCAAACAACCTAGGATAGACCTAGAACATGGCAAAACATGCACAAAATCTTCACAAGACTAAGCCTAAAACATGCTCCAACAAAGGCTAACAACCTAAGGCACATTGAGGCAATAACATGGCATTACAAGGCAACTATGCTAAGCATGCATGGAGTACCAAAACCAATTTAAAATCATGTTATATTACGGATATGTAAGCATGAAAAACAGCCTAAACATGCTCAACACACACTCAAGCATAGGCTCCCTTTAGAGACCAAAACATGCCCTTTTCAAGGACAACAAGGAGAGGGGGTGGCCCTCTCCTTCTTGGGACTTCAAGGCATCACCTTCACCACTGAAATCCCTCAAGATTTCAGTGGTGAACAGACCCCAACACCAAAATCCCGGAGTTAGCACAAAAGGGCACAAAATGAGGCCTTTCAAGGCCTAAGGGTATTCAAACTTACCCAAACCACAAAACACACTTAACAAACAACCAAGAGGGTCTAAAAACAGAACTTTTTTGTATTATACACTAAGCTCAAAAACGAATTTAAGATAGGTAGAAATACAATGCAAAAATGGGGAATAAAGGTGCAAGTTTCTTACCCTTGAAGCCTTCTTCAACAATGATGCTCCAATGGCCTTCCTTAGCTTGAATCCAACACCAAAACCTCAAAATCAGTCCTTTAGAACCTCAGTTCCAAGAGGAAGGTGAAACACTAGGTGCTTGTGTGCAATAGTATGGACTAAAACACACACAAGAGCACAAAAGAGAGGGAAAGAGAGATAGAATGTGTATCTAATCCTAACCCTAGAACTCAAACCCTAACAATGGCTGTCTAAGCTCTCAAAATATCTTAAGTCTCTAACCCCTAAGGCCAAGAGAGCTCCCCTCTCTATATAGAAGCTTTTTGTCTTGTAAAGCTTACAAGACAAGCTTCATAAGAGGGAGATCCCTCCATACACGTGTATGGAGGGGAGCAAAAGCAAGACAGCTGTCTTAAAATATCTGCAAAAGCAGATGTACAGTAGTCGGCCGGCCAAAAATGCCATCTTGGCAAAAAAGAGTGCCGACCGGCACTAAACAGTGCTGACCGGCAACAAATAGTGCCGGCCGGCAATATACATTGCCGGTGGCAGCAAAAACCAGCCGGTGGCCTCTAGCCACTGCCGGTGGTGGGTAGGGATGGTCTACAAGCCCTACCCTGCCTCTCCAAGGAAAAACACAAGTGTTTGATGTAAAACCAGACACTAAACGGTCGAGTTCGGAGATCCTGAGGCAAGGCGTGTAGCCGAGACCTCCGGGAACTCCAAATGAACACAAACATGGATGATCACCGAGTGTTCAAACGGTGACATCCAAGTCTTGAGGACGGTCAAAAATTGGGTGTCTACAGTTGCCCCTCTTTGACCGAACTCGAAAGTCATAACAATGACGGGAGTGAATGTCAAAGCCCAGAGACGACCCATTTTTGACAAGGCCGAAGACTTAGACAAACATGCAAGACAATCAAGATATGCGCCCGAAGGCAGGGGCAAAAAATGCAAGACAATGTACGAAGCCGGGCATAACTTATGATCATGCAAAGAAAGCTGTAACGAAGCATACATGCGACAGTTTTAAGCTAGCATACACCGAACTACACTACAATGCAGAAAGGATGTAAGAGAATTATGCAATTCTCAATACGTCTCACTCGGGAGATACAATACCTGTGCAGCTCGTCTGGTTGCACCAGCTTCAAATGAACCGTACATACAATATCGTGCCTGAAAAGAAAACAAACTTAACAGGTACAATATCGTTAGCAACATGCATGATAATGCAAGAATGGATGCAAAATGATATGCAATATATACAAAACAATGTATAAACAATGCAAATGAAGATGCAATGTAATTGAAACAATGCAAGCTATATGCAAAGCAGTTGAATCGTGATCCAATCACGAGTGGTTCGAAACCACACCTATGTCAAATAGATTGATGGAGGTAACAAGTCTGTCTACCATAGAACGGTCAACTGAACTATGAGCATTGTAGACAGACGCAAGAACAAGTATTGGGTGGAATTGACATAAGTGGGGGAACGACCCGCTGGAGAAAGGACTACGATCCTAATACCGGATGCAAAAATTACACTACAATGTAATATATATGGATATGCTAGGAAGATGGCAATGGATATAGCACGCAGGCCAAACCAAATCTTGTCTAGGAAAGGCATGTACATGTACGAGCCATGTGTAACACTGAAAAGGTGCCGCAACCCTCAACCAGCATGTCAGCGTCGAATTGGCGCGATACACATGCAGAACTGTGTTTTAACATGAAAAGTAAAGGCACATACCGGACCAAGCTCAACCTGGAAAGGCGCAAGCCATAGGCGGAAGGCGATGCAATGAATGCATGCAGGCTACAATGCAATATGTACAAATATGCAATGGAATGGATATGGATACAAAAATGCATGACAATGCAGTGCGATGCGACTACTGGGAAAAATACAATGGATGCATGCAAGCTATAATGGAAATGCATGACAATGCACTATGATTGTTTTTTTTGTTTTGTTTTTTGAGATGCACATGATGCAAGTGCGACACGCGTGCCATACGGAATGTAAGGTGATACACATGAGACACACATGCCTCGTAAGATGCGAAAATGATATGAAAGAAGATTTTGACAATTGGACTTATACGCTACGCGAAGCCGGTTTGCACTCAAAACAATGCAATGTACTAACAAGTACAAGTGAGGTGCGCAGAATAGCGCGAATGTAAACTGCACAAAGCAGTGCGATGCGCAAAATAGCGCGAATGTTGAACTGCACAAAACAGTGCGATGCGCAAAATAGCGCGAATGTAGCTGTGATGAAGCAATTATGCAAAATAAATGCAACATTTTAAGCGAATGCTATGCCAGCAAGTAGACATGAACCAAACTACATCTCATGCGGAAAGGATGTAAGGGAATTATGCCATTCTCACGAACATGTGCGTTATATACACAAAAGTGAACGAAGTGTGATAGATACACTAAGTGGACAAACATGCGTGATAGATACACAAAAGTGAAGAGAGTGTGATGGATACACTAGGTAAGCGTAGTGTGATGGATACACTAAAGGTGAACACAAAGCGTGGTAGATGCACCTAGTGAACAAGTATGATAGATATACTGAAAGCGAACACGAAGTGTGATAGATGCACTTAGTGAGCAAGTATGATAGATATACTAAAAGGGAACACAAAGTGTGATAGATGCACTATGTGAACAGAGTGTGATTGATACACTAAAAGCGAACACAAAGTGTGATAGATGCACCTAGTGAACAAGTATGATAGATATACTGAAAGCGAACACAAAGTGTGATAGATGCACTTAGTGAGCAAGTATGATAGATATACTAAAAGGGAACACAAAGTGTGATAGATGCACTATGTGAACAGAGTGTGATTGATACACTAAAAGCGAACACAAAGTGTGATAGATGCACAGTGTGAACAAAGTGTGATTGATATACTGAAAATGAACACAAAGTGTGATAGATGCACTATGTGAACAGAGTGTGATTGATACACTAAAAGTGAACACAAAGTGTGATAGATGCACAGTGTGAACAAAGTATGATTGATATACTGAAAATGAACACAAAGTGTGATAGATGCACTGTGAACAGAGTGTGATTGATACACTAAAAGTGAACACAAAGTGTGATAGATGCACTATGTGAACAAGTATGATTGATATACTAAATCAATGAAGTGTGATTGATACACTGAAAGTGTGATATAGAAAACGAGAATGTGTGTGATAGATACACAAAATGAAAGAAATGTGATTGATACACTAAGTGAAGAGAGTGTGATTGATACACTAAATGAGAATGTGGGTGATAGATACTCAAAGAGAGTGAAGTGTGATTGATACACTAAGGCAAATGAAGTGTGATTGATACACTATATGAATGAGAGCGTAACTGAAGCGTGATTGATACACTAAGTAGATTAGAGTGTAATTGAAATTAGAGTGTAATTGATACACTAAGTGAATGAAGTGTGATTGATACACTAAGCGAATGAAGTGTGATTGATACACTAAAGTGAGTGTGTGTGATTGATACACGAAAGTGAATGACCTTAAAACGGAACTTCTTTGAATGAACCGTGCATACAATATCGTGCATGACTGAGGAAGAAACTTGATAGGTATAATGCATTACAATGCAAGTGAAGTGGATGCATAACAATGTAAGTGGAAGAGTGCATAACCTTGAAGCAGGATTGATCTTGCGCTTGAGGTAGAGGTACACTCATATTTCGGAGCATTGACAAGGCCCTGAAGGGGTACGTCCGGAGTACAATCACGGAATTTTCTGAAGTTGACACAAACTCAGATACTTCGATTTTTCGCTCTTTTGTCTTTGCTTTGCAGTCTGGAACCATCATAGCTTCAGATAGGTCCTGGTTTCACCGTTCACACTTATCGGGGGTGGACCCTGCAGTTTTATGGAAAAAAAAGAATCTTGTTTTGCACAAACGTGAAGGATGGCACAGCACTCTGAGCACAAAACGATTTATTTTTAAAATTGAGAGATGAGTTTTCGACCAGGTATTGAGCCTACGACTGAACACAGCGAGAAAGACTCAACAACGAAAAACAAAAGGTAAACAACCTAAACACGTCGAGACACGCTCGGAACGACTCAAAGCAAGAATCGAGACAAACAAAACAAAAGACACGACACACAGACGTGCACAGGGAGCCTGTTTCACCGGGTATTATTCCCATCCTTTCTTATTTGTGATTCTCACATCACTCGGCTCTCAAGCTCGGTTTTTCTCTCAAAACCCTTTTCTCGCTTTTTCTCTCAGCGCACATCTCTCTATTCTTTAATCTCTCGTTTTTCATCCCTCCCCTGGGTGGTTGATGGATAAGCTGGAAATTGTGGGCTCTTGCCCCTGGTATTTTACCAGACTCTTGTTCACAACAGTAAGTTTCTCCCATAGAGGGGTTGTGCTACAACTGGGTGTGTAGCAAATCTGCAGCTAACATTGGTTGATGATGCCCTGCTGAGGAGTTTGGACGTGGTTAGATCTGTCCAGATGAGGGAGTGGAATATCTCGCCCCATCCCAGTTCGTGCTTCGTACTTGACTTGATTCCTCGTTGCTGGGAGGATGAGAGAGCTTTTAGCCCTTTGTTGTTGACTTCAGTCGTGCCCTTTTCTGGCAGGTAGAGTGCCCTTTCTGGCAAATGCATTGACAACAGGGAAAAGACAGGAAACCTGACTCAACTGTGCCCCTAGTTCATTATTTTGACCATTTTTTGTTTTAGTTTTCTACTAATACAATTTCGACCAACATGAGAGTTAGATTAACACACTTGTTCGATTTTTGATTTGAAATCATGCAAGTCAGGCTATGAGCACTGAAAATTTTCCTATTTTGGGTCCAAGAAATGGTCCAGTTTTTGGAAAAGATGGAACAATTTTCGAGAAAAGTAGTCAACTTCAGTAAAAATTCTCAAAAGCTATTTTTGCAAACAGTCAATGCTTAACAAGCATGGAACCTACACTTGAGACGCACAACCTCGGATTTAGAGGAAAATTGCCCCTTGCTGGAGGGAAGCTGCATGGCAACGGAAAGTTGCCCCTTGTTTGCACGGTACCGCAGCGGATTAAATGGCAACGGAAAGTTGCCCCTTGTCTGAATGGCACCGTAGTGTGTTGTAATCAGTCCTCAGAGCGATGCTTACAACCGAACTCCCGGATACAGAAAAGACGAAGATGACTAGAACCGTCACATGGACACAGTTGAATTTGAAGTGTTTTACGGCTGGACTTCAGAATGAAGTTGCCAACGTATCCCAAAGATGGGAATCAAGCGTTACGTAGTTCGGGGTTAAGGTACACTCGGGTATTTAACCTCTCCTTTTTAGGCTCTAACTTTTGCCAAGGCGCCCGATGCGGGTTTTCGACCTTGCGAGCTTTGTTTTTCTTTTCTTTTCAATTCTTTTCATTTCTTTTCTTTTCATTTCTTTTCATTTCATTTCATTTCCTTTTTTTTTTTTGATTTTCTTTTTTGTTCTTTTCTTTGCATTTTTTTTTGTATTTTTCTCTTGCTCTAACTTTTACCTGGGTCGCCCTTCCGGGTTTTCAGCCCAGCGAGCCTCTCAAAGGGTAAAAGCATAGTTTGGCCCATGCCAAATGGTTGTAGGATTTTGAAGCCATCCGTATCCAGGAAAGTGGCTGTTGATTTGCAAGAGGACTCATCTTCGGCTCTTCGAGCACGTCTGACATCTTTGCCCCTAGTTTGAAGGGTACTTCTGTTCTAGCTTTGCAAGCTTCTTCTGATGAGGTCTAATCTTCTTGATCTGACTTTCTTGCCTCTTGTCCGAGGGCTGCTTCGAATCTGGCCACACAGGCCTCACATGGCGGTTGACCATTGAACATTCTGAATTTAAGTCCGAGGTTTGAAAACAAATGGACAGAATCTTGAGGCTGAGAGCGATCCTAGGTTGCACAATCTCAAGAGCGATTCCACACAAGTCTTCACAGGACTGCGCAAAACATTTTTTGAAAGTTTTTAAGAAAGCGACAAATCGCTCGCGCTGAAGACAGTGTGGGACCAATCTGGATCAAGCCAGGATCCTTCTCAATACTCACATTAACAAACATGATCTCATTCATTAAGGGCTTAGAACGCCTCTCTTTCCCTCAGTTTGATCAAATTTTACAAAATCTGAGGAATTCCTTCCTCTTCATTTTTATCACCGCAATGTTCAAAAAGGTTTTGAAAAGCTTAGGTCATTACAATGACTTCAAGGCACAGAAAAGGCACAGCTTCTAGTCAAATATTGCCATCTCGTTTAGAATTTCTAGCACAACTGGCACACGGTAGAAGCAAACACAAGAGCGTGAAAATCACTGCTGTTCCATTCAAATCTGTTGGCATAACTGGCTCCAAGGCAAAAACAGACTCAAAAGAAGGCAAAAAGACAAACATAAAACAAAATAGTGATGCCCGAGGTAACACCCCCGGAATCACCTAACTCTAACAAAACAGGACTGACTCAATACAACAAGACAGACCATATACAAAACAACAAAACTGACCCAATACCCAAGTCAGAAAGTACAAAAACTAGTGTTCGCAAATTCTCACAGCGGTGCGTGCCAAACGCCACATCTGGAGTAAACTGAGTGTTGCCCGCAGGTGGTTCACCCCCCTGATCACACATTCGTACTATCCCCCAAGTTCACTGATCCGGTGGTGATAGACTTTGCTGAGCTGGTGCGGCAATGACCTTGTTGTCAAACAAATCCTGTACATCATGGCGCAGACGAAAGCAGCTATCGGTCTCATGACCGGTTTGTTGGTGGTACGCACAGTACTTAGTCTGGTCATGCTTTGCAGGGATAGGATCGGGTAGGGGCCGTTGTTCCAACGGTTTCTGATGTCCTTTCCGGAGTAAGACCTCTAGAGCCTTTGACAAAGGCATTTGAAGTGGAGTGAAGACCCTCTTGACTCGAGGTGGATATTTGGTTTTTTGTGAGCTACTTCCGGATGCACCGATGAATGGGGTAGCTGTTTTTGATGCAGTGGTGGTAACCATGTCTACTTCAGAAGATCTTGAACCTGTATCACCACTGGTGGTCGCATTCGAACTGCGAGAAAACGCCCTCCTAGGCTACTCCTTCTTCTGGTCAATGAGGCCCTGCTTCATAGCATCCTCAATTTGTACCCCCATTTCATGTAGATCTGAAAAGGTAGGAAAGGGGAGTACAATCATCTTCTGCATTAGCTTTGGCTGAAGATTGCGCACAATCATCCGAATCTGGTCCTTGTCCGTGGGCCTTAAGGTCATCATTGAGGCCTTAGCCCGCCATCTGGCTACAAATTCTGAAAAGTTCTCCTTGGGTTCTTGCCTCGTTGTCTCGAGATCCCGGGTCGTGATCTCGATTTGTGTATTGTATGAGTACTGCAGGATGAAGGCCTCAGCCATCTCGTCCCAACTTCTCTTGACGTCATCCTCCAATTTGGCATACCATGTGGCCGCTACACTCGACAGGGTCCGGCCAAATAAAGACAGCTTCTGCAGTCTAGTGAGGCCCATTGGCCTTAGGATGTCTGAAAACAGTCGTAGGTGCACCATAGGATCCCCAGATCCGTCAAAACGATCAATTTGTGGCATCTTAAACCGGTCTGGCAGCGTCACGGCTGTGTCAGTGTATCCGTCTCCAATGTCCGGGATGGACTTCACGCCTTGAGATTTCTTAAACAGCTTTTCAAGCTTGCTCATTTTTAATGCCATGGGGTCCACCTCGGACTCGAAGGGAGAATCCGATTGATTGATAGGAGTGGGTGCTTTGGATAGTTGAGGCGGGATCGGGGGCGGAGCTGGCCCCGTTGGAAGGTCGGTATCCTCCTGGACGTGGGTTGCCTCCCCGAGTATGGGAACTCTTGGTGGGGCAGGAGTCTGGTGCGAAGTAGATACTCCAGTTTGCTGCTCCAATCTGGCAATTGTCTCTGCCTGTTGGGTTATGGCCACAGCCTGTTGTTTGGCAAATTCCGCTTGACGGACAGCGTCTTGCTGCATGGCTTTCATACTATCCTGGAGTTGGCGCACCATCTCTTCTAGACTCGACATATTGTTCTAATCTAACTGAGCAACCGGTATATCTGTGTCGGTAGTAGGCTTGGAAATCTCGGCCCGACTGCTCAAAGATCACTGATCTGGCAGCTGTTGTACAGGTGGTCTGTGCCTGACTAGCCTTCTCTGGCCCTGATTACCCTTGAACTGAGTCTCTGACCTAACAAAGTCTATCAGTACAAATCCAATGAACCTCGAGGGATATTGGAGCCCTCTGAAGCTATAGTTCCACGACTACCTTGCAAAAGAGAAAACAGACAGTATCTCAGCTTGATTTCACTAGAATAGGTATGCACATAGCTGAACGACTGTGCTCTCTACTGAATTCTGCCCAAAATTCTGCCGGTAAACTGATACCCTCAGGTAAAATTGATTCCCCAAATACTGATGCTGATGCCTACAGGCCTGATGCCCAGACTTGTAAACTGGTATATGCATTCCTGTAGAGATACACTCTAAAAGCACATAGCAAGTAAGAGAGAGCCAAAACACCCCTATGTTGGGGTAGGGTTTCCCTGTCCTATTTTGTCAGGAGCTAGGGTTTCACTATGCACACAGCAGTTTCAAACAACCTAACATCGGGTGAGCAACCTGTCCTAGTTTGTAATGGTCACTATGGATTCCGAATATGCACTAGGTCGAATGGTCAAAAAGGGTGCCCCGGTAAAAAACGGGGTTTGTGTTCCCATACTGTCAGAGCCCATAACCGGTCAGCCTTATGGTCATGCCTTGACAAGACAAGCCTCCGGCAAACCGTTCAGGAATGGCAGATCCAAACACGGTGTCCTAGGCGCACCAATGCACATGCAATGCAAAGAAACACGTAAGCGAAATCAAAACAGGATATCATGAGTTCGAGTCAAGCTCTCTAAACTCCCTAGCAGAGTCGCCAGAAACTGTAGACGCGCCCGCGGAGGGGCCTTCGCTACTACAGTTCAGACTCGCGATTTTTGTTGTCGCGGTTCTTAATCTGAACCAAAGAGTCCAGATCTGGCAAATCGTTTGAGAAAACAGATTTTGAAAAGTAGTGCCAAACATGGACTGCTTTGCCAGATACAGAGTCGCCACCTAAATATTTTTGAAATGGGAAAATTTAGGAAACCCTGACTCGGTGCCGAAGGCCACATGTCCGTCATCACCGGAGTTGTCTCGGCTCGGGAGCTTGGGTACGATCGGGGAAGGTCAGCTATGAGCACCCCCTTTCGCCCGGTCCAAAGACCGGCCTCTACTAACCATGATATCCGATTTTGAAAACGTTATGTGTTCTTATTCTGGTTATTAGCCTAGAATTACTATGTTATGCGCACAGCAAACAAGTATAGACCAAATCGCCTAAATTGGAACAAAACATTTCATGTTTGTTTTGAAAATGGTTTGCTACTCGCAAGTAGGCTAAAATGCAGGTTTTGCAACCCTCAAGTGGGCTTTTAGAAAAGATGGTTTTGCCACTATCTAGTGGGCTTTAAAATTCACAGTTTTAATGTGTTATCCCAATTTAAGCAATTCGACCTCCATCCACAGGCATTCAAGCAGTAATATCACGTAAGCAACTAGCCTCATGGTAATCATGCTACCATGGCAACACTCACACGTATGCAAGGATGCTAAAGCATAAATACTTACATTGTACTCCGTGCCAAAACAAAGAACTCGTTAGCAATCAATGCATGATCCAAGTCCATGTTTAAATGCCTAATGCAACGCACACGGAATGTCACTAGAGTAGGCTCAGCTAGTCTATGAATGACATGTGAAAATGCGCAGGTAGCATGTATTCAAGTTAGATTTGAAATGCTAATGCTGTTAGCATGATGCACCGAGCCTGGTGCATGTAAGACAAATGTATGGATGCACGCATGCTATCATACTGTTATGCTAATTTAAATATGCCCTAGTCTACCATCATAGGCAGGTAAATAAAAGGGAGAAAGAAGTGGGGGTTGGAAGACATACACACACGCACCCACACTTATTACAAATTTGCCCTCACTCGGAGGGACCAAATAAATATTACAAATAATTAACTACGCAAGCTAATTAAATATTACAAACTGCCTAATCAACTAAGCAAATTAACTAAAATTAAGAAAGCAGGAAAATTACCTCGGGAAACGCGCCGCCATGCATAGGCTGCCTCTATTTTCCTTTCTTCACTCCTCTGGAGGTTGCCAAAACCTCAGGACTGCTTCCTTGGGCAATGAGGATCACCACCGGCTGAATGGAATTTCCACCGGCAGTGTGGTGGTGGCCACCGGCACAAAACAAAGCTATCGGCTGCTCGTTTACTGCCGGTCGGCAATATATACTATCGGTCGGCAAGGAATGCCTGCAGAACCTGCAATTGACAGCAACAGAGGGCAAGGCAAAGCATGGCAGCACAATTCAAGGCATATATGCACCAACCATGTCCCTTATCATGGTAGTGACTCAAAGGGGCATGTGCCTCGATTCTCGGACCACCAATCACGCATTTCCATGCATGATGGCCCAAGGAACCAAGTATGCAACTTTGATTTCAAATGCATGCAAACCAAATCAAAGAAACAAGGCCCAATTCCTATCACCAATTCAAGGAGCAAGGCATGCATGCAAGATGCAATGCAACCTAGGCATACAAGCTAAGGATGCAACATGGCATGGCAACAAACTTATGCAAGCATACAAGCATACATATGGCGATGCAAATAGATGCAAAGATGGACTTAAACATGAATTAGGCAACTCTAAATAGGCCTAAAAACAGTAGCCAAAATGCCCGAAAATGGAGGCTAAACACACATGCACACATACACATGTTATGGTCCAAACCTTAAGCATTAAGCAAGCAACATTCAAGCACACTCGACAAGAGATTTCATGGACAATTAGCATGCAATATGAGCTCTAAAATCATGCTAAAACATGGTGCCAAACCAAGCAACAAATCAAGCCAAGCATGCAACAAATGGCCTAAGTGCTCAAAACAAACCAATGGAGTATTGAACTACACTTAGCAAGCCCAAACATGGCATGAACTTAGTGACCAAAAACAGAGTTTTAGGACATTAATACAAGGCCTAAGGATCACTTAGATGGCATCCAAATGACTCAAAAACAAAGGCATGCATAATCACCAAAACATGGAGCATGAGATGACAACCTTACAAGGCATTAAAGGGGAATCAAATGCGAGCTCTCAAGCATACAATAAGGTCTGAAATGGCATGGTGGATGGTCCCAAATCACCAAAACAATGCAAGGATGGCATGCTATACATTCACATACTTAAGGCCAACAAGCCGGAATGCAAAGGGGCTATATGATGCATGCCAAATTCGACCCAAACAACCTAGGATAGACCTAGAACATGGAAAAACATGCACAAAATCTTCACAAGACTAAGCCTAAAACATGCTCCAACAAAGGCTAACAACCTAAGGCACATTGAGGCAATAACATGGCAGTACAAGGCAACTATGCTAAGCATGCATGGAGTACCAAAACCAATTTAAAATCATGTTATATTACGGATATGTAAGCATGAAAAACAGCCTAAACATGCTCAACACACACTCAAGCATAGGCTCCCTTTAGAGACCAAAACATGCCCTTTTCTAGGACAACAAGGAGAGGGGGTGGCCCTCTCCTTCTTGGGACTTCAAGGCATTACCTTCACCACTGAAATCCCTCAAGATTTCAGTGGTGAACAGACCCCAACACCAAAATCCCGGAGTTAGCACAAAAGGGCACAAAATGAGGCCTTTCAAGGCCTAAGGGTATTCAAACTTACCCAAACCACAAAACACACTTAACAAACAACCAAGAGGGTCTAAAAACAGAACTTTTTTGTATTATACACTAAGCTCAAAAATGAATTTAAGATAGGTAGAAATACAATGCAAAAATGGGGAATAAAGGTGCAAGTTTCTTACCCTTGAAGCCTTCTTCAACAATGATGCTCCAATGGCCTTCCTTAGCTTGAATCCAACACCAAAACCTCAAAATCAGTCCTTTAGAACCTCAGTTCCAAGAGGAAGGTGAAACACTAGGTGCTTGTGTGCAATAGTATGGACTAAAACACACACAAGAGCACAAAAGAGAGGGAAAGAGAGATAGAATGTGTATCTAACCCTAACCCTAGAGCTCAAACCCTAACAATGGCTGTCTAAGCTCTCAAAACATCTTAAGTCTCTAACCCCTAAGGCCAAGAGAGCTCCCCTCTCTATATAGAAGCTTTTTGTCTTGTAAAGCTTACAAGACAAGCTTCATAAGAGGGAGATCCCTCCATACACATGTATGGAGGGGAGCAAAAGCAAGACAGCTGTCTTAAAATATCTGCAAAAGCAGATGTACAGTAGTCGGCTGGCCAAAAATGCCATCTTGGCAAAAAGGAGTGCCGACCGGCACTAAACAGTGCTGACCGGCAACAAATAGTGCCGGCCGGCAATATACATTGCTGGTGGCAGCAAAAACCAGCCGGTGGCCTCTAGCCACTGCCGGTGGTGGGTGGGGATGGTCTACAAGCCCTACCCTGCCTCTCCAAGGCAAAACACAAGTGTTTGATGTAAAACCAGACACTAAACGGTCGAGTTCGGAGATCCTGAGGCAAGGCGTGTAGCCGAGACCTCCAGGAACTCCAAACGAACACAAACATGGATGATCACCGAGTGTTCAAACGGTGACGTCCAAGTCTTGAGGATGGTCAAAAATGGGGTGTCTACAGAGCTCAGTAAATAGAGAAGACGGAAGGGAAATAGTGAGCAACGCGAACACAATGGGAGAGAGAGAGAGAGACATAGAGACAAATAGACAGACAGGGAGAGAAGAGTGATGAGTGAGAGAGAGAAAGAAAAAAAGAAAGGAAGATGAAAAATAGGTGAAAAGATATATATATATATATATAGTGAGAGAGAGAGAGAGAGAAAGAGAGAGAGCGAAAAGAGATAAACGAGAGAGAGACAGAAAGAGATGAGCGAGAGAGCGAGAGAGAAAAGAGACAGAGAGAGAAGATAGATGAAAGAGACAGAGAGAAGAGAGATGGACGAGAGATACAGAGAAAAACAGAGAGGCAGACAGACAAAGAAAAGTGATGAGTGAGAGAGAGAAAGAGAAGAGAGACAGAGACACAGAGAGAATGAGAGAGACGGACAGACAGAGAAGAGTGATGAGTGAGAGAGAGAGAGAAGAGAGACAGAGACACATAGAGAAAGGGAGAGACAGACAGAGGAGATGGAGTGGCAGTGGTGGAGGAGAGGTAATGGTAGTAGTAGTGGTAGTAGTGGTAGTGGTGGTAGGGGAGTGGTGGCGATGATGGTAGTAATGGTAATCGTAGAGGTGGAGTGGCAACAGTGGTAGTAGTGGTGGTAGTGGAATGGCATTTGCAATAGTGGTAAATGTGGTAGAGGAGATGGGTGGTGAGAGGGAGAGATAAGTGAGAGACAGATGGAAAAGAAAGATAGAGAGACAGAGACAAAGTGATGAGCGAGAAAAAGACAAAATGGTCGTTAAAAGTGCATTTTCTTGTAGTGGATCGATAAGAAAAATGCACTAGACCCCAGTGGGAGTGACCCCTACCACCCCCACTCTTTTCTGATTGGTTCAAAAAAATTTATTTATTTATTTATTTATTTTCACTCTTGCTCTCACAGCCCCCCACGTGGAGGTGGGGGTGCTGGGGGTCACTGCCCACTGGGGGTCCCCAACATGGTTGGATCAATAAATCAAGAGAGAGCTCAATAAATAGAGAAGAGATGAGGGAGAGAGTGAGCAAGGCGAACACAGTGAGGGAGAGAGAGACAGACAGACAGACAAATAGACAGGTAGACAGAGAAAAAGAAGAGTGATAAGTGAGAGACAGAGAGAGAAAGAGATAAAGATAGACAAAGAGAGAAAGATAGAGAGAGAGAGTGGGACAGAAAAAGAGAGAGAAACAAGAGATAAACAAAAAGAGAGAGAAAGAAAGCGAAAAGAGATTAACGAGAGAGAGACATAGAAATAAAAGAGAGAGAGAGAAGAGAGAAAAATGAGAGAGACAGAGATATAGAGAGAGAGAGACAAAAAAAGAGAGAAACAAAAGATGCTCGAGAGATAGACAAAGAGAGAGAGAGAGAGAGAATAGCAAAAAGAGATAAACGAGAGAGAGACAGAGAAAGAAGAGAGATGAGCAAGAGACATAGAGAGAAAGAGAGACAAACAGACAGAGAAGAGTGATGAGTGAGAGACAGAAAGAGAAGAGAGATAGAGACAGAGACATAAAGAAATAGAGACAGACAGAGAAGAGTGATGCGTGAGAGAGAGACAGAGACACGGAGAGACAGACAGACAGACAGACAGAGAAGAGTGATGAGTGAGAGAAAGAAAGAGAGGAGAGACAGAGATAGAGAAAGAGAGACAGGAAGATGAAAAAATTGATGAAAAGAGAAATGTTATATCAAAAGAGTAAGACGACGTCGTTTTTTTCAATTTTTTTTTTTATGATAGAAAAATACCATTGCATTTATTTAAACCATTTTGTAACTATATATATGAAGTCTCAAAAAGTCACATTTTTTTGCAACGACAAGTTGTGCCGTCTCAAAAAGGCATATTTTTCGCGACGGTAAGTTGTACCGTCTCAAAAAGTCACATTTTTTTTTTTTTGCGAGACGGCAAGTCGTGCCGTCTCAAAAAGTCATATTTTTTACGACGGCAAATTGTGCCGTCTCAAAAGGTCACATTTTTTGCGACGGCAAGTTGTGCTGTCTCAAAAAGTCATATTTTTTGCGACGGCAAATTGTGCCGTCTCAAAAGGTCACATTTTTTGAGACGGCAAATGTGCCGTCGCAAAAAAGTTCCGTCTCATAAGCCCACTTTTCTTGTAGTGTTACTTAAAAAGTGTAATTAAAAAGTAGTAGTGTATATATAATCACACTTTAATTAAAAAAACGTGATTAAAAAATATATAAATAATCACACTTTAATTAGAATGTGTGATTAAAAAATATATATATAATCACACTTACTTAAAAAGTGTGATTAAAAAGTAGTAGTGTATATACAATCACACTTTAATTAAAAAGGTGTGATTAAAAAATATATAAATAATCACACTTGTTTAAAAAGTGTGATTAAAAAGTAGTAGTGTATATATAATCACACTTTAATTAAAATGTGTGATTGAAAAATATATAAATAATCACACTTTAATTAGAATGTGTGATTAAAAAATATATATATAATCACACTTACGTAAAAAGTGTGATTAAAAAGTAGTAGTGTATATACAATCACACTTTAATTAAAAAGGTGTGATTAAAAAATATATAAATAATCACACTTTAATTAGAATGTGTGATTAAAATATATATATATAATCACACTTGTTTAAAAAGTGTGATTAAAAAGTAATTGTGTATATATAATCACACTTTAATTAAAATGTGTGATTAAAAAATATATAAACAATCACACTTTAATTAGAATGTGTGATTAAAAAATATATATATAATCACACTTTGTTTAAAAAGTGTGATTAAAAATTAGTAGTGTATATATAATCACACTTTTAATTAGAAGGTGTGATTAAAAAATATATATATAATCACACTTAATTGAAAAGTGACATAAAAAATAAATATTATCACACTCAATCAAATTAAGTGTGATTAAAATATCAATATAATTTTTTTTATCACACTTCCAATAAAAGTGAGATCTTTAACTATTTTTGTAGTAGTGAAAACAAATCCCATATGACCCGAACCACTCAAAACAGAGTTGAGGCATGCCAAATCAAGGCCAAAAAACATGCTTGAACATAGCCAACATATGTTAGAATGGGAGGCATAAAACATGACACATACAAGGCCAATGAGCATGATTACACTACAAGTGTAAGAAGCAAATGAGGGATGCTCTAACGAACCAAAAATAGAGTTGTATCATGGCAAAATAAGACCAAAAACACACTGAGATGGTAGCCAAAAAGCTTAGGCAAGCATGCATGCCAATTGGCTCATGATTAAGGCATAAAGCACAACCCTCCAAAGCATTGAAAGAGTGATACACACGAGGGTATGACAGTGAAACATGCTCTGAAATCATATATCAAATGATGCTAAATCATGCAAATAGCCCAAGCAATGCATGCTAGTAGACTCAAAACACAAAGCTAGTGGAGGGGCTTTATACTATGGCTATACAAAGCAAAGCATACATGATCAAGACCACATAAACTAGACCTAAAGCATGTGAAATCATGGCAACAAGCATGCTGAAATAGAGCCAAAACAAGTTAGAACCATAGGCCAAAGTAGTAAGCATGCTAGGCTAGTGAGTGGAATTGCACTACAAGTGCAAGGAGCATACAAGAGGTAACCAAACCAACCCCAAACAGAGCTATATCATGGCAAAACAAGGCCTGAAACATGCTAAGATAGGGCTCCAAGAAGGTAGAAGAACATGCTAACTTGATAAGCCAATAACACATGCAAACAAGTTACAAAAGGAGGGGACCACCCCTACCTATTTTGGGTCCCAAAACACACTTTCCACCACTAAAATTCCTCTGGAATTCAATGGTGAAAGACCAAACAAAGGTGACCTCAAAGGCTTAAAAGAATAGCTTAAATCAAGGCAAAATAAGGCACAAAAGGGGGTAGACCACCCCCAACACCAATGAGGCCTCAAACAAACACTTTAAGCACTTGAAAAGAAAACTTTTTGCAGTTTAAAGTTAAGCCAAAAGAAGCATGCAAAGGTGGCCTAAACTTAATACAAAAACAAGCCTAAAAAGGGGTATATGCTTACCCTTGAAGAACCACAGCAAGAACAGCCACTTCTGAGGTAAAACCAAGCTTTTGAGCTTCAAACAAACCTCTAAGAATCTCAGCTGAAGAGTGAAGGTGTTTCACTAGGTGTTTAGTGCAAAAGTGTGAACAAAATTCACTTTAAGGCACAAAATGGAACAAATATAGAGAGAGAGAGGGAGAAATCAAGATAGAGATAGATATGTATAGCCCTAAGCAAAATTTCTAAACCTAAAGCAAGAGGGAGGAGGCTCCCTTATATGGAATTTCATGCCTCAAGCTTGTTTGACAAGCTAGAGGCTTGAAGCAATCCCTCCATACACGTGTATGGAGGATGCCTTCTGTGCCCAACAGCTGGCACAGCTAACAAGAAAAATATCTGCAGAAAATGCAAGAAGGCCGCCGACCAGTTAAAGTGGTCGACGGACCACTCCCACTAGTCTATTGACCACAAAAAGTGGTCTATAAGGAATAAAACTGGTCAGCAAGGGAGAGGGAGGGTCTGCACAGAGAGTAGAAGGTGGTGGTAGGCTGCCGACCACCTTAGGTGGTCCACAGACCACCCACCCTAGTTGGCCGACCACCAAAAGTGGCTGGCAGGGAAGAAAAGTGGTCTATAGGGGGAGAAACTGGTCTACACCCCTGTTCCACCCTACAGGCAAAGAATAACAAGGTTTGGTTCAAAAACAAACCGAAAAGGAAGGAAAACAAGAGTCCGCAAGGCAAGGCACTCTGCCGGAAGCCCCCAAAACTAGTCTACTTGTACAAAAAGTGGCCTACGAGAGGGAAAGGTAGCCTACGGCTACAAAAAGTGGCCTATAGGCCTCTGTCTCCCTCTAGGCAAAGACAGCAAGGCATGGTCCAAAAACCAGGCCAAGAGGAGGAAATTAAGAGGTCCCGAGACAAGGCGCTCGGTCAAAGGCTCTGGAAACTCAAAACGAGCACAAACATGCGCAATCATCGAGTGCTTAATCGATGACGTCTAAGTCTTAAGGTCGGTCAAAAATGGGGTGTGTACAGGGGGTTGGAACAAATGCAAGTCATGGTAGAAGTTCATGAGGGCTTTTGTGGTGTTCATCAAGCTAGTGAGAATATGATATGGTTGATTAAGAGACATGGGTATTTTTGGCCCTCTATAAGGAAAGATTGTATTAATTATGCAAAATGATGTTAGCAATGCCAAAAATATGGTAGTGTGCAAAAAGCGTCAACTAGAGGCTTGCATGCAATTGTTAAACCTTGGCCATTTAGAGGTTAACCAATAGATTTGATTGGACAAATATTTCTCCCATCATCAAAACAGCAAGCATTCATATTAGTGGCCATTGATTATTTTATTAAGTGGGAAGAAGTAGTTCCATTAAAGGTGGTGAATCAGTCTCATGTGATTGATTTTATAAAGAAGCATATAGTGTATAGGTTTGGTTTGCCACAAACAATCACTATCGATCAAGGGACAATGTTTAATGGTGATGAAGTTATTGAATTTGCTAGAGTGTATGGCATTTAGATGCTTAACTCATCTCCATATTATGTCCAAGCAAATGGGCAAGTAGAGTCATCAAATAAAACAATTAAGGCCACATTGAGTAAAGTAATAGAAGACAATCCAAAGGATTGGCATGAGTTGTTATCTGAGATATTGTGGGCCTATAGGAATTCAAAGAGGGATAGCACTCAAACATCCCCTTATGAATTGGTTTATGGTTATGCTGCAGTTTTACCCTTAGAGGTGACAGTAAGGTACACTACGGTAGCTAAGCATCATGATATTCTTCTTAATGAGTATAGTGAGGCTATGTTTATGGAGCTACAGGATGTAGAGGGTAAAAAGGTTGATGCTTTTGATTGTATGATGGCTCAGAAGAAGAAAATTGAAAGGGTTTGTAATAAGAAAGTTGAGTTAAAACATTTTGAAGAAGGTGACTTAGCGTGGAAAACTATTTTTCCATTAGGGACAAAAGACCATGAGTTTGGCAAATGGTCACCAAATTGGAAAAGTCCTTTTAAGATCCATAAGGTCCTTAAAGGAGATGCATATCAACTAGAATCTTTGGAAGGGCAGCCACATAGAAGGAATATAAATAAAAAATACTTAAAAAAATATTATCCAACATGTGGGAAAATTTTAAAGGGAAATAACAAAGCAACCCATGCAAGGTAAAGTGTTGATATTTATCGAAGTATTCAAGAAATTTGTACAAGAATGTGTCTACTTACAAAGTAGAAACAAAAGGTGAAGTAAGGAAAAATAAAAAAATAAAAAAATACACACACACATTTAAGTCTTAGAGAAAATGATGGCAAGAATGCCCCAGTTTGAATGGGCATTTGCAAGCATGGTCTGGGCCTGGTCAAGTTCTACTTTGATGTCTTGGATGGAAGAGGGGCCACTTCCAATTCATGAGAGTATGGTCCTTGCTCCTCGGCCAAGTTGGGCCTTTTGTTATTGTAGTAGAAGCCTTCTTTACCTGATAGTGGCCAGTTCTGCCATAAGCCTTGATTCCTCAAGTTCTAGTATTTTATCTTGCTCAGAGATAGTTGAGAAGGTTTGATGAGTGAATTTGAGGGAGGAGGATATGGTTTGGGCTTTGGAAAAGAACTTTTTCTTAGATTGAATCTCCTTAGAGTAGGTTTGAACCATTTCTAAGAGGGTTGGCCATCTATTAATGATTATGGCCAACTATTTTAATTGAATAGGGTTGAAAGGATTGGGGAAAAGGTTTTGGACAATAGTAAGATAGGCCAAGGCTTCATCGGGTTGGTTAAGGGCTATTTCTTCAAGAGGAGTGTTGATCAGGTTTATGAAGGTGGTCAAGACTTGTTAGGCCTTAGATTAGAAATGGTGAAGCCTTTGGGGAAGAGGTGATATGTGTTCTAATTTTTGTTGAAGGACAACAATTTCATCCCATATGTCCTGAGCTATGATGGTGGCCTGTTGACAGTAATAAGCTAGGTGAGAACTTAGTGAATGTTAAGAGGTGAAGGAGGTAAGAGAGAAATGTCACATGTCCATCAGTAGGAGGTGGAGTAGGTGCTAGTGGAGTTATGAGTTCTAAGGGTAGGATTTGCTCAGTTGTTGAAGTCTGAGCTTGTTCAAGATTGGCTGGAGTGAGGGATTCATGCATAGAGGAGTTGGCGATGTCTCCAACATCTTTGTTTGCTGATACATCTGCAACCTTGGGGGTCATATCTGGCTCATTAGAAAGAATGGGGTTAGCTGATAGGGTTGGTTCAATGAGTGTTTCTTTCCCTGTAATAATTAGAAAAAGGTTAATGGAATAAGGTAAGGAAAATATGCATGATAGCAGTTTAACTTATACTTACCATGAATGGTTTGAAGTTCGGGTAGAAGAGACTCAGTTATTTGGTCCTTTGGAGAAGATTGTGGACTAGGAGGAGGTGATTGACCATTTATAGATGGGTCAAAGTCAATCCTCTCCTGTTGTATGATGGAGGCTTGAGAATTGGTGGAGTCAGATATTGATGGCTGAAGAGAGAACATTGAAGGAAATTTTATGGGTATAGTCTCACCAGGATTAAGTGCCTTCACTGGAAAGACCCTAAGGGCAACATCATTGAAATCAATAGGGGGTGGTTTAGAATGAATGGGTGGAATGGGTTGATTTGATGTTGGTCTGTTGGGCTCAATGTTGGATAGAGGAATGTGAGCTTGATTGGTGGTTTTAGGAGACTTGGTAAGGATTTCTTCATCATCAGCAGTGGTGGAGATAAGTACCCTTCTCTTTTTTCTTTGCACAAGAAAAAATGATAATAAGCACAGATGGGAAGAAAAATCACAATAAATAGATAACAAGGAAAAGCACTTGATAGAGTTGGTCTGGGGGGTTTTAAGTTGCTTAGCCACGTATTCGAAGATTTGCTTCAGGTAAAGAGGCAGCAGAGGGCTCTTGTCTTTTCTTGGTTCTTGTTTCTTTGTTATTGGTAGGATATCTGCTGGCCCTTGTTACCATCTGTGTCCTTTTTGCTTGTGTTTGAAGGGCTGTGATGGAGTCTCCCATCAATTTGCGGGCAGGAGAAATGACCTCAGGATTGATAGTTGGGTCCATTGGGGCTTTGCCTTTATGTTGATCCCTGATTAGGGGCTCAACAGCATGTTCTATGGGAGTAATGTTGGCTGCAAGAGTTTAAAGAAGTTAGTAATGAATAGACCATGTAATGTTATGGGATATGTTGAAGTGGAGGTTTAAAATGTTACCTGTAGCCTTGAGGTTAGGAGATGGTGGTTCAGTGCCTTGGTTGTCAATAGAGGTGTCTTCAAGCCAAGTCTTAAGAGGCTTCGAAAAAATGATAGCAGCTATCAGGTTCCACCAATGGTCAAAACTTGTAGTGAAGCTAGAAACAGGTTTAACGAAGAAAGTACTAAAGGCCTTGAAGAGGTTTTCATTTTTCAAGAAGATGGATTTGGCTAGGGACGATTACTTAATGCTGGCTCTGGATCCAATTTCCTCATGAAAGATTGGGTGAACGTAAGGATATAGTATGCATTGAGAAAGTCCAAATTGTCTGGACCATTGGTTGGGACAGTAAGTTTCAAAACTGTCGCTCGACATCTTGATAAAGGAATAGAGCAACCAACTCGGATGTGTCTACAGGTCAGGATATATTTCCAGGTTTCAGCTTGTGATTGGATTTGGTCATTGCTTAAGTCAAAAGGATCTGTGGAAAGGTATTCTAGTTTGAAGGATGCGAATCGATAGTCCTGAAATGGTCTAAGGAGAACAAGAAGTCTTGCAAAGGGAAAATTGGAAAAAATGGTAAGATAATTGGAAAAGTTGAGGGAAGGTTTGCTAACAAAGATGAGAAAAGTGTTATGTATAAGAGTGGTAGATTGGTCTCATGGTGTTGGGTTTTGGAGGTTATACCTCAGGAAAATAGGCATACAACCAGGCCTGAAAGAGCCAAAATAGCCTACCACAGTTAGCAAAAATTCTCTTTTCAACAACAAAACATAGGCCCTTGTAAAGTGTGGCCAAGAGATAAGGTGCAAAGGTTATGGCTGGGCCATCCTGAATGCACAAGGCAAAGGAAAGGTATTCCTTGGTAACTTTATACCCAGGGACATAGAAGAGAAATTAACAGAGCCAGACTAGGTAAAAGGCAGTCCTCTGCCTTGTTTGCCTTTATATTTTTGGTGAATTCAGTATAGTTCATGTCAGTGTTCAAGGTGAAGGTCACCTTTGAGGGTTCTAATAAAGCACCAATTTGTTGTCCTAAGATGGAAAGCCCAGTTAGGTGGGCTACATCAAGGATGGTGGGTGCAATCATTCCAAACCTTAAAAGCAAAGGGTTGTAAAATTAAGACCAAAAACATGCAGTAGCAGCAGCGACAAGCCACTTATCCATATCATATTTTATAGTCGACAGCCGAATTACCTCACTAATGCCTTGTGTTTCCATGCATCTGCATCATGAGCTTCAATTCGTCTAACCCAGCTTTGCCAGTGGGGTCTGGCTATCTCTAGGATCTGAGAGGGTTCTTGCTGTTATTCCAGTTGGTCCAACTGAGATTGGGTTGGTTTAGGAGTAGATTTTAGCCATTTGCGAGATGGTAGTAGGGGGAGAGTTCGTCTGGAAAATGAGTTAAAAAGGTCGGACCTAGAGTTGCTTTAGCGACAGAGGTGGTGCTTGGAAGTAAAGTGGCATCCAGCTTTAAGGGGATGATTTGTTCCCTGATGGAGTTTGGGAATTGAAGGAGTTCATCATTGGTGTCATCTTTTCTGTTGGGCTTTGATTTCTTGGGTGCCATGGCTTAGGGTTTTGGAATGGTTGGATTTCAGTTGAGAGGTTTTGAGAAGAAGAAGAACAGTCTAAGAAGTTCGAGGAAAGAAGTAAAGCGAAGTTGAAAAGGTTAGCATTTTATAATTTGTGATGGACCTTGTTTTGGGTATAAGTCAAAGGTTTTGTTTGTTTGGGCCAAATGTTTTCCATTTTGGGCCCAACAGGTGGATTTGTTTAAGATAAAAGACATGGTCATTTATTTAACTTAAATAATGGAGGCATTGTTTGTGTACATTTTTGTCAAAATACTTGTCGACAAGTGGGTCAATCAGGTAATGACACGTGGCAAGGTCCAAGTGAAGGCCTTGCATCAGTTAAGGGACAGGTTTCACGCAAAGGGTTGATTTTATGTGTTAAGTGGCCTAAATGATGGAGCAGTTATTTAAGTCATGGGTTTGGTAGGCGACTTGCAAAAGGAATCATGCATGAAATGGGGGTTTCTCTCTGTCAGGAGAAGGCTAAAAGTGATAATGGATACGTGGCATCATGTAAGGAGAGCCATCTGATAGGTAAGACTGAAGATTTTACGGAGTTTGAGTCCTTAGGAGTGAGGGGCAGTTACAGTAGTTATGCAGCAACAATTGCAGACTTAAGGATCTTGGGATCATGGTTTAGAGAAAGAAGGAAGACTATAAGGGTAGAAAATGAAGAGAGAATGAGGCATTAACAACAACCAAAAAGCTAGTTTTAGACTTAGCATAACTTAGGAGTAACTTCTATTTCGAAATAGGAGTAGTTCATTACTGCACTTTGTAAACTTTTGTAAACTTCGTAGTTTCACCAGTGAAATTACCTTCTTCTTTTTTTTTCTTTTTTTTTTCTTGTTTACTTTGTAACTGTCAATTGCTCCATAAAAGTTATCATTCTTTCAAAGCATTTAAATCAATTACACAGTTGCCTAGTTATTCTTGTTCAATTGTTTGGTTTGAATTATAGTTTAATCCCTGTCGATTGGGAGCAAACATAATTTTTACTAACACGATCATATAATGAAGAGGATCTCAGTCCGTTTGGGATAGCTATTATTGTAATATTTATGATTTGGAATGGTATAATTAAATTGTAACTTGTTTCATTTATTGTACATAGTTCATTGCATGAATGTTGTATTATTGACTTTTATAAATGAATTTGATGTTGTAAAATATTTTTTTTATATGGTGGCATTCGAGTACCCACAAATAAACCAAGGTGGCATTTCAAATTTTTCACAAGAGTTTCTTTGTAATATCTATCTAGCAATAGCTCTTAAAAATAAATCTTTTTTTTTTTGAAAGTAAATGTTATGAAATTATTTAATTATTGTTATTAGATCAATCGGTTTTGTAAATAATTTATGCACATAATCTAACAAAATAATTTAAATCGTTAAAATTTAACTCGTAGTGAGCTCACCAAAAAAAAGAAAAAAAAAAATTGGCCCAAACATAAATCAACTGCAAACCTGAAACGACTTCTTGCGGACAAAAAATTTAGCCAAACATAAATCAGCTATGAACCCCAATTCACTCTTTGTTGAATAAGAGGCATTGCAACTAATTTATAACTTCCTAATGAACATTAGTGTGAAAATTTTGAGAATCAACTGGTAGAGAATAATAAGTAGCTTACACTAATATATTTCAAGTTGACATAGTGCTTCAGTTGAGGTCATGTTTTAATTACAACCCTTTTGCTTCTTGTATTAAAAATCAGTAGTCCTACAGACCTAAAAGAATGGTGCCAGATTTTGACACATGATACGATTGTGTGATAAGTGTGTGAATGTAGACTATAAATTGATAAGACTAGATAAAAATTTTGAATTTGTAATATTTCAGATTAAAAATATGTTAGCATGCATGTTTGTTGTGGTACAACTACATTTGCTTCCAAAATGACTAAATTGATAAGACTAGATAAAAATTTTGAATTTGTAATATTTCAGATTAAAAATATGTTAGCATGCATGTTTGTTCTGGAACAACTACATTTGCTTCCAAAAGTATATTAGATCCAAAAAAAAAAAAAAAATCCAAACTTTCAGGTCATGTTTGATTTGGTTTTCAGAAACTTATTTTAGAAGTTTTTTAAAAGTTAAAAATTAGTTTTGTGAAAAAAATAAAAAAAAATCAAAAGCATATAGTTTTATCTTTATGGAGGGCAAAAATAGTTTTTAAATTTTTTTTTAAAAAAATTAATATTTATTTTTATCAAACTAGTTTCTATTTTTCAAAACAAAAAACATTTTGAAAAAAAATTCAAAGAATGAAACCAAACGTGACCTCTATTTTTTTTTTCTTTGAAATATATAAGTACTTTAAGAAGGGGAATTGATTCCCACAAGATCTAAGAGCATCTCCAATAGTGTTTGTTAAAATAGCATTGTCATTGTTATAATTTGGCAATGAATTATGTTATTTTACCAAATTATAACAGTGGTGCTCTAATAGTCACATGTTATTTTGGCAAATCTCAATCAACTTTCCCTCCGAGTTTGTAGGTGTTATTTGGATATAGGTTTTTTAATTTTTTTTTTTTTCCCTTTTGTAAGCTCTTTTTAACTATTTTAAAAAAAAAACATTATATATTTACATTATTCCCCACTAGACAAATATAAAAAATAAAAAAATTGAAAACATAAAATTTAAATATAATTCACCCTACCAAAAAACATACCACTACGAAATTATACTAAAAAATAGTCAACATTATACATTGCAAAAAAAAAAAAAAAAAAATACATTGAAACATAAAAAATACTCAAAAATAAATGGACCACTACATTCCATTACAAAATAATAAAAAAAAAACATTGCAAAAAAAGACTAACAATTACATTAAACAAATAAATGACATTGAAAAATTAAAAAATACATTCTCTCGTAATTATTCATCAGGAGGCACGAGAAACTAGTAATTTGGGTTGTTGACATGTGCGGCCCACTTAGAGAAAATCTCATTTTTTTCGCATTGTGTACTACGCTTTCATCTAAGGGTCCAAATGAGAAGTGTTCGTAGTCATTATCAAATGTTCTTCCTTTTTGATATCATGTTCTTGTCTTCTGATCTCAAATTCTTTCATTTCCTGCAATGCTTGAATCTTTTTTTCTTCTCTTTCAACTTTTTTCTTTTCCTTCTTAGCAAGGTGTTGGTTAAATGTGTCCAATTATATGCTCATTTTTTAGACTTCAGCATCAAGAACTTGATTTCTCTGAAATAATTCTTTTGCAGCTTTCCTACCCATAGGCCCCTTTGCAGAGACACTACCCTCACCGAATGAATTTGTAACGCCCTCAAAATAAACCCATAATTCATACATTCTTGATACAAGAAATTGACAATATATTCATGAGAATAAAGTGTACATCTATTTGTCAGAGTATTTATCACAAAAGTATTACATGTTGACAACAAAAGTAAATGCCCTACGGGCTTACAACTTTCTAAGCCAACACTTGATTACAAAAAAGTACTTACCCATACACATTAAGCCCTCGGCTTGAATTTATATGTAATACACAAAAAAGTAAAAAACAAAAAGGGATCTTCAGCCTCTAAGCCCCCCAAGCTATGTCCTTGAAGGTGGGATATCACCTGAACCTGAAAATGATGTCCCATATAGGGTGAGTCAATGCTCAGTAGAGATATACTAAACCAAGTATGAGAAATAACTAAAACAATAGCATTTGATGTATGGTTGACACTTATAAACCAACTTACAACACTTTTCAATTCAACATCAAGTACATCCATTTTTCATTTCAGTTTCCTTCACTTATACAATTTCGATTCATAATTATGGCTCAGAACCGAGCCAAACAATTCAATGAGACTATAACACATATTAAAACACTTTCATACTTCACAATTCACATGAGTATATAACTCATATTAAAACACTTCCATACTTCAACACTTCCATACTTCAAATGATACACAGATTTGCTGTATCAATGGAGTCCATCCCTTATCTCCTCCCAAACAGGTTTAAGAGTCCATCCCCTATCTCCTCTCAAACCATGGAGTACATCCCCTATCTCCTCTCAAACAACATACATATACAATGTATTTAAACACTTATCATATACAATGATCAATCAATACACACATTTGCTGTATTATTCCACCCGCCATATTCATTGTGATTAGTTTCAGTTTTCCCTAATCATCATACAATGTTTACAACAATCAAGACTATCCTCCACGGATAGCCCAAAGCAGTTATCTCTAAATAGATAATAAATTTATCGACAGGTAAATAATCAACAATTTCATATGTGGGTGATAAATTAATTCAACCACACCATTCAATTACAATTCCATCCAATTTCATGATTTCTAACCCAATTTCGCATTTTCCCAAATTAATTATTCAAATTAATTATTCAACATAATTAGGGCATTTCTCCCTTTTTCCATTATCGACCCAAAGGTTCAATTTCATCAATTTAACAACAATAATCCCATTTTCCAAGGTCTAACATACACATGGAGTTTAACATTTGAAAACCCCCTTTTATAAATTACACATCAAACCCAAACTTTTACCGAAATTACCCAACAACACTATCTAATCAAAATGACTAAAATTTATGTTAAAACTCATAGAATGAAGTAGGTTATCCCTACCTTAATTTTCGTAGCTCAAAGGAGAAGAGAGGTGAAACTCAAAGTGCTCCAAATCCATAACTTTTCGGATTGAAATGTAGCCCACACCAAGCTCCACACTTTTAACAAAGGGACTAGGGTAGAAACACATTAGAACTAGATGGATTTGTAGAGAAAAGTAGTGGTTTAGAGAGAGAGGCAGCCGTTCTAGGGTTTGAGAGAAAAAGGAGATAAAGAAGTGAAGAAGAAGAAGCTGCTGCCAACTGATATATTCGAGGCTCGCTCGAGCGAAGAAGTGGTCACTCGAGCAACCAGACACAAAGAAACCTCGCTCGAGTGTAGAAAACCTCGCTCGAGCCAACAAATCGAAGCTTCAGGTCTGCAACCCAGAAGTATGCTCGAGCGAAGGAAAGCTCGCTCGAGCCAAGAAATGCAACTCTCAGGTCCAGAACCAGACGCACGCTCGAGCGAAGGAAAGCTCGCTCGAGCCAAGAAATGCAACTCTCAGGTCCAGAACCAGACGCAGATGCACGCTCGAGCGAAGGAACCCTGGCTCGAGTGAAGGAGCTAAAACACAGAGCTCGCTCGAGGGACAAAAGCCTCGCTCGAGCGAAGAAACAAAATTCTAGGCAACAACTATTAGTTTAAACTCATTACTAACCTGTAACAAACCTACCCAATACATCCCAAAACTCGCATACAAAGAATTAAAGGATGAAAACAAGATATATACAACAACCAACGTTATGGAACCTAAGTCCAGAATACGACAACCAAATGGAGGGAAAACCGGGATCGCTATAACCTCCTCCCTTAAAGAATTTCGTTCCTGAAATTATATATAAGTTTCAAAATTGCAAATTTCAATTTTCAACAATATTACAAATCAACATTTCACGTCTTGACCCATTAACGGTCATCACATCTCTATTCAAGAGACAAAATACAACATATGTTAGAACATGAATTATCAACATGCATTTCTTCGAAATTCAACAAGTCTCAATATACATGCCTCACAATTCCATAACATATTCAATGTTAAAGGTATATTTTCATTCATATAGCACATTTAACATATACAATGTCAAATTAAACTTCCATTCTCAAAGCATATTCAATAATACTTTCATAAACCGAAACATATACAATGTTTTATAACTTAAGACATATTTAATGGTCTTAAAGTTTATCAATACAACAAAATATTCAACATATGCTCAAACATCCACAAATAGATCCGGATATTTCTCTGGGACCTCCAACTCATGTTCCCAAGTGGCTTCCTCTACCCCGTGATGTTTCCACAAAACTTTTACCAAGGGTATGATCTTGCCTCGCAAGACTTGGTCCTGCCTATCCAAGACCCGCACCGGTCTCTCCTCAAACGAGGCATCCTCATCTACCTCTAAGTCGGTCCAATCCAATACGTGTGACGGATCCGGCTCGTATTTCCGAAGCACACTAACATGAAACACGTCATGCACTCTGGACAACTGCGGCGGCAAAGCTAAACGGTACGCAACCTCCCCAATCTGCTCAAGGATCTCAAAGGGACCAACAAATCGAGGGGACAACTTTCCCTTCTTCCCAAACCTCATCAAACCCTGCCTAGGTGATATTTTCAGAAAAACATGATCACCCTTCCCAAATACCAAAGGCCTCCTCCTATGATCGGCATAACACTTTTGACGACTCTGGGCTGTAATAAGTCTCTTACGGATAAGCTCAACTTTTTCCGTCATCTCCCGAACCAACTCCAGGCCCAACAACAGTGCATCACCCACCTCGGCCCAACAAACTGGAGACCTACACGATCGGCAATACAAGGCCTCAAACGGTGCCATACCAATACTCGATTGGAAATTGTTGTTGTAGGCAAACTCCACCAAGGGCAAGTGCCTCTCCCACGACCCACTAAAGTCAAGGACACAACCTCGAAGCATATCCTCAAAGATCTGTATAGTACACTCGGACTGCCCATTAGTTTGAGGAAGATAAGCCGTGCTAAAGGTCAACCTAGTGCCCAAGACACTCTGCAAACTCTGCCACAACCTAGCAGTAAAACGTGGATCTCTATCTGAGACGATCGACACTGGGACCCCGTGCAACCTCACTATGTCCCGAACATACAAGTCGGCAAGATGGTCTACCGAATCTCTCACGTGCATAGGGATAAAGTGCGCCGACTTAGTCAACCGGTCTACAACCACCCAAACAACATCATTACCCCGTTGAGTCCTCGGAAGACCTACAACGACGTCTATATTGACATGCTCCCACTTCCACTTGGCTATAGGCAAGAGTTGCATCAAACTCGCGGACCTCTAATGCTCGGCCTTCACTTGCTGACAAGTAAGGCACTTAGATACAAAAATTGCCACATCTTTCTTCATACCCCGCCACCAAAACTGGCGACCTAAATCACGATACATCTTAGTGCCTCCTGGATGCACCGTAAGGCGTGAATGGTGAAACTCTCGGAGTACCTCCTCTTGGGAAGACTCCGGCACAAACAAACGGTTTCGGTATCTCACACTCAAGTCAGGATACACAGTCACACCCTTCTCAACCTTCCCACTAGAGATCTTCTCCCAGAGGGATTCTACCTCAAGATCACCTCTCTGTGCCTCAAACACTCGATTCCCAAGTGTAGGCCACGCAACTACTGAAAACAAAACCACAGACTCAACAGATTTGCCCAGAAGCAAATCAAACTCGGCAAGTGCACCCAACATCTCCCACTCCCAGATGGCTATACAAGCTACATCACTAATGGATTTCCTGCTAAGGGCATTGGCCACAACATTGGCCTTCCCAGGATGATAATGCAACTCGAAGTCATAATCCTCAATAAATTCCATCCACCTCCTTTACCTCAAGTTCAAGTATTTCTGTGTATACAGATACTTCAGACTCTTATGATCGGAGAACACCTCAAACCACTCACCATACAGGTAATGCCTCCAAATCTTCAAGGCAAAAATCACAGTTGCTAACTCTATCGGCCACAACATTGGCCTTCCCTGGATGATAATACAACTCGAAGTCGTAATCCTCAACAAATTCCATCCACCTCCTCTGCCTCAAGTTCAAGTATTTTTGTGTAAATAGATACTTCAGACTCTTATGATTCGAGAACACCTCGAACCTCTCACCATACAGGTAATGCCTCCAAATCTTCAAGAAAAAAATCACAGCTGCTAACTCTAGGTCATGTGTAGCAGGTATAAAGGAATAGGATGCACCTGTGTCAATCAACACATTAGCAACCGAGTTGTAAAACAAAAAGGTACCTCTCACAACAGATGAAGTCAGTACAAGATCCTATGCGGTAACAGCATACACACGCCCTAAAGGTCTTTGACCTACCTGCTCACCTCTCGGAGCATAAGTCTGCTGTACAGACTGAGACAATGAGGCTCCCTGATTGGCTCTCAAGGCCTGAACTGACTGAGCTGGCTGATGGCTCTAAGTCTGCCTCGAACCAGATGCACCAGATATGCCACTCAACTGCGGGCAAAACCTCTTCAGGTGCCCCGCCTGACCACACTGGTATCAAGAAATTGGCTGACCACTGCCCTGACTCTGGCTCTAAGGACGAGCTGAAGATGAAACTACTCTCTGCCCTTCTCCCCTCTGCGGGCAAGCTGGAGACTTGTGGCCCAGCTGACCACATTTGTAACAAGTAATGTCTCCCTGACTTCCTCTCCCAAAACCTGAACTCGGCACCGGAAAGGTAGATCTCACAAAAGCACCCTGTGACTGCTGAGGGTTAGAACCCCTCTGCCTACAGCCATCCCCCTGGCCATCATGATTCCTCTTGGAGCCCTCAACCTCTCCTCCTTCTCATGCATAATAATCTCCATATGGGCCATAGCGTCCACAAGGTGTCCATACTTCTGAGTCATGGACCCAACAACCCTAACCTTGAGTCCGTGCCTCAACTTTCTTTCGAACTCCAGACAACGGCGTTCCTCAGACGCCACTAGCTCAGGTGCAAACCTAGACAAACTAGTAAATACGGCCTCAAACTCGGCCACTGGTGTACTCAGCTGCTTAAGCTGACCGAACTGATCTCTCAGCTTCTCCCTGACAGCGGGAGACAGAAACTTCTCCTGAAAGGCATCAACAAAAGCCTCCCATGTCCCTCCAATACGACCTCGCACGAACTTCCACCACTGACCCGCGTCTCCCTTCAACTGGAAAGACGCCAAGGTCACCTTCAATGCCCCGTCTTTGATGCCAAGCATCTCAAACGTCTTCGTCATCTGGTCAAGCCATTCATCATCCTCCAGTGGCTCTTTAGGATCCCCCACAAACTCATCTGGATTGGACTGGAAAAACTCCTTCTTCAGAAAATAAGGCCCTGCCCCAACCATATGGGCCTAGACTTGATTCTCAGCTCTGAGAATGTCCACGGATTCCCTCAATACTCCTGCCATCTCTCGAGGTAAGGTGCCCATGGCCTGCTGACCTACTGGCTTGGCCACATTGGCCTGACCAACACCCTCTTGCTGTGTCGGAATCTCATCCGGTATAGGCATCTCCTGCCTCCTAGGCCTACTTTGCCTACCACCACATCCTCGTCCTGACATCCTAATAAAGGTAACGAAGATCATTAGCACATTCATAAATGTGCCGAAGCTACAACACTCACGTCCTAATGCATTGGACAACAGTAATTCATTCCTCGTAAGCACATAATCACATAAGCACTTACGAATTTCTTTTCCGGATAATGATAGTCCCGAGGCATTACTAGAGTTCCAGTTAGAAACAACATTGATCAAGTGCTTTTCCAACAGGACTCCCAAAAACCCAAGGATCCAATCAACATCCTAGAAACTAAATCTCATACCCATATAGTCACATAAACATGTTATCAATTAAACATATAACATCATGCATAAGTCTCTGACAAGTGAGACAAACCATTGTGGTACTAACGATTTTCCGCGTACCCAAAGTATTCTAACCCGGTACGCTCTGATACCAAGTTGTAACGCCCCTCAAAATAAACCCATAATTCATACATTCTTGGTATAAGAAATTGACAATATATTTAAGAGAATAAAGTGTACATCTATTTGTCAGAGTGTTTATCACAAAAGTATTACATGTTGACAACAAAAGTAAATGCTCTACGGGCTTACAACTTTCCAAGCCAACACTTGATTACAAAAAAGTACTAACTCATACACATTAAGCCCTCAGCGTGAATTTATATGTAATACACAAAAAAGTAAACAACAAAAAGGGATCTTCAGCCTCTAAGCCTCCTAAGCTATGTCCTTGGAGGTGGCATATCACCTGAACCTGAAAATGATGTCCCATATAGGGTGAGTCAATGCCCAGTAGATATATACTAAACCAAGTATGAGAAATAACTAAAACAATAGCATTTGATGTATAGTTGACACTTATAAACCAACTTACAACACTTTTCAATTTAACATCAAGTACATCCATTTTTCATTTCAGTTTCCTTCACTTATACAGTTTCGATTCATAATTATGGCTCAGAACCTGGCCAAACAATTCAATGAGACTATAACACATATTAAAACAATTCCATACTTCACAATTCACATGAGAATATAACTCATATTAAAACACTTCCATACTTCAACACTTTCATATTTCAAATGATACACAGATTTGCTGTATCAGTGGAGTCTATCCCTTATCTCCTCCCAAACAGGTTTGAGAGTCCATCCCCTATCTCCTCTCAAACCATGGAGTACATCCCCTATCTCCTCTCAAACAACATACATATACAATGTATTTAAACACTTATCATATACAATGATCAATCAATACACACATTTGCTGTATTACTCCAACCGTCATATTCAATGACATATTCAATGTGATTAGTTTCAGTTTTCCCTAATCATCATACAATGTCTACAACAATCAAGACTATCCTCAACCGATAGCCCAAAGCAGTTATCTCTAAACAAATAATAAATTTGTCGAACAGATAAATAATCAACAATTTCATAAATGGGTGATAAATTAATCCAACCACACCATTCAATTCCAATTCCATCCAATTTCATGATTTCCAACCCAATTTCACATTTCCCCAAGTTAATTATTCAACATAATTAGGACATTTTTCCCTTTTTCCATTATCAACCCTAAGGTTCAGTTTCATCAATTTAACAACAATAATCCCATTTTCCAAGGTCTCACATACACATGGAGTTTAACATTTGAAAACCCCCTTTTATAAATTACACATCAAACCCTAACTTTTTTCGAAATTACCCAACAACACCATCTAATCAAAATGACTAAAATTTACGTTAAAACTCATAGAATGGAGTAGGTTATCCCTACCTTAATTTTCGGAGCTCAAATGAGAAGAGAGGTGAAACTCAAAGTGCTTCAAATCCACAACTTTTCGGATTGAAATGTAGCCCACACCAAGCTCCACACTTTTAACAAAGGGACTAGGGTAGAAACACACTAGAACTAGATGGATTTGTAGAGAGAAGTGGTGGTTTAGGGAGAGAGGCAGCCGTTCTAGGGTTTGAGAGAAAAAGAAGATGAAGAAGTGAAGAAGAAGAAGCTGCTGCCAACTGATATATTCGAGGCTTGCTCAAGCGAAGGAGTGGTTGCTTGAGCGAAGAAAAGCTCGCTCGAGCAAAGAAACCCAAAACATAGTCCTCGCTCACTCGAGTGAAGGGAAGCTCGCTCGAGCTAAGAAATGCAACTCTCAGGTCCAGAACTAGACGCAGACACACGCTCGAGCAAAGGAACCCTGGCTCGAGTGAAGGAGCTAAAACACAGAGCTCGCTCGAGCGATAAAAGCCTCGCTCGAGCGAAGAAACAAAATTCTGGGCAGCAACTATCGGTTTAAACTCACTACTAACCTGTAACAAACCTGCCCAATACATCCCAAAACTCGTATACAAAGAATTAAAGGATGAAAACAAGATATATACAACAACCAACACTATGGAACCTAAGTCCAGAATACGACAACCAAATGGAGGGAAAACTGGGATCGCTATAGGATTATTACCAACAGTTGGATTGTTACCAACTTGGATTGTTGTCATCTTCAAGAGAAATGCAACTATCCATAAGGGAATCGAGGGCTGAATTAGGGGAAAACGGTGTATGTATCCTTGACTTCACCATGTTCGTGGGAGTTACATCTTGCCACCTGATATTGTTTTGCAAGATTGGCCAACGATGTTCAAAAGTAAAATGTCTATTTTCATTTTGATAGTATAACAGTTTTTCTTGAAGCATCTGTATCAATAAAATATTAAATTAATTAATTAGTTAATTTTTATATAAGACAAAAAAAAAAAAAAACTAACATAATAAATGAAGACGAAATCTTACTATCAACTTGTGACATCCCACTTGGATGTATATTTTCAACTTGCGCTAGACACCCACGAAATTTGTTGCAACATTTCATGATTAAACCCCATCAAGATGAGATAGACACTACTGTTCTTGAGTGATCATTCTGCAGCGAGTAATAATTTTCAAAAATTCTTCCCCAAAAATGAGCATGAGATTGTGAATTCCCAACAATTGGGTTTTCAGTAATGTGACACCAAGCTCTACAAATTGCCACATCTTCTTGAGTGGTGAATGATGTTCCTTTCTTTGTTTTTGATTAACCTTCCATAGTGATTGTGTGAAAAAACTAAGAAGAAAATAATTCATGAGGTTTACTATGAAATGAAATTGAGATAAAGAGAGGAGCAAAGAAAAATGAAATTTGAAATGTTTGGTGTGAAATGAAATTGAGATTGAGAGTTTCTATTTATAAAAATACAAAATATGACCGCTTGTAGAAAATGACAATTGATTTATAGCTGTTGTTTGTATTTTTTTTTTCTTTTTTTTTTTCTTCTCAAGCAAAAGAGCACAACGGCTCTTTTGCATTTCCAAATATCTGATCCCCACCATTGTGATGATGACCTAGAATTTTTTTTTTAAATAGACAGTGCATAATTTAATTGAGCAAATTTTAGGATTTGATTGTTTTGTAAATTTTGTGCAAAAATAGCTCTGTTTTGTATTGTTTAAAATAGTTCCCGATCTCAAAAAATTATGAAATTTTTATATGTTGTTCACATACAAGTCTAGCATGTTGGGTAAAAATTTCAGAATTTATTGATGAATATTTATTTTATGAAAATTCACGGACTGATTGGCGTTCAATTTTATTTATAGCAGAATTTTGTTATTTAATTTTGAATGTTTAGATCATGATTTGGATAAATTTGTTGGGTCCCTTTTGGTATATAATTGGACCATGTTTGGCTTATGGGTGGTGTCACGACCCCATTCCGCCCCTTGTAGAATGGTGTCGTGATGGCCAGTAATCCGAGATTACCAAAGGCCAACTTACAAGAATTTACACACAATCAGAGTATATATATGGGGCTAACATGTGCGGAAGCAATAAATTTAAATCTAATTAGTCCATAAGAGCTATGCATAGATCGAATGGAATGTCATACATCTTATCAAGGTCTTACAACTTGGATACAATAAAATGAAATACAAAAACACATTTTGACCAAAAGGCTTCTCAAGCCATCATATCCAAAACACAATGAATTACAAGCTAAGAAGCATGATCTTCAAGATGCTACAAAATGCGACTCCAAAACAAGTTGCAAAGCACATCTAGGCATCACCGCGGTCCTGCTCATCACCTACATATATATAGAGAGGGTGAGCTTGGATACTCAGTGAATGATACAAGTAATAAAGGGTTCGCATGAATAATATCCGAGATCTTTATCAAAGCGACACACATTATATCTTGCACAAAATCAAAGACAAAACAAGTTTATCTAACAAGTCTTTCAAGCTTCATCAATCAAAGTCTTTCAAGGCTTTCAAGTTTCAAGGGATGACATTAATAAAGGTGCTACAAAAGCCTAGAGTCCTCTAGCACGTAAGGACTTTCAAAGATTGTGCTACAAATGTTTATAGTCCCCTAGCACGTACGGACTTTCAAAGGTTGTGCTACAAATGCTTATAGTCCCCTAGCACGTACGGACTTTCAAAGGTTGTGCTACGAATGCTTATAGTCCCTTAGCACGTACGGACTTTCAAAGGTTGTGCTACGAATGCTTATAGTCCCCTAGCACGTACGGACTTTCAAAGGTTGTGCTACAAATGCTTATAGTCCCCTAGCACGTACGGGCTTTCAAAGGTTGTTATCCAAAACAAGACTAACACTTGATACACAAAATAGGGATAATCATTCGTGCTTAACAAATACTTTTCAAAACAAAGCAAAGCTTTATCAAAACTTTATAACATAACTTTATTAAAAATACCATTCACATAGTTCTTCAACGTCGGGGTCAAGCGAGAGTCCAAGTCCTACAAACACATGGCAAAGTCTATTGAATGCACTTTCAAACAAGCTTTACACGAATGCAAATGATTTCGGCATTTCTTCAAAACTAAGTCGAACCAAAACAAAACACTGTTCCTCATCTCGGGAAAACATAATGGGCACCAACCAGATCTTGGCCGAGGTCCCACACCTCCTTGCCGAGGTGTGGTCCCGATGGCCACATTCAAGGAAATGAAGTCAGGAAAATCTGGGTTTCCCTTTCTTGAAGAACATGAACATGAAGAACTTGGATGCAAAGATCATAACTTATCATTACAAAATCTGAGATTTCATGCTATGAATTCAAAAACATGGACCTGGGTACCCATACTAGAAGATTTCATGAAAACAAACACAAAAACATGAATCTCGATGCAAGCTTTCGGATCAAACAAGGCTTCTATTCAAGAACGCGTGAATATCACTTTCTCTTTCTAAAACCAAACTTTAAATCGATGCATGGTTTGCAAATCAGGTTTGATCATGCAATGAAGCTAGATGATCAATAAGAACAACAAGAGTAGATTAAGATTCTAACCTCAAGACACGAATCTAACGGCTCAAGGTGTGAAGATCAAGCTTGGAAAAATCTATTCCTCCTCTAAAAACTCCTTCTCCCTCTTCTAGAGCTTCTCTCTCCTCAAGAACAAAGACATACAACAAATGATACATTTCTCTTTCTGTCGGCTGATTTAACACTCAGCTCGGACACATGGCAACGGCTGGTTGACTCTACTGAAAAAGGTGACTGAGTGAAAAGACAAGACCATGACAAAGTGTGCTCAACAAGCAGGATGTCAAGGGTACTCCGGCAAGTAATAATCTCGGCTAAGGACAGAGCTTCAACAAGTACAATGATCTCGGCTAGGAAGGACAACACTTGGCCTAACTGTGCCACACCTCGGCCTAGATGTGTCACACCTCGGTCTAGGTTGCACCAATCCAGGAACAAGATCACTAGGTGCAGGGATAACATTTCGGCCTAGATAATGACATCTCGGCCAATATACCAGGGTGAAGGTGAAGGTCAGTCAAGGTGATCCCAAGATGGTTCTAGGCATAAGAGGCTCAAAGGTGACCTAGGCTTAGGATGACCTCGGCTACACACACCAAGTAACAAACAAAGCAAGGCAAACAACACTTAAGCAAAACAAGACAAGATCCAGCTTAACAAGACAAAATCGTATAAATGCATGAGAGCATGACCAATATGGAGTGAGGGTTGTTACAGGTGGGACTCATGACTTAGATTTAATTTAATTTGAGTTTGTTTAGTGACTTATGTTTAATTGTTTGGTCCTTTTTAATTATGTGATTGGTAGTAACTACCTTAGGAGTTGTTATTATTTATTATATAGGAGTTATAATAAATATTTAATAGTTGATTTTATGGTGTGTACCATATGGTGAAAAATTATATATTTTATAAAGAATGAAAATGTGTATATTTCGTAGTGAACAAAATATTATATTTTGTGGTATACAAAAATATTATATTTTGTGGTGGGAAAAATTATATCATTTTATAATTTATATTATAAAATTTTGAGGTATTATTACAAAAATTATATTTTTGAGAAAACTAAACTTTGGGAAGCAAACCCACGTGGGTTACCTCTCCACTTTTTCCTTCCATCTTTTCATTTCCTATATTTATGCATTTCATTTTGGTGGGTGGAGCAGAGAGCTCCTGCTCTCTCTCTCTCTCTCTCTCTCTCTCTCTCTCTCTCTCTCTCTCTCTCTCTCTCTCTTTTTCCCTCTATTGTTGGCTTAAGCTTTAAGCTTAGAGTGAGAGTCTTTAGAGTGAGATTTTGTAAAAGTGTTGTAAATGAAAGTCGGAGAGTTCGTCGTGATCTACGCAATGGTAGTGTCGGATTCATGATTGGGCAAGATTTGCCTTCCAGATCTGTCCTTCTTCATTATTTGAGGTAGGGACTTTTTTTATATTTTTACATTAAAGCTATGTTAAGGTTATTTTGAGAAAAAAAATGTCATTTTAAGAGGTATTGCATATATATATATATATATATAATTTTTAGATTTTTGTTTGGTAATTTTTGAAAGAAAAATTATGTTGAAATGTTAAGAATGTTGGCATTTTGATATTGATTTTGGGAAAATAATTTTGTGTTGTTAATTTTGTAAAAAAATCCGAAAATAAAATTTAAAGGTTTTATGATTGTATTTACATCATATTATGATTAGATGATTTGTTTTGAGAAATATAAAGTTGAATTATTATTATTATTATTATTTATCTTTGATCTTGGAATTTATTTTTGAGAAAAATAATTTGATATTGAGGAATATTGTGTAAATTGTTAAGTTGGGATTATAGAGTTGTTTTAGGATCAAAAACTCTAAAAGTGTTATATTCATGATATTTTATAAAAGGTGATATGTTGATGATAAAGTTGTGTTTATTTTTTTGAAAATACAAAAAGAAAAAAAGAGTGAAATGTGGACTTTTGAACTCACTACCTTGAAAATTTTACTCTTGAGCATATTTCATAATTTTTGATATAAAGATCATGTGATTGATTAATTTTAGAAAAGTTGTGAAAATTGTTATTGGTAGAGGATTTGAGAAAAATATTACCTCTTTAAGTAGCTTGATACAAAAAAATGGTTATGTTGAAATATGGTTATGTTTGAGGGATGAGGCATGTGAAGTTAGGTTTGGTATTATAAATTTGAAATTTTTTGAATATAATAAACTTACTAATTTAGTGAATTAAGTTAGTTTTGGTTAAAAGGCTATATCCCTTATGGTTAAAAATGTGTTATTGAGATTATACTATAATTTTTTATATAGTAGGATGGAAATGGTAATATTTAATAAGTATAGAATTTGGTGAAAATCATATTGGTTATCTTGGTTGAGGTGAAACAAAAATTGATTGAAGGTTTTGTGTGAATCAAAACAATTGGGAAATTAATAAATAGTTTTAATATTTGGTGTATGCTAATTGGGTATAGATTTGTCTTCAAATGGCTAAGTTGGAAGTTTGTTGATTTACATGTGATAAATATATGAACATTGACATTATTATATTATCTCTTAGGATTGTATCATGGTATTACATTGATAGAGATATGGAATTTGATCACAATGGAGCATTGTGTGGTGGAATTGAAATTGGAACTATTCTATTGCATTGTTATATATTGCATTGCCATTCCATTTCATTGTTATTGTGGATTTCGAATTCAATTGAAAACTATTATTTTGATAAAGGAATTGTTTTTGGTGAAACAAGATCATTTTGAATTGTTTTGGGTAAGTCCGGCTAAGGGGTGTAGTTTGATAGTGGTTAAGTTGGCCTGAGTGTCTATGGTGAAAGACCAGAAACCGCGCGGATAAGTGTCAAGCCTTCTAGTTAATACTGGTAAAAATGACAGATTATAGGTGTCGAGTCTTCCAGTTAATACTAGTAAAAATGACAAATTGGTAGTACTTGTGTAGAGACCCTAATTTTTGGTAATTACACTTGATACCCTAAGCCTTAGGTTAATTACATTTTAATCCCAAATTTTATAAAATTTTACAAAATGGTCCAAGAAAGAATTATTTTTCTGTATTTTATTTTGTATTATAATTAAATCATAGAATGCCATTTTTATATTTGGAAATACCCTAACACTTGGCTTTTATTTATGTACCTCCTAGTTTCTAAATTAATTCATCAAATTTATTTTTAGCCTAATTGAATATTTATTAGTTCTTTGAATTTTTATTATTTTCTTTGAACCTTTATTATTTAATTGAGCAAATAAATATCACTTGGAATTTTTATTATTTTCTTTGAACCTTTATTATTTAATTGAGCAAACAAATATCTTTAAATAAATATCTACACATATCTTTAAATAAATAGTTTTATTATTTATTTTAATACTTATTTGAGCAATGGAAAAATATCTAGATTTTTATGCTTTTTCTTAGTCACTAAGCTAGCCCTATTTCATGGCTTATAAATTGAGAATTTTGTCTCAATTTTCACCACACATTTTCAACAGCCTAGGGAGAGGGTGAGAGGGTGAAAGTGTGATCAAAAGAAGTAGAGAAGAAGAAGAAGAAGAAAAAAAATAATAATAAGGGTGACTCTCAAAAAGGTAAGAACATACCCCTCCTTTGTCTTCTCCAATTCTTTCACCATCTCCTTCTATTGTCTAATATGCCTCTTGTGTTGCAAATTAATGGTAAATAGGGTTTTTGGTGTATGTTGAAGTGTGGATATGATCAATTGCCATTGTCTTACAAATTGGTGAAATTAGGCACTGCTGCAACTTCCCTAATTTAAAATAAATATCAAATCTATTTAATTATCAAATCTGAATTTATGGTAGGATATTTTGCGTGTTTAGAGTTTTTGAAAATTTTATTAGCTCCAAATTGTTTGTTTTTAGGGCTTGGATAAATTGTTGAAAAATCTGGTCCTGAATCTCTGAAAAACAGTCCACTTTTAGCAATTTTATAAAATTCTAGAAAAATCACCTCATGTTGGTTCTTCTATCAAAATTTAGAACTCTGAGTCCTCTTTCCAACAGATTTTATTTGAGTGAAAACCATCGGGTAGATTGAGAAAAAAGTTAGTTTCCCCAAAGGGTGACAAATCTGGACAGGTTTTCGAATATAGTTTGTAGATGAATTTGTGGAGGTGCTGTGCAACTTTTGAAAATTGGAACTGAAACTAGACAGATTGAATATTGTTTCTGTGCAATTTCAGCTCCTAATTTGACCTATAAGTATTTTTACCAAAGCGTTCTTGTTATCCCTGCAGAACCGAACAGTGCTGGAAATGGTGTTTTGTTGTGTTGTTTGTCTCTAAGTATTTTAAAGCATGCCTAATGTTATTTTCTTGCCTCACCATACCTATGTATGATTATCATGGGCTACATTTCATTTCTTATGTTTGTCTCATGCTCTTTTTATATTACCGAATTACCGAATGTGACTAGCATGCTTGGCAAAAGATCTAATAAATGGGAAATGGAAAGGGGTTGGTAGTGGGTGACGTTCACCCTTGTGCTTCAGAATGATTTATGTATTGAACATGTGAATGGAATTAAAACCAAATGAGTTAAGTCTTGCGCAAGCGGTCTAAACGAGCCCCTAGGTTGACACGGATGTATTCAGACTCTATGCGGTGGTTTCAGGGTGTAAGCGAGCCCATTGGTATGATATGTGCAGGGTGTAAGCAAGCCCTAGGCACGATTTGGTATGGTATGTGCAGGGTGTAAGCGAGCCCTAGGCACGATTTGGGTGTAAGCGAGCCCACTTTGTTGGCCGTCCCTTTTGAGGTCCATCAATGTCACTAACCGGTAAATAACCAGGAGGTGGGCATAGGTGGTAAGGTCTGCAAAATAACAAAAGGGGGAGTCTGAGTAATCCGGTGTTCAGCCTTGTGGTTGGGTAAAAGGATCTCTTTGGGGGATCCTAGATGTCTAGGCAAACTCCTAATTCATAGAACCTTGTTGTAATTTTGCATGTTATGTTACCCAATTTGTCCTATGTATGGTTGATTGGTTGATAGAAGATATAGGGATGTGTGTGTTTTACTGGGCATTCCAAGCTCATGGCGTGTCATGCCAGGTGGTGAAGCAGTTATAATGATGAAAGTTATTGCAAAGGAAAATACGATGAAGTGTTGGAGCGGTGGTTCATTTGAAGACTTAGACTAGTTGTTTTTGTTTTCAATGTTTTGTAATCTTACAATGGAAAATAAACGAATGATCCGTGATACTAACTCTGGTTATATATGTATATTAAGATGTTTTGGTTATCTATCCTATTTGTGTAGTAATATTGTACTTAATTAACGGCCTGGAAGTTGGGGCGTTACAGAATGGTATCAGAGCTTAGGTTCAACCCTTACCCACGTGTTCTGACTTCAAACGATTTGACGATCACCTACGATGGGAAGTGGTTTTAACGTTGAACAGGGCAACGTGTTGAGCATTAGATACAATATAGGAGTAAGGGATACTATTAGTTCTACGAGTCTTCTATCGATCGTCATACCCTCATCTCATATTTGTAATCTTGTTTGATGTCGTTCGCTTTCAAGATTAAGTCATTACCATCTGGTCTTACTTTATGTTTTTCAATTCTACTGTTCGCTAGATTGATAACCTTGAGCCTTGATTATGCAATCTTGTACGAGAATCTTTCTGAAAGTTGCAATTTCTTTGTTCAGTGACGAATCTTAGATATTCAGTTTGAAACGCGGATGGCCGACGCAGCTTCAAGTTAAATATCTAACTGAGTCACTACCTCTATACCCTTGACCACATAAAAGTCTTAAACCATAATCCATCCGTATTTCTGATGATCCTTGTAGTAATTGATGCAATTACTATAACCACTTCATATTTTCCATCTCCACTTTGTATTCCTTTTATTAATCCAGTTTTAAAAGTCTTGTGGTTATTATTTTGCCTATAAATGTATATATATGGATGAGAAGTTGTGTTGTGTGCTTCCTTATATTCGTTATTTATTACTTGATCTTATTGCTTTAAACACCGTAGGATAATTAAACCATGACTTTAAGATTAGCTGATTACCCTAGGGAATTGCCTCCATTAATAGACTCCAACTTATACTTTACCCGTTCTATGCACAAAAAGAAAAAAATAAATAAAAATAAATAATGAACCACACTCGAGCCAACGGCTACACCGAGACAAGCGATAACATATGAGCTCGCGAGCAGTAGCGCAACAAGAATGAAGTATCATGTAATTGAAACCCTAAGAATGGACCAATACCCGCGGCTAAAATCTTTAGCCACATTGGAAACCAAATTCTGGAACAATTGGGTCAATTGAGAAAAAAAAAAAAAGTTCGAATGGGGGCTGGACCCTACTATCAGAGGAAGAGGACAAAGACCCGTTAGTAATTAGAGGCAACATTGTACTCTATAATTCTTGGGTTCACGCTCTATTTGATTATGGTGCACCATTTTCTTTTTTTTTAAAAAAAAAAAAAAAAAAAAAACACCATGTGATAAATCGTTAGGTCATGAATGTGAACATTTAAAAACTACTTCAAGTATCGCATCACCTTTGAGAGAAAGCGTCAGTGTGAATTAGAAGTGTCAGGTTTACACTTGATTTGCGACCTTGTGGTCATGGACATGTTTGATTTTGACATAATCTTAGGTATGGAGTGGCTATCTGCCCACTGAACGGTGATTGATTGCTACCAGAAAATGGTGACGACTTACACACTTGACGGGAGGTGTTTCCAATTTAAGGGGGATAGAGAGGAGTCTCTGAGCATGACAAATCATAAGATGCGATGGCATAATCAACTTGCTAGGTGTTCTGGTTAAAGGAAGTCAAATTTTCGGGACACGTAGTGTCTGAGCATGGGATTGCAGTGGACCCGGCCAAGGTAGAAGTAGTATTAGATTGGAAACAGCCAACCTTAGTAATTGAAGTTCGTAGTTTCTTAGGACTGGCTGGTTATTATCGACGGTTTATTTAAGACTTTTCTGAACTGGCCTAGCCGATGACTCGTCCAATGCAAAAAAGGGTAAAATATGATTGGAATGAAGTATCGCATGTGAACGATCCTTTCAAGAACTCAAGAGGAGATTGACTAATGTCCCAATACTCATCATTCCGAAGTGAGACGTCAGTGTTCGCAGTACACCCAGGAGGGACGAAAATGTACCAAAGACTTACAACGCCACTACTGGTGGAACGGAATACAAAAAGATGTGGCTCAAACCGTAGCCAGATGCCTTACGTGTCAGCAAGTAAAGGCGGAACACCAGTGACCTGGAGGGATGCTTCAGCCCTTGCCAATATCAGAAAGGAAATGGGAGCATGTAACAACAGACTAACCAGGTCACCTAGAGGACATGATGCTATATGGGTTATAGTTGATCGTGTAACGAAAACGACACACTTTTTGCCGTATAAAATTTCAAACACTTTGACATCACCGAGTCACCTCTAATAAAAAACAAAAAATTTCCGACTACACGGAGTTCCTGTATCAATTGTGTCAGACCGAGACCCGCGTTTCACCTCTCGATTCTAAGAAAGCCTACAAGAAGCATTGGGAACCGAATTATGCTTTAGGACCACCTTCCATCCTCAAACTGACGGACAATCGGAACGCACCATTCAAACTTTGGAGGACATATTGAGAGCTTGTGTGATGGATTTCAAAGGGAGTTGGCAGTGACACCTACTGTTGGTGGAGTTCACATACAACGACAGTTTCCAGTCTAGCATTGGCATGGCTCCATTCGAAGCACTGTATGGTCGGCCTTGCAGATCACTAGTTTGTTGGACTGAAGTTGGAGAAGTGAGTCTATTGGGCCCAGAGATCGTGCAAGAAACTACAGAAAAGGTAAAACTTATTCGACAAAGATTAGTGGCAGCTCAAGATCGTCAAAAGAGTTATGCAGATAAAAGGAGAAGACCTCTAAGTTTCGCTGTCGGTGATGATGATTATGTTTTCTTAAAAAAAAAGTTCAGCCCTGCTAAGGTATCATTTGTTTTGGAAAGAAAGAAAAATTATCGCCTCGATATATCGGACCCTTCGAGATACTTTAGAAAATTGGAAAGGTTGCGTACAAATTGGCTCTACCCCCGCAATTTGCTGGAGTACATGATGTTTCTCACATATCTATGCTGCGAAAGTACATAATGCACCTTTCTCACATCATCAACTGGGAAGAAATCCAACTCAACAAAAACGCCAGCTTTGAGGAGGGACCAGTAGCAATTACGGACAAACAAGAAAAGAACTTGCGAGGAAAACTAATTCAACTTCTTAAGATACTCTAGCATCACTATGATATTGAAGAGTTCATTTAGAAATGTGAAGACGCGGTGTGGGCAAATTATTCACAACTATTTGAGACGTGACGTACGATTTAATTTCGAGGACGAAATTTATTTAAGGGAGGTAAGTTGTAGAGACCCTAATTTTTGGTAATTACACTTGATACCCTAAGCCTTAGGTTAATTACATTTTAATCCCAAATTTTATAAAATTTTACAAAATGGTCCAAGAAAGAATTATTTTTCTGTATTTTATTTTGTATTATAATTAAATCATAGAATGCCATTTTTATATTTGGAAATACCCTAACACTTGGCTTTTATTTATGTACCTCCTAGTTTCTAAATTAATTCATCAAATTTATTTTTAGCCTAATTGAATATTTATTAGTTCTTTGAATTTTTATTATTTTCTTTGAACCTTTATTATTTAATTGAGCAAATAAATATCTTTAAATAAATATCTACACATATCTTTAAATAAATAGTTTTATTATTTATTTTAATACTTATTTGAGCAATGGAAAAATATCTAGATTTTTATGCTTTTTCTTAGTCACTAAGCTAGCCCTATTTCATGGCTTATAAATTGAGAACTTTGTCTCAATTTTCACCACACATTTTCAACAGCCTAGGGAGAGGGTGAGAGGGTGAAAGTGTGATCAAAAGAAGTAGAGAAGAAGAAGAAGAAGAAAAAAAATAATAATAAGGGTGACTCTCAAAAAGGTAAGAACATACCCCTCCTTTGTCTTCTCCAATTCTTTCACCATCTCCTTCTATTGTCTAATATGCCTCTTGTGTTGCAAATTAATGGTAAATAGGGTTTTTGGTGTATGTTGAAGTGTGGATATGATCAATTGCCATTGTCTTACAAATTGGTGAAATTAGGCACTGCTGCAACTTCCCTAATTTAAAATAAATATCAAATCTATTTAATTATCAAATCTGAATTTATGGTAGGATATTTTGCGTGTTTAGAGTTTTTGAAAATTTTATTAGCTCCAAATTGTTTGTTTTTAGGGCTTGGATAAATTGTTGAAAAATCTGGTCCTGAATCTCTGAAAAACAGTCCACTTTTAGCAATTTTATAAAATTCTAGAAAAATCACCTCATGTTGGTTCTTCTATCAAACTTTAGAACTCTGAGTCCTCTTTCCAACAGATTTTATTTGAGTGAAAACCATCGGGTAGATTGAGAAAAAAGTTAGTTTCCCCAAAGGGTGACAAATCTGGACAGGTTTTCGAATATAGTTTGTAGATGAATTTGTGGAGGTGCTGTGCAACTTTTGAAAATTGGAACTGAAACTAGACAGATTGAATATTGTTTCTGTGCAATTTCAGCTCCTAATTTGACCTATAAGTATTTTTACCAAAGCGTTCTTGTTAGCCCTGCAGAACCGAACAGTGCTGGAAATGGTGTTTTGTTGTGTTGTTTGTCTCTAAGTATTTTAAAGCATGCCTAATGTTATTTTCTTGCCTCACCATACCTATGTATGATTATCATGGGCTACATTTCATTTCTTATGTTTGTCTCATGCTCTTTTTATATTACCGAATTACCGAATGTGACTAGCTTGCTTGGCAAAAGATCTAATAAATGGGAAATGGAAAGGGGTTGGTAGTGGGTGACGTTCACCCTTGTGCTTCAGAATGATTTATGTATTGAACATGTGAATGGAATTAAAACCAAATGAGTTAAGTCTTGCGCAAGCGGTCTAAACGAGCCCCTAGGTTGACACGGATGTATTCAGACTCTATGCGGTGGTTTCAGGGTGTAAGCGAGCCCATTGGTATGATATGTGCAGGGTGTAAGCAAGCCCTAGGCACGATTTGGTATGGTATGTGCAGGGTGTAAGCGAGCCCTAGGCACGATTTGGGTGTAAGCGAGCCCACTTTGTTGGCCGTCCCTTTTGAGGTCCATCAATGTCACTAACCGGTAAATAACCAGGAGGTGGGCATAGGTGGTAAGGTCTGCAAAATAACAAAAGGGGGAGTCTGAGTAATCTGGTGTTCAGCCTTGTGGTTGGGTAGAAGGATCTCTTTGGGGGATCCTAGATGTCTAGGCAAACTCCTAATTCATAGAACCTTGTTGTAATTTTGCATGTTATGTTACCCAATTTGTCCTATGTATGGTTGATTGGTTGATAGAAGATATAGGGATGTGTGTGTTTTTACTGGGCATTCCAAGCTCATGGCGTGTCATGCCAGGTGGTGAAGCAGTTATAATGATGAAAGTTATTGCAGAGGCAAATACGATGAAGTGTTGGAGCGGTGGTTCATTTGAAGACTTAGACTAGTTGTTTTTGTTTTCAATGTTTTGTAATCTTGCAATGGAAAATAAACGAATGATCCGTGATACTAACTCTGGTTATATATGTATATTAAGATGTTTTGGTTATCTATCCTATTTGTGTAGTAATATTGTACTTAATTAACGGCCTGGAAGTTGGGGCGTTACAACTTGTATAGTCTACTTGCAGACACCAGCCTAGGGATTACCTAAGTCGTATTTACCATCTTGGAATTTTATTGAAATTGTTGGATTAATGTGTTTTCAAATTGGCATTGTGCATAAGATTTTCAAAGATGAGAAAAATATTTTGAGCATGACATGGCATATGCATTAATCTCATAAGACTGTATAAAATGGATTTGATGAATTGTTTAATTATTTGATTCAATTGATAATGAGATAATTGAATGAATTGAAAAGGAGTCTTGCTGCTATCAAAACAGGTTTACTTATTTAAGTTAACTTGTGGTTAATTAAATAAATTGGATTTAAAAGAATATGTAATAAATCATATGGTTTCAACATGATATGATTTCACGTATATATATGAGTATTTTGGTACCCGTATTGTCACACCCCAAACTCGCCCCTAAAAGTTTGGGCATGACCTATACAGAAGCAGACACTTAACCTGATATACATTACATACGGGGCCCGAGCGGAAGCATCATATATTATAAAATAACATGAAATAAAAAAAAAAAAAACTGCATCCATTGAGCGACCACTTCATGCCAGGATCACAATCAGTGCATCAGACAGTGAATATTTACATATACATATACAAACACCACCCCTTGCTTGGGCATATAACAAAAACATGGGAAACATATTATGGAAACTTAGCGTACAAGCCAAAAGCTTAGTAAAACTCCACAAACATAGACAGGCTTCGCCCAAATGCCTGAACACACAGAGGTTGACAAGAGGGAGATGAGCATTGAGGGTTAAGGCTGACCTCCAGGTTTGCTACCTACAGAATCAGACAAAATACAGAATGAGACAACCTTAGTAAATAATAGTACTTAAATAATTAAATGATCAACTTGAGTTACAACGCATATCAATACGTATATAATGTAAAATACATGTAGTTAATTTTATCCTGTAATTGTTTCCAGAATGGCCTTGGGCCCAGTCTTCAAACAGAATGGCTTTAAGCCCTTGAACAGAGTGGCATTGAGCCCTTAAATAGAACGGCATTAAGCCCTTATCAGAATGGCATACAGTCTTTATCATAATGGCATACAGCCCTTGTTAGAATGTATGAACTCAAGAGGTGTCTCATATGGATTCTAGAAGTGACTCACATTGTAGCACTTAGTTCCGTACAGCACTTTATTTCATACCAGAAAATACAGATTGGCCATAGGCCCAGATATCATCAGAGCTGGTTAATGCCAGAATCTTACAAAGTTCCAAAGTCATATAAAAGTATCCACGTCCTTTACATCATTTACTTACATTCTTTGAATCATTCACTTAGTTACATAATTAACATGCGATAACAGAATGCCAATGGCAATCATTAGCTGTAAGTAAAGCGTATGTTACAGATTAACAGAGTTGTCTTACGTATAACAGAGCATTAATAATAATTGTTTACAGAAGTACATGCGTCATTACAGTAATATTCATGAGAACGGACCAATTCACACCATAACATGGGTCATATAACAATGTCATTGATATTCAATTCTTTGACGTATAAGGCAACCCATGGTTCTATCCGATTATTCATTTTGATAATCCCTTCTAGGCAGATATTAATTTCACATAGAATTTCACAGTGGCATTTAAATGTACAGATTAAGGGACTGAAAGTGTACCTAAAACATATATGAGGGTCGGGTTATTACACGTATTATCTTCTAATGTTTTACTATGGGATTGTTTGGTGAGCAAGTGGTTGCTCATCCCCTGCCTGTACATGTGTACAGGGAATGCTGTTCGAATTTGAAGATCAAACAATGAGTTTTACCATTTCATAAGTGTAATGTAGTGATGGATTATGCTACATCATTTATTGTTTGGCCGAGTGCTATTGTTTTATAAAGAGTAGTGTCCTCTCTTTTATTGTAAGTCTTAGGGCATTTCTTTTATTTGTATGTAAATGTCATTGTTGTATAACGAGAGAGGTAATAAGTATATTTAATTATTCATCATTTCATCCAAGGATGAAATGTTATTTGTAAATGGACTTGATTAATGAATATTGGTAATGTTATCCGAGTAATAAAATATGGGGCTTGACAACCATCCACATACCGGGGATCCAACAGTTGAGATTCATGATCTAGAATCATCCAACCTAAAAGCCTCTATCTCCCTAAAAGTCTCTCTCTCTCTCTCTCTCTCTCTCTCTCTCTCTCTCTCTCCCCGAAGACCCACCAAGCTTTCCTCCTCTATCTCGCTCTCAGTCTCACTCTCCTTGAAAGCCTCCATTACCGAAGATCAGTAGATTAGAACATTTCTTCAACTGCACTGAGCTCCAACATATTTCTTTAAATCCAGGTATTTATTGTTTAAAATATGTTTCAGATTTATTGATTATTGCTTGGATTGCTTGAGATTTGTTGAGATTACTTGAAATTTGTTTGAGATTGCTTCAATTTTGTTGTTTTAGTGAAATTCTGTTTAAAAAAACAAAAAATTGTTGATTTTTTTTTTTTTCAAATGTCAATGGCCAACACTGTTTAAAAAAATTGGTGTGAGTTTTGTTTAAAAAAATTTTTGTGAATTTCGCAAAATGAAAAAATTGATCTGTTTTTGTTTGAGTTTGTCTAGAAAATGATGAGAAATGAAGGGAAAATCAGTTGGTTTTGGGTGAGCTGATAGATTTTCCATTTGCTAAAGTTGTTGTCAAACTTGACAACAGCTTTAGCATTTTCCATTTTTAACACCTGCTATATCTCACCATTGGAGAATCCTTTTTTCCTCAAAATTGTTATATTATAGTTTTGGCAACTCCAATGGCAAACCATTGGAGATGCTCAAAGGATTGATTTGGGAATATGCTAAACCTAAGGGTTGGTTTAGGAATAGGCTAATTTAGTAATTTTAGATTTTTTGGTGATTTAATGTGTTTGGTTTGAGTTTTTTGGATTTAGTTTTTTGAAACTGAGTTTTTTAGTTTTCGTATTTTTTTTTTGTTTTTAGTTAATATTTTTTAAATTTTAATTTTTTTTTTACTTTTTTAGATGCACCTTACTTAGATGTATCTAAAAAGTAAAAAAATTATGAAAAAATATTTTAAAAAATTAATAAATACATGAAAATACAAAAATGCACTGAATTCTCTTTTTTTTTTCTTCTTTTTTTTGTATTTAGTGAATTTTTAAAAGGTTTTTTCCACAATTTTTTTAATTTTTAGGTATATTTATGTTAGGTATGTCTAAAAAGTTAAAAAAAAATTACTTCAAATATTAAAAAAATTCAGTAAAAACAAAAAAAAAAATCACAGAAAATAAGAAAGTAGAATTTTCTGAAAAGTGTTTTTTGGAAAAGTGTGACCAAGCAAATGTACAAATGATATTTTTTTACATTGAATGAAAAAACGTGCAAAAAGTATAGTGAAAAAAAATCTTTAACTTATTGTATAGTTCTTTGATTTTGATTTTTTGAATTTTTAGTGACCTTTTCACTTTTTGACTATTATTGTAAGTTGTCAAAACAACTCTGCGGCCCCATTTATTTTCAGAGGTATAATAGAGGGGATTGATAGTGAGAGGATTAAGTAAAATTATGTTTATTTTTATAATAGTTGTTAGTGTGAGGATTGTTAAATAATTACTCTATAAAAGAAATATAAAATATTAAAACAAATAAAACTATGATTTTTACTTAACAAAAAATATAAAAACATCAAACATTAGTGCTAAAAAACTATGCCCAACATGTAAAAAGAAAAAAAAAAAAAAAACCCTAAGTTAGAGGACAAATTTCCTAATACCACTTCCACCTCCTCCCTCTCAATCCCAATACCAAGGCCCATCATAATCCTATGGGATTATGAATCCCCGCTCCATCTCCCAAAACAAACACAATATATAGTGGGTCTCACCTCTATCTCAATCACATTCCCACTTCTATCTCCCAAAAGAAATGGGGCATAATGGTTGATTTGAGAATATGCTATTTTAATAATTTTTTTTAAAAAAAAATTACTAAAATATGAGGTAAAAAAATTAGTATATTTGGAATAATTTTTTGACTTTTTACAGAAAAATATACAAAAGTAAAAGAAAAAAATATTTAACTTTTTTATATAATTCTTTGTTAATTTTTTAATAACTTTTTAACTATTGTTGGGAATAATAGATAACACATGAGACAAGCTTAGAGCATCCATATTAGCCTAAACAAGTTTTGAGTTAAATTATAATTAAAAAGTTACTTTTCTATTTTATCTAACATTTTTTATATGTACACACTATATCAAACTCTCTATCCTGAAATTAAATTTTATAAAATATTTATTTTGTATCGTTAAAAAATAGCCAAAATAGTATAGGAGAAGTTAATTTTATATTTATATATATTCAATTTGATATTAAAAATAAAATTAATTATGCCCAACAGTGGTTACTTGGCTGGACATCCAAAGTGTACATGAAACTTGCGCCCAATGCAGTTTCATGTTCCTAAAAGAAAAATTTGTGCTGCAGCCGGTCATTCAAAAGGATTTTAGTCATTCTTAAAAATAAATAATAAAATATTATGTAACATGTAAACAGTGTATCAGTATATATAGTGATATATTGTATAATAATTAATTTAGAAATAATTTGTTAAAGTTGATGAAACAATAATTTTATGATTTATTAATTATATTTAACCAAAATCTACATTTATTGAGGGTGATGCGATGCTTTTACTAGATGATCCCACTTCCATGCATGATGCATGAACACTAGTCTCATCATTCCTTTGATGTGTTTAATATATATATATATATATTTAACGAAAAATTATAAATATATTTTATGAGATATTTATTTAAAATATAAATTATTTTATGTGATCGTAGAAATTACATCTTGTTTTTTTTAAGTTTTTAACAGCATAATAAATGATCCATTTTATTTAATAACTATCAAATCAATCAACTATTTTTAATGATATCATAAATATATTTTAATTAATAATTTAGATAATTTTATTGTTATATGAGAGAGTAGTTATAAAAAAAATTTATTAATTCTATTAAATAAATTTTTTTTGAGAATGAGGTATTTGTAATTTCTAAAATTACATAAGACAATTAGTATTTTAAGTAAATCTCAAACAGTGTATTTGTAATTTATCCTATATTGAAATATGTTGAATAGTTAATTATTAATTCATCCACGTGTCTGTAATTTGTCACTTATATTAATTTGGCCCTCGTAATTTTAAGGAAAATTTAATTATAAATCCTATTTTGAGGAATAATGATCCATTTAGTCTCAAGAATTTTTCTTATACACCAATTAGTCCCATTAATTTTGAAAAGGTAGATTTAATATATTATTTGAAAATTAGATTTACGATTATACCATTATTTTTATTATATTACCTTTTTTTTTTTCTTTTGTGCTAAAAAAGTAAGGTACACAATTTATGAGAATTAAAATTTGGAATGAATTTTTGTATGAGAATCTTTTTTATTTGAAAAACATTTGAAAATGAGTATAAAAATGACTTAAAATATAAAATTCTTTAAACATTCCAAAAAGATGTAGGATTTTTCGAACATTTCAAAAGACGTACAAAAACTCCTTAGTAAGTATTGGACAAATGTATAATTTCAAACTGTAACACTCCAAAAAACATCTTTAGTGTATTTTTTTCCAAACATAACACTATAATATAACACTCTAAAAAAATTTCTTTAGTTTAACACTCTAATGTAACACACACAAAAATTTCTTAGTGTACTTTTCTCAAACGTAACACTCTAAAAAAATGATGTGAGATTTTTCAAACCATTCCAAAAGGAGTACAAAAATTCTTTAGTATACTTTTCTCAAACGTAACACTCCAAAAAAACTCCTTAGTGTAACACTCTAATGTAACACATATAAAAACTCATTAACGTACTCTTCCCAAACGTAACACTCTAAAAAAACTCATGAGTATACTTTTCTTAAATGTAACATTCCAAAAATAGGATGTAAGATTCTTTAAACCATTCCAAAAGAAGTACAAAAATTCTTTAGTAAGTTTTAGGCAAATGTATAATTTCAAATTGCGAGTGTTACGTTTGAAAAACATATGCTAAGGAGTTTTTAGTGTTTTTGTGTGTTATTGGATTATGTTATATTGGAGTGTTGCGTTTGAGATTACATTGATTGGAGTGTTACGTTTTGGAAAAATACATTAAGGAGTTTTTTTTTTTTTTTTTTGTTACATTAGAGTGTTACGTCTGGGGAAAGTACACTAAGAAGTTTTTTTTAATATTACGTTGTTGCGTTTGGGAAAAGTACACCAATGAGTTTTTAATGTGTTATATTGGAGTGTTACATTTGTGTTCGTAATGTGGGATTTGTTCCAAAAGAAGGGAAAATCCAAAACTTCTATGGTGCGGTTTGCCCAAATGTGTAATTTTACATTTAGAGAATCTCACTTTTATTCCTAAAAAATTAAACCCAAACATGTAAGTGACTACCCTTTTATGTAATTTTCACTTTAATGGGACTTTTGGGTTCATAAAAAAAATTAAAAAAAAAAAGAGAGAGGACTAAACAATTTACTAGATCACATATTGGAATTTATTGGTGCTTGACTCTAATTTTAATTACATCAATTTTGCTCTTTAAATTTTTTATATTGTGTTAATATAATTCAATTAATAATATTATTATAATGCTCCATTTAAGGGTTGGGGTGGACATTCATTGGACCAGGCCGGTTCGAACTAGGTCGACACTACATAATACGAGATTTTGTATTTGTCCAAGTCCGGCCCGTCCCTAACACCAGGCCTTCACATTTGCCCAAGTCTAGTCTAAAAAATAATTACAAATCTCAAACCCATCCATCAAGTTATATATTAACACATTTTGTAATTAAATTCAATCACACATTATATTTCTTAAATAAATATACTGATATCATTATAAATTGAAAGATTTTGTGTATAAATTGAAAGATTTTTTAAATAAATTCAATCACATATCACCACAAAATGTGAGTTTTAATAAAATCAACAAAGATAAAGTATAGGTCTCAATAATAAAAAAATAAAATAAAAAAGAAGACGTGTTTAATATACTATAATTAATTCAATAGCGGATCAGATCGGATCGGGCCGGGTTGGATTGGAAGTATAAATCCTAAGCCCAACCCATTAATATATCAAGCTAAAAATGTTATATAGCACAGCCCAGTCCTATAGACTAAAACAAACTTCTCAAATCTTCAAAAAATAAGACTAAATTGGGCGGGCTAATAAACCGATGTCTGCCCCTACTAAGGGGTAAAACAGTTTAAAAAAAAAAATTAAACAGGACTTACAATAAATCAATGGGACCTATTGGGTTAAATAAAAAAATGCGAATCTTAATCCAACATTACATACAAGTAACATGTAGGGTAGTTCACCCCTCACCCCAACCAAATATATATATATATATATACTAGTGATAACCCGTAACGGATGTGTGTTAACAATAATTAACCCACAAAATTTCACAATAAAATTTGATATGCATAAGAAATTTTTAATTATAAAAATTGTTGAGAATAATAGCATCACAATCATTTTATAACATAAATAACTTGTATCAAACTAAGCAAAACATTAAAAGAGAGAAATTCTATAAACTTAAAAAGTTATCATAAATTTACTTGAACTTTTAAATCAGTGGTCTATATTATTATTGTGGGATCAAATTATGAATAAATATCAACTTTTAATTATAATTTATAAGTAGTTTTAAAAAAAATTTAATCTAAGTTTGTTTCATTATTGTAACGCCCCAACTTTCGGGCCGTCAAATACGTACAATAATACAACACAAGTAGGATAGATAATCAAAACAACTTAATAAACATATATAACCAAAGTTAATATCACATATAATTCGTTTATGTTCCATTACAGGATTACCAAAACATTGCCAAACCAAAAGTCAAAAGAAAAAAAAAAAACCTACTAGTCTAAGTCTTCATATGAACCATAGCTCCAACTCTTCATCTTATTTGCCTTCAAAATAATCTTCACCATTGTAAACTATTTCATCACCTAGCATGACAAGCCATAAGCTTGGAATGCCCAGTAAAAACACACACACCCCCATTTTTTCTATCAACCAATCAACCATACACAGAACAAATTAGGTAACATAACATACAATATTACAACAAGGTTCTATGAATTAGTAGTTAGACTAGACATCTAGAATTCCCTAAAGAGATCCTTCTACCCAACCACAAGGATTGAACACCGGACTATTCAGAACTCCCCCTTTCGCTGCTTTGCAGACCTTACCACCTATGACCGCCTCTCGGTTATTTATTGGTCAGTAACATTGATGGACCTCAAAAGGGAGGGCCAAACAAGTGGGCTCGCTTACACCCAAATCGTGCCTGGGGCTCGCTTACACCCTGCACATACCATACCAAATCATGCCTAAGGCTCACTTACACCTACACATACCATACCAAAGGGCTCGCTTACACCCTGAAACCACCACATAGAGTCTGAATGCATCCGTGTCAACCTAGGGGTTTGCTTAGACCGCTTGCACAAGACTTAACTCATTTGGTATTAATTCTATCACTATTCATCTCACTCATATGAATATTGCATAAATCATTCCGAAACACAAGTGTGAACGTCACCCATTACCAACCCTATTTTATTTCCCGTTTATTAAATATTTTAATAAACAAGTTAGTCACATTCGGTAATATAAAAGAGCATGAGACAAATATAAGAGAGGAAATGTAGCCCATGATAGTCATACATAAGTATGGTAAGGCAAGCAAATAACTTTAGGCATGCTTTGAAATACTTAGAGACAAATAACACAATAAAACACCATTTTCAGCACTGTTCAGTTTTGTAGGATTAACAAGAATGCTTTGGTAAAAATACTTTCAGGTTAAATTAGGGGCTAAACTTTCACAGAAACAATAATCAACCTCTCTAGTTTCACTTCCAATTCTCAGAATTTGCACAGCACCTTCAGAAATTCATTTACAAGCTATATTCGAAAACCTGTCCAGATTTGTCACCTTTTGGGAAAACTAGCTTTCCTCTCAATCTACCTGATAATTTTCACCCAAATAAATTCTGTTGAAAAGAGGACTCAGAATTCTAAAGTTTGACAGAAGAACCAACATGACATGATTTTTCTAGAATTTTATAAAATTGAAAGAAGTGGACTGTTTTTCAAAGACTCGGGACCAGATTTTTAAACACAATATCCAAGCCCTAAAATCACACAAGGGGTGGGTAATAAAATTATTACAAGCTCTAAACACACCAAATGTCCTACATTAAATTCAGATTTGAGAAATAAATAGGTTTGATATTTCTTTTAAATTAGAGAAGTTGCAGCAGCACATAATTTCACAAATTTGTAAGGCAAAGTCACTAAATCAAACCCTCACTAAATCAAACCCACACTTTCATGCACATCAAAAACCCTTTTTACCATTAATATGCAACACAAGAGGGCATCTAGACAATAGGATGAGATGGGTAAAAGAATTGGAGAAGACATAGAAGGGGTGTGTTCTTACATTAACTCAAGAAAACAACTTTTCTTCCTTCTTCTTCTTCTTCACTTCCTTATAGTTCACAATCTCCTCCTCTCACCCTCTCCTTGGCTGCTGAAAATATGTGTAGGGAATATGGAAAATGTTCTCAATTTATAGGCAAGGGATTTAGGTTGAAAGACAATTGTACCCTTAATCAATTATTGTTCCTTAATGGCTAAGAAAATTATCTTAATGACTAAGGAAGGCATACATATCTAGATATTTTTTATTTTGTTTTTCAACCAATTTTCCACCAAAATATTATTTATAATACCTATGTACATATTCAAATAAATAATAATATTCTATTCAAATAAATAATAATTGAAAGAACAACAATAACAGAAAATAGAAATAAAAATAAAATGTATGAATTAAATCATAAACTAGGAGGTAAATAAATAAAAACCAAGTTTTAGGGTACTTCCAATTATAAAGTGATGTTCCATGATGTACTTATGATAACATACGGGAAAATTATCCTTTATTGGGCCACTTTGTAAAATTTTATGAAATTTGGGACTAAAATGCAATTAACCTAACGCTTAGGGTTTCAAGTGTAATTAGCAAAATTTAAGGTCTATACACTTACTCATAAAAAGAACTTCTCAAACAAATCATTAATTGATTATGTTAGCAACTCTCTATCTTTGATTTCCTCTATTAATGACATGCGCATATCATATCAAAGTATAAATCCTTCTCCATAGTTTGAATAATACTTGCATAGTTCTTATATCATTTTTAAAAAATTAATAAAGATAAGAATTTCTTAGGATTATAAAAATTATATAAGAAAATAGTTTTAATCCATTTTATTTATAAAAAAAAATGATCAAAAATTATTTGAATTGTACCTGAAGAAATATAACAAATGATAGGTTTAATCATTATATACCAAAAAAAAAAAGAAGAAAACATTATATAGGTTACTCAACGAAAAAGTGGTCGAATACAAATAAAGTCATGGACATTGAATTAAATCATATGGGCTCTAAATTGATAATATAATCTAGCAAATCAACTAATAATAATAACATAGAGATATTGACAAATATGTAGTACTTTCCTATCATCTTTGTATTATATTCATTAATTTCATATATCATATGAAAGTTTTACTCATCTCGATCCTTCAATAAAATAAGGACCAATAAAACAAATTTGATAAGAAATTGATTCTAAATTTTATCATTGAAAAAAACAAAAATTTCAAAGAATTTAGAGACGGAATTGAAGAAATACTATAACGAATGATAGCCTTATAAAAAATAGTTAAAAAAAAAAAAAAACAATGATCTAATGCAAACTATTTTTAATAACTAATAGAAAGAATATCAAATTATTACCTTGGATAAATATAGTGACGAAAATTAATTTTGTGAGATTTTTGTGCTCCCTTCTCCCATGCAGCATTCATTATTTCATTATTAATACTTTTCTCATTCAGAGCCAATATATATATATATATATATTTATCTTTATCACTTGGTAGATAATAATAAATAATAAAAATTATCAAGAGAAGGTTAATAATTTATTAGGAGATAAGAAGTTATAGATAATGGCATTTCATAAGTTAAAAAATTTAAAATAAAAAAAAAAAAGATAATATGTTATAGGAGGAGAAAAAAAAAATATTAGTAATGTTGGTGGGAGTGGAGTGCAAACCACTGTTAGTGATTCACAATGAGAGGTTTAAAAACTGAACCAAACTGAAATTCAATTCACTCAAAATGATTCTGAGAACAAACAAACAGAGCACTCTATTATTTTCTTTCTCTCCCACACTATGAAACCTTACAATAACATAGCTATATATAGATAAAAACATACAATGTGAACGCATTTATTGCAAGTACAGCTATCAGTATGAAATCATTTAATGCGTATACGGCTATCAACCAACGCATTTAATGCAGCAACCAACGCATTGAATTTCAGCCTCCATTTTTGACAAACAATCAAGATTACTTCACAACATCTCCCCTTAATCTTGATTCTCCATGCGGCTTCATCCCGAGCATTATCTTCATTCTATTGAACAGATCATTTTTCAATGGCTTCGTGAAAATATCTACAAGTTGATCTTGAGATTTGCAAGGAAATAAATCCACCTCTTTATTTTTCACATGCTCTCGGATGAAATGATAGCGGGTGTCAATATGTTTACTTCTTTCATGATAAACTGGGTTCTTTGCCAATGCAATTGCTGAGCGATTATCAACATAGATCTCAGTGGGTTTTTCTTGTGGAAATCCCAAATGCTTCAGGATGTTCCGTAACCATATTGCATGACACACAGCTGAGTTGGCTGCAACATACTCAGCTTCGCAAGTTGATAATGTCACAATGGCTTGCTTCTTGGACGACCATGTGAAGGCTGTATCTCCCATAAAGAAAGTAAATCCTGTAGTACTTTTCCGTTCATCCAAGTCACGTCCCTAGTCGCTATCTTTGATGTAGCGAAGAATCCTCTTTGTTGTATAAAGGTGTGACTAATCTGGTATTTCCATATATCTGCTAATCAGTCCTACTCCATAGAGTATGTCTGGCCTGGTGCAAGTAAGATAGCGAAGACTTCCAACTAGGCTCTTGAAATAAGTTGGATCCACATCACCTGCCTTCGTACCTTTTCTGAGCTCCACTCCACTGTCTACAAGAGTGTTCACTGGATTGCAATTCTCCATTCGATATCTCTTGAGAATTTCCTTGGCATAGCTACTTTGGGAAATAAAAATTCCATCTTTTCTTTGTGCCACTTCTATGCAGAGAAAATGAGCCATCAATCCAATAGCTGTAATTTCAAATTCTTGGACCATAATTCTTTTAAAGTCTTTGAACATGGCTGTATTTTTCCAGTGAAGATTAGATCATCAACATAAAGACAAGCAAGCAACATGCTTCCATCATCTTCCTTCTTCAAATATAGTGCGTGCTCATATGGACATTTTTCAAAACCATTGTCATGAAAATACTGATCAATTCTAGTATTCCATACATGCGGAGCTTGCTTCCATCCATAAAGTGTTTTCTTCAATTTGTACACTTTGTCTTCATGCCTATTCTGAACATACCCCAAAGGTTGTTCAATATAGATTTCTTCTTCAAGGAAACTGTTAAGAAATGCAGATTTCACATCAAGTTGATAAATCTGCCACTTGTGCTGGGCAGCCAAAGAAATCATTAGCTTGATAGTCTCCAATCGGGCAACTGGAGCAAACACCTCTCCATAGTCAATTCCAGCTCTCTGCTTGTAACCTTTTGCCACTAATCTTGCTTTGTAGCATTGCACTTCACCTTGTGCATTCCTCTTTGTCTTGTATACCCATTTCACTCCAATGGGTTTGTGCCCCTCCGCTAGACTGGTAAGCTTCCATGTGTCATTTTTCTCAATAGCATGAATTTCTTCATCCATTGCTTTTTTTCCATTTATCTTCTTGGATAGCTTCTGAGAAGGTAAATGGATCACTATCTGCGAGTAGGCAGAACAAATTAAGATCTGCTTCTTCTGTAGCTTCATATATCTCCTGCAAATTTCTCATTGGTCTTGGTTGTTTGAAAAAACTATCATCTGATGATGATGATGATGATGCAGCACTTCTGTGAGAAACTGGCGATCTAGGTGCCGGTATTCTATGTGGAGGAGTTTGTGGCTCATCTTGAACTTCTCCTGTAATTTCAACTGGAGCTTTTGATGTTTCATCTTCAAGAATGAGTTCTGTATCTTTAACAACTTCATCTTGATTCTAGTTCCAAGCTTCTTCTTCTTCATCAAATATCACATCTCTACTCATGATCACCTTTTTGGTAATGGGATTGTACAACTTGTATCCCATTGTTCTATCTTCATATCTGACAAGAATACATTTTTCTCCCTTATCATCGAGCTTGGTTCTTCTTGCTTCTGGAATCTTGGTGTACGCAACACACCCAAATATTCTGGGATGGTTGACACTTGGCTTATGTGAACTCCAAGCTTCTTCTGGAGTCATAGAATGAAGGCTCCTAGTTGGGCATCTATTTAGTAAATACACAGCACATGATACGGTTTTAGCCCAAAATTGCTTGGGTAGTCCCTTTCCTTTCAACATACTTTTTGCCATATCTAAGATTGTGCGATTCTTCCTTTCAACAACACCATTCAGCTGTGGCGTATAGGATGGTGTTGTTTGATGCTTGATTCCATGCTCTTTGCAATAATTCTCGAAAGCATCTGATGTATATTCTCCACCTTGATCTGATCGCAATGTCTTGATGTAGTAGCCAATTTGCTTCTCTACAAAAGCTTTTAATTCTTTGAAGATACTGAACACCTTCAACTTTCTTTTAAGAAAATACACCCATGTCTTCCGGCTATAATCATCAATAAAGGTGAGAAAATATCTACTCTGTCCATTTGACATTGGCTTCAATGGACCACACACATCAGTTTGCACTAACTCCAGCGGTTTTGTTGCTTTCCACTTCACTTCTTTGGCAAAGCTAGTTTTGTGATGCTTGCCAAGAATGCAGCTTTCACAGACTTCATTAGTATGAGCAATATGAAGGAGCCCTTTCACCATATTCTTGTTTGACAACAACTTCAAGCTTCCAAAGATGTCCAAACCTCAAACGCCATAGCCAGTCTTTGTCTTTGATGATGGCACTTAAACACTTCACAGCATCATGTTGGATGTTCAATGCAAGCATCCGATTCTTGGACATTCTCACCCGAGCGATCAAATTACCATGATTATCTTTGATGGTAAGATGACAATCTTTCATACTGATGTCATATCCTTTCTCTAGGAGTTGTCCCATACTCAAAATGTTGTTCTTCATTGCAGGAACATAATAAGCATTGGAGATGTAATCATGATCTCCATTCTTGAGCTTGATCAGAATATTACCTCTTCCTTTCACTGGAGTCTTTGAAGAATCACCAAATGAGACTTGTGCTTGTACAGTCTCGTCAAGCTCAACGAACAACTATCTTTTACCACACATGTGATTACTGGCTCTCGAATCTAGAAACCAAACATTGTTTTGGTTTTCAGTGTCTCCATGGTGGACAAACAAGACTGTAGGTCCAACTTTGTTTGTTTCCTCCTCGGCAAAATTTGCTTCCTCTCTGGCTTCTGTTGTTGCTCTACTTCGGCATTCATTGCTGTAATGCCCGAACTTGTGGCACTAGTAGCACTGAACATTACTTTTGTCAAATCTTGGTCGGTTGTTATAACCACCTCCTCTACCTCTTGCTCTTCCTCTTGGAGCAAAGTGTGGTTGATTTTTTCCTCCTCTGGCTGGACCTCTTCTGCCTCTTCCTCAAAAACCAGAACTTCGGTTATTGTAACCACGACCTCTTCCTCGGCTTCTTTGTGATGTCCCCCATTACTTGTTTCTGTCATCTCTGAAAGACAGCTTTGATTGAAGAGCTTGCTCTAGAGAACTTGAGGGAGTCTTCTTGTTGATCATTTGTTCATGATTCTCAAGTGTGTCCATCAACTCATCGGTGGTCATGGCATTGAGATCCTTGGACTCTTCTATTGCTACAACCACGTGCTCGAACTTGGGACTGAGTGATCGGAGAATCTTCTCTATCACTTGAAGAGATTCCATCTTCTCTCCATATCTTCTCATCTGATTAACAATGGTCAATGTTCTATTGAAGTACTCAGAAATTGACTCATTTTCATTCACGTGCAACATCTCGAATTCACCATGTAACACCTGGAATCGAACTCTGATCGTCTTCTCAATTCCACGGTGTGAATTGCGCAGAATACTCCATGCCTCTTTAGAGGTTGTTGCTGCTGAAATCTTCTCAAAACTTGACTCATCAATGCCTTGATAGAGTAGATACAAGGCCTTTTTATCTCTCTTCTTTGAATCTTTTAATGCCGTCTTCTGAGCATCATTTAAACTTCCTTCATATTTGAGAGTGACTGGCTCGTCATATCCTCGATCCACTAACTCCCACAAAACTTGTGAGTCTAGTAGGACTTGCATTTGAATACTCCAATTTTCATAGTTCTCCTTGTTGAGTTTTGGAAACTGGGGCTGAAAGAAGTTGTTTGTGTTGGCCATTGGTTGTCTTTAAAAAAATAAAAATTTTCAGGATGGAATTTGCAAATTTTGACCATACAGATGTGTCCAGAATACTCCAAATAGTTGGAAAGCACTATTGGATCACCAGAAACGGACTCTGAATGGCTCAGATCAAGCCAAAACAAGTTGAACGGTTCAGATCTGCAGCTACACCTTAGCCGTGTCACACTGGATTAATCCTCCGTGTGCTGATGTCAACGGCTCAGTCAATAGCTCAGTCAACACGGCTTGGTTAGCGGCGCGACTCAGGCTCAGCTCGGTCAGCGGTTCAAGTCAACGGAGGCTCAGCTCGGTCAGCAGCTCAAATGATGTCAATGGATGACGTCAGGTCTCTGGTGCGCACGAGTGTGGCGCATGCTTGCACGTTGCATGACACGTCTTCTTTCTCTAGCAGTGTGTGCGGCACGTGAGCGCGTGGGGGCGCGTGAGAACGGCGTCGGTGGCGCGTGTGGAGTCTCCTGAGATCCGTTTTCGACGCGGTTTTCACAGTTGTGCTCGTCTCGTCAGGAGCTTCAATCTGATGTGATCAAAAATGGATTCCGACCACTTTGATTTCTGGGCAATTTTTGAAAACACACTTTGTTTTTGAAAATTTTGTAGAATGTCTACAAATTCAAGCTACCCTCGGCTCTGATACCACTGTTGGTGGAAGTAGGGTGCGAATCACTGTTGGTGATTCACAATGATTAAAAAACTGAACCAAACTGAAATTCAATTCACTCAAAATGATTCTGAGAACAAACAAACAGAGCACTCTGTTATTTTCTTTCTCTCCCATACTATGAAACCTTACAATAATATAGCTATATATAGAGAAAACCATACAATGTGAACACATTTATTGCAAGTACAGCTATCAGTATGAAATCATTTAATGCGTATACGGCTATCAACCAACGCATTTAATGCAGCAACCAACGCATTGAATTTTAGCCTCCAATTTTGACAAACAATCAAGATTACTTCACAACAAGTAAATCCAAATAAAGATTTAGATATATATATTTTTGATAGATATATAGATTAACAAATCAAATCTTTATCTAAATTTTATTATTTTAATCTTTTGTAAATCAATTATTTAATCTTTATCTTTTTCTATAGGCCACAAAATAAATCTTTATAAATTATTTATCAATTTTTATATGTTTATTTATCTATAAGTCATTAAATTAATTTTTTTAAATAATTTTTAAAATTTTTATCTTTATCTATAGGTCATGAAATAAATTTTCGTAAATTATTTATGAATTTTTATATGTTTATCTATAATGAAATTAATTAAAATACCAAATGAAAGAGGGGAAAAGGAGTAATTTCGTTTTTTTTAAATCAATTATTTAATCTTTATCTTTATTTGTAGGCAATGAAATTAATTTTTATAAGTTAATTATCTATAAGTTATGAAATTAATTTTTTTTAAATTAATTGTTTAATTTTTATCATTATCAAGTGAAAGTTAAGAATTTAACAGGAGATAAGAAGTTATAGATAAGGGCATTTCATACGATAAAAAATTTAAAATAAAAAAAGATAATATGTGATAGAAGAAGAAAAAAATATGAGTAAATCAAAATAAAGATTTATATATATATATATATGTTTTTTATAGATATATAAATTAACAAATCATATCTTTATCTAACTTTTATTATTTTATTTTTTTGTAAATCAATTATTTAATCTTTATCTTTATCTATAGGTCATGAAATTAATCTTTATAAATTGTTTATCAATTTTTATATGTTTATTTATCTATAAGTCATGAAATTAATTTTTTTTAAATAATTTTTTAAAATTTTTATCGTTATCTATAGGTCATGAAATAAATTTTTATAAATTATTTATAAATTTTTATATGTTTATCTATAATGAAATTAATTAAAGTACAAAATGATGGGGAAAAAAAGGTAATTTAATTTTTTTAAATCAATTATTTAATCTTTATCTTTGTTTGTAGGCCATGAAATTAATTTTTATAAGTTAATTATCTATAAGTTATGAAATTAATTTTTTTAAATTAATTGTTTAATTTTTATCTTTATTAGTAGACTATAAAATTAATTTTCAGTTTTTATATGTTTATCTATATGGAGGAATTTTGAAATTCAAATCTTTATCCATAAGTAATGAAATTAATTTTAATTTTAATTAATCAAACAAATAGAAAATGAAGAAAAATAGAAAGCATGAAAGGCAATCAAAGAAGGTTACCACGTAGGAAAGAGAGAGTTTTAAAATTATGAGAATTCAGGAATAAATATTTGGAGGCTTTTGACAAAATAATTACATTTAGTTATATATATAGTATAGATAGATAAGAGCCCCCCAAACCGAATATATATATATATATATAAAAGTTGCAAGAAAAATGTCATTCTATAAGAGGTCATTTAGGGAGTTATAATTATGCCCTAAAGGAGAAGAAATCACAAAACAAAAAAAATAAAAAAATAAAAATTACAGAAAAAAAATAACAAAAAGTCAAAAATTTCTTATTATTCTATATGGAATCATTTGAGAAGTTATAATTATACTCTAAAAGTGAAGAAATCTGTGTGAGTGAATTTCCGATCACACTGCCAACTTAGTATTCAGCTGGAGAGTATTGGCAGAATAGATAACACCTGGCTGACCTGTAACAGAAAGAGAAGATTCCGGTGGTGGTTCGTCCACCCGGGGGCACTCCGACGATCAAGTCAGTATATCTCTCAAAGATAATCAACAGTGCTAATCTCACTGTTCAAAATATAAATTGCGTACCTTAGACCCATCGGGGGTGCCTTTCTTTTATAGTTAACTCAATCCTAGTCCCCATAGAAGCCTAGCTTCAATGGACTTCTGCTTAGTGCTTATCCTGGACTCTCCAAGAGATAAAGATAAATTCTCTAAGAATGTTATCCTTATCCATGCTAAAGTTCTTCCTCATTCTAGGACTCTTGTGCCTTATCCGCTTATCTCGGATTCCGATATCTTCGGAGATAACCTCGGCCTAACCGAGATCACCTCGGCGTCATAACCTAGACACGTGGCACCTCGGTTGACATGTCGGCGTCACCTTGGCCACGTGTTGGGACTCAAAAAATATATCCCCACAACTGGCCCCTAGGTTCTATTACCTCAGCATTCTGAGGTGATGGAACCTATATCAGTACTTCCTTCCAGTACGTCGGTTTAAAGTATCTTAGCCGAGACCACCGTTAAGGCCGACACGTCTCTTTAAAAAACAAGGATCCCAAGAGCTCTTCTTAAGCGTATGAGCTGTCATACACAATAATTCAGCCGTTTTAGTCACGTACCTGTCCTTATTGGATCGTGCTTGTGACGCGCCTGTAAGCCATCTCGCACCTGCATACGCCGTCTGACGAATCTGTCATTCTAGGCTCATTAATTTTATTTTGCTGCCGTTTCAAGTTTTGACAATACTTTTCTCCCTCTTCCATCTTTTCACTTTTCTCCATCGTTTCTGAGGCTTTCTCTCTCTCTGGCTTTTTCAAATCCTCCATTGTTCCAAGCTTCCAAAGCTCTGCAACTTGCTCTGTCCGCCTCCTCCGGCGAGGTTCTTGCTAATCTTTTCCGCAACTGCCATTCGTCTGACCTCGGCAAACTTAACACCGGCTTCTTTTCTTTGGTGAGTTTACTGTTTCTCCTAATTTCAGTTCTTGATGCTCTCCATTACTCGTTGCCATTACTGCTTTGTTCAAACATTCGATTTGCGAATCATATATCTGAACGTGTTTATTTCATGACTTTGCTCTTGCCCATGTCTTGAATATACGTACTACTCATAATTTTTCTGCACTTTTGCCACTGTTCTTGGCTTCGTGCCCCTGTGCATACTCTGTCACAGTGTTCTTGATAGTTTCATTATTGTTCTTGATTCTGAAGCACATTCTTACTTTTCTGTTTTCCAGATTCGTGCCTTCAATCTTCGTTTCCATAGATCTAGGTTTAGGATTTGTTTGTAGAACCCACAAACTCTTAGGAAAAATAGAAAACGATCCCCACAATTTCTTACCCCACAAATTTTTAGGTTTTTGCCGAGGTCCCAATAACCCTTTTAAAACACCTTCTTTCTGAAACCCAGTTCCTCCTAGTTAAGCCGATATCATGGGTATGTGGAAACGTAGGGTAGGCGCCCTGACCAAGTTAGATCACTTTAGGCGTGAGTTTGACATCCCGGCCGACGTCCATCTGAGGTTGGCTGGAGAAGATGACTCCATTATGCCTACGTCTGATTCTATGCCCTTCCCTGTGGTAGCTTTTATCGAGTGCGGACTTCGGCTCCCACTAAATATCCTTTTCCGTGAGATACTTCATTATTATAAGCTGAACCCGATGTAGCTTGCCATCAACTCCTACCGAGTCATCAATGGCATAATAGCCTTAGCCAAACAAGAAAATGCTAGGGTTACCTTATCCGATATCCAATACTGTTACACAATGCGTGGCCTCAAAAAAGATACGGGCTACGTTTACTACCTCAAGCCGAGGTCTACAGAGTACAAAATTGTCGTCGACCTCCCTGACTCCAACAAGGGAGCTGGGGATGACTATTTCATTACCTTGGGGAACTGGGAGTTCGCTCCAGACGAGGACCTCCATCTTTACCCTCTTCCTCGATCAGTTTTTGTAGAGGGCAATGGTAAGAGCCCTGTGTTCATACTAACTTGTTTTTAAAGTCTTCAATTCTTTGTTTGTTTCTAATGTTTGTTTTTCTTGCAGCTCTTCCTCAGCCACCAAAGGGCTTCCGTCAGTCTTTCTTTCCCAGCAAAGACTTGAGGAAACTTTTGGATCTGCCAGTCCACAAACGGAGAGCCCCTCTGGTACTCAATTTCATCCCAACCTACAAATTGGTGTTGCCCGACGTCTCAAAAAAAAAAAGAGAAAGAGTCTATCTCCCCCTTCTGCCACAATTCCTCAAGCTGCCTCCACATCTCGGCGAGATCAAGGATCAACTTCTGATCTAGCAGAGCAGCCGTCAATCTCGGTTCCTTATCTGATCCTGCCATCTCAATGCCAACGTCGGCGACGAACGATTTTTGCTGCTGAAATGGGCCGCCAAAAAGCAGTTGCTACGGATCTTTTGGCCAATATTCCTGATTCAGTTGATGCCCAATCAGCGCCAACCTAGCCAAAGCCGAAGACAAAAAGGATCAAGAAGGCTCAGCCAAAGGCAACGGTGACTCAGATTGAAACTGAGGACACCTTGCCAATCTCCAAATTGGCTGAGAGCGATAAGTCCCATTCTGCCGTTGAGAAGAGGCCTGTCAAGGCCCAACCATCTGAGTCTACCCAATCAAAGAGGCCGAGGTCATCCGCTACAACTACCTTGGGGCCTTGAAAGCACGATTCCCCCTGGGCCCCCCAAATCACACTGGAGAATAAGCCAGTTAGGGCTAGCGATAGCACTGATGACATTAATGTCGGCATTGCCCTTAGTACCGTTCTACTTCTTCCCAGCGATCTCAACCGAAACGCCGAGTTGAGTGAATATGAAAACTATGCTCTGATACTCCAGCGCTCTGTTCAAGTAAATGTCTTTATTTGGCAATTTTTCTTTCTTTCTCTCTTTTATACTTTAGAAAATTTTGTAATAACTTCTGCTCTGTTTTATTTGTTCTTAGGCAATCCAGCATGCCCATTCCTTCTCAGTACAATCTTTTGAGAACCGGAAGGAGCTGGTCAACAAGAAGAGGGAGGTCTCCAGTCTGCAAAAGACTAATAAAAACTTGCAATCAAAGATGTAGACCTTGGAGGATTAAGCCGAGGCTGCTATCAAAGCTCAAAATGACGTCGAAGAAAATGCGGAATCCGCCGAGGCCATCAGGAAGGTTCTCGAGGCCGAAAAGAGAGAGGCCGAGGAAAAGATGACCCAGGCCTAGAAGGAACTTCAAGAAGTCCTAGCCACAAAACAGGTCGAAGTCAAGGCCGCCAATGAGAAGGGCTATAATGAGGGGGTGGCCAATGTCACGGCAGACTATGAAAAGCAGGTGATGCAGGCATGCAACAAGGGTTTCACCCTTGGTTGGATGTCTCTTCTAAAAAAGCTTGAAGTCCCCAAGGACTAGCCCCTCAAGAACACCGACGTCATTCCTCTTCCATTCCCTCCAACTCCAAGTCAATCCGACAACGAATCAGAGTCTGAGGAGGAGACCTTGGTGAGGAAATCAAAGGAGGCTACTGGGACCAAGTCCCTTTCTCTGAATGAGCAAGTCTTGGACTTGACTCAAGATGAGGAGGGTGAGGAAGTCCCCAAGGATGCTACTCCTGAGAAGGCCTCATCGGACGTGCCTCTTGCCGACAAGATCCTCAATCTAACCCTTCAAGAAATTGACGCCGAGCTTGTAGTTGAGAAGGCCCCCGAGATGTCTTCCCAGTAGTCTTCGGAGCTTCAAACCCAACCATCTGCTGTTGCTGAAAAGTCTTAATTTTGATGTCTTTTTTCTTCGGTTTGTGCTTTGCACTTTGTTTTTTCTTTTTTTTTTTGGAAACAATGTAAGCTTTCCATGTGGCCGATGTGCCTCCTTTTGATTGTTAATGCAGCTTCCTTTCATGCATGCTTGTATTCTTCTCTTTACTGTTCTTTGTATGATTCAACACTTAGAATATTTTGAATTTCTTCAATATGTACTCTATCTGTGTAATTTTCTGGGGGTCAAATACCTCGGCTATACCCACCAACGGTTTACATCAGCAAGTACATAAGTACCCAGTTTTGGCCTTAACTTGTAAATTTTTCATAGATTTCAACAAGTGTTGGGCGTAACCTTAGTTTAACTTCAACTTGTAAATTTTTCACAATTTTCAACAAGTGTTAAACATGATCTCGGCTAACTTCAACTTGTAAACTTTTCTCAAGTTTCAACAAGTGTTAAACATAATCTCAGTTTAACTTCAACTTGTAAACTTTACTTAAGTTTCAACAAGTGTTAAACATAATCTTGGTTTAACTTCAACTTGTAAACTTTTCTCAAGTTTCAACAAGTATTAAACATAATCTCGGTTTAACTTCAACTTGTAAACTTTACTTAAGTTTCAACAGGTGTTAAATATAATCTCGGTTTAACTTCCACTTGTAAACTTTTCTCAAGTTTCAACAAGTGTTAAACATGATCTTGGTTTAACTTCAACTTGTAAACTTTTCTCAAGTTTCAACAAGTGTTGAAACCATTTTTCTTCTCTCTACCCCCTAATGTGAACCTAAGTTCCACTTGGGTTGTCATTATACATGTATTCCAGAAACAACGTTATGTATTTTTATCAGTCACAAGTGTATAAACAAATAAATCAAGCTAAAACTTTATTTATTTACTTCGGCAAATGACAAAAGAGTAAAAAAAACTTTATTTATTTACTTCGGAAAACACCTCAATATTTGCTCTCAGGAACGCCTCCAACTCTTTTTCCTCTTCTTCGGCTAAGCCCGAGCCAAAAAGAAAGAAGCATTCTTCATCCCCCTCCTGGACGAGGATTTTCTTTAGTGCTTCTTCACTCTTCTCGGCTGGCTCTTTGCCGACATCCACTAGGACTTCCACCTCCTCGTCTTCGATCTCTGTCTTCTCTGGTTCTTGTATGTTGCAGGTGGATTTCATTGCTGCCATGGAGCAGTTCTTCGCCTGCAGCTGATCTCCTCTAACCTCGTCTATTCCATGCTCTGTTGGGAACCGCAATAGTTGATGCAATGTTGAGGGAACAGCCCCCATTGCGTGCAACCATGGCCTTCCCAAGATAATGTTGTAAGGGGAGGGTGTGTCGATTACGGTGAACTCTGTTGTTATCTTTCTCGTGCCAGCCTGCACATCTAAGCTTACTGCTCCCAATTGCCATGGCGGCATTCCATTGAACCCGACCATTGGGCCATTAGATTGTTCCATGTCGTCTGGGTGAAGGCCCAGCTCCTTGTAACATCTGACATACGTGATGTCGCAAGAGCTGCCTTAGTCAATCAGGATGCGCTTCACTTGGCACTCCCCAACCTGGAGGGATACTACCAAGGCATCGTTGTGCGGATGTTGTACTCTCTCAAGATCGGCTTCAGTAAAGGACACTGCTGGTCCTTGGCACTTCTCTGCCCGATGTCTCTTCTCCCCGATTTGGTAGACATGCCGTAGGTGCTTTACCTTTTGGGTCTCCCCCCAAATTTCATTTTCGTTGACCTTCGAGTAAATTACATTAATTACCCGAGGTCCTCCTGCTTGAGGTTGCTATGCTGGGAGAGGCGAAGCTGCTGGTGCCTGAGGTAGTCTTGCCTGTTCTCTCCTTGTCCTGGCCTCATCGACAAGGTCTCTCAAATGGCCTTGCCTCACCAGGTCTTCTAAGTGTGTTTTCAAGGCTCTACAACCCTGAGTCATGTGCCCATCTTCATTGTGGTAAGTACAATGTCTGCCAAGATTTCTTCCCATAAACTCTTCTGGTGCCCTCGCTGGTGCTCTGAAATAGGGTTGGCTTTGAATTTTGTCCAGGACTTTGTGAATCGGGATTCGGAACACAATCGTAACTGCTTGAGTAGCCCTTAGTCCTATCTCTTGCTTGCTGGATTCATTGTTACCTCGGCCTCGCTTCGGCAAGCTGTTTCCTTTTTCTTGCCTTGTCTCCTTCGTCCCTGATGTATCTTTCTCAGCTCTGGCATACTTCTCGATCCTAGCCATGAGCTCTTCCATGCTTTTTGGCAATGTCTTTGCCAATGACTTTCGTAGAGCGCAATCATCTTTCAGGCCGTTCTTAAAAGACACGACCGCTACTTCTTGGTGGCATTCGGGTATTCAGTTGAACACCTCATAGTATCTTTTTGCATAGGCCCTAAGGCCTTCATCCTTACTGATTCTCAGAGCCATCAATGCGCCCACCCTTAATGGTTGTAATTTATTTGTCACGAACCTGGCCACAAACATCTCGGCCAGGCCTTCCCAGGTCTTCACACTTTCCTTTGGTAGTTTGTGAAACCAATATGATGAAATCCCCTCGAAGGATGAGGGGAACACTTTGCAGAGCAACGGCTCGTTCCCACTATACAATGCCATTGAGTTCAAGTATAATCCAACGTGAAAGTTGGGGTCTGACTTACCATCGTTTGTTTGGAACCTTGGCATACTGAATCTTTTTGGCGCCTCAAATTTGTCCAACACCACTGAGAATGGTGTTCTCGGCTTAACAGGTGAAGTTACCTCGGCATCGGCATCATGTTGTTTCCTCTTGAGGTAATCTCTCAAGTCTTCCTTGCTCCGCCCAGGAGCTTGGCTATCTCCCGACTTCAGTCTTTTCGGCATACTACTCTTAGCTTCGTTGTGGGCCTTTTTCGACCTTTTTCCATGAGTTGTGTCGAAGCACAACTCCTGCCTTTGAACATGCCAATGTTCTCTGCGGTCTGCTTCTTTAGTTCAATGTGTCCTTCATGACTCTTCTTTCCTTGACTCTCCTCGCCTGACCTCCCTGGAAGGCCGGTGAGAGTGTTTTTCACTTCTTGTGTGCTGAGGGGCTATTGGGATTGGTTTCTACCCTCCCTTTTGGGCATTGGCCGCCGGAATCGGCGTGTCCTGTAGCGGGAATGGTGGCTGCATGACGTTATTTTGCAACATAAAATTGACGACCGATTGTAGGTCTGCCAACTTATTTTCCATCTCTTTCACCTCTTTGTCCCTCTGCAGGCATCTATCCTTCCATACGTGGAGGCCATCCTCGTTGTAGTATCTGTTTCAATCTGGTTTCTTTGGTACGTCGCCATCCTGGCCAACGTCTTTCTTGCCGTGATTCTAGTTCTGAGTCTCCTCATTGCGACCATCTTCCTCCACGTTTGGGTCAACGTGTTAACCACTCCCAGCAGGGATTTCGTCCCCCACCTTATCCTTCTGTCCATCACTGGCCATCTATTCTTTTTTTCTTTCCCACAGACGGCGCCAAATTGTGTGAGTGAATTTTCGATCACACTGCCAACTTAGTATTCAGCTGGAGAGTACTGGCAGAATAAATGACACCTGGCTGACCTGTAACAGAAAGAGAAGATTCCGGCGGTGGTTCGTCCACCCAGGGGAACTTCGACGATCAAGTCAGTATATCTCTCAAAGATAATCAATAGTGCTAATCTCACTGTTCAGAATATAAATTGCGTACCTTAGACCCATCGGGGGTGCCTTTCTTTTATAGTTAACTCAATCCTAGTTCCCATAGAAGCCTAGCTTCAATGGACTTCTGCTCAGTGCTTATCTTGGACTCTCCAAGAGATAAATATAAATTCTCTAAGAATGTTATCCTTATCCATGCTAAAGTCCTTCCTCATTCTAGGACTCTTGTGCCTTATCCGCTTATCTCGGATTCTGACTTCTTCGGAGATAACCTCGGCCTAACCGAGATCACCTCGGCATCATAACCTGGACACGTGGCACCTCGGCTGACACGTCGGCGTCACCTTGGCCACGTGTTGGGACTTGGAAAATATATCTCCACAAAATCATTAAAAAAAAATTTAAAAAGTCAACAAATATCAAAACATTAAAGATTTATTTTCGTTCGATCTCGTTTACTCTGTTTTTTGCATATTTTTGGTAAAAAAAAAAAAAAAAAAACTCAAAAAGTCATCCTAAACCTATTGTTGGAATTTTAATAAAAATAAAATTAATTATTACTATTTAATTTATTTGACCATTACAATATTAATTAGGATAAATTACACTGTCACCCCTGAATTTGGTCCAATTATATCTCACCCGTTGACGTTCTGAAAATTACATTTTCACCCTTGTGATTAATAGTCTCATTTCACAAATCTCCTTACTTATATAAAAAAAGAACAACTCTTAATAGAAAAATATAAGAAATTACATTGAAAAAAAAAGTAAGTAAAGCAAGGCAAGAAAAGAGAGAGTGCATCAGTTTAATATTTTTATTCCGTCTAAATAATTACAATGACATGGAGTTAATGTAATTTATCAAACGTCAAGGAGTAATATGTAATTAAACCCAAACCTCAGGGGGTATAAGTATAATTTACCCTATTAATTATGATTTTATTGATTTCAATTACGTGAGTTTTATTAGATATTATTATAGTATTTATGTCATGATTAATACATATATTAATAGAGTTTTAATTCTTTCGTCTATATATGTATACTTATTTGAGTTGTCTAGGAAAAGAAAAAAGGTGAGAGTTTTTTGTAGAGAAAATGAGAAAAAGAAAAGATGATTTGAGAGAAGAAAATGTGATTTAAAATAGGAGAATGCTATGGATTCCAAATAAATTATCAAATTTTCTACTAAATCTCTCGCATAGGTGTGAGACCCGTACAAATCACATGTGTATAGGTCCCACACCCATGTGAGAGGTTTGATAGAAAATTTGATAATTTATTTGAGGTCCCTAGTATAACTCTTTCAAATATGAGGGTTTCTAGATAGAGTTCTCTATATTGGTGTATATTTTATATTGATCTTTTGGCAACTCTGGTTTGTGACATGGTTCAAGCCTCTTGGTGGTCGTAAACACTAGATAAGAGATACTATTAGCAACATGGGTTTTATTTTTAAACTGTTTCACTCCGGTTATACTTTCACAAAATGAGGAAAAGCAGTTTTAGGATAGTGACAATACGACTGCCAAAATCTCACAACTATGTTTCTCTATTTTGTCTTCTTATTCTCTCTCTCTCTTTCTCTCTATATATACATTATTGTTTATCGCCATCGTTATTATTATAATTCATGCTCTAATTATCTTCTTTATTATATTGCTAGACCATCACATATTAGTATTTTCCATATCATATTTTAATTAAAAAATCAAAAAGTCACAACAAAAACCCGTTCCTAAACAACCCCTTCGCTCCTTCCAGATAGCTCATCACACCAATAACCAAAATGGTTGGACTTTCTTCTAGTTCAAGTTGGAAGGTGTTATTAGAATCTATAAGATGTATTACAAGTCTCGTTTTGATAATTTGAACAAATCATTTTGTAAGACTTTTTATGTGTATCATTTACACACAAAATTAAATCAATCCGATAATCATAACATGTTTAATTTATCGCATTTATCTAAAAAAAATAGACAATAAGTGTATTATGAAAATAGATCATCAATTTTTCTATTAACAAACGTGATAAATTGAAAGATCTTATAAAATGAACCATTCAGATCATTAAAATAAAATTGGAAGTAAACTTCACAGATTTGAATACACCTTCCAATCCAGATCTTAGACTTGAGAAAAGTCTAACCCTATCTGGAAAATAATCACATGCTTATGAAGCATGATAGACACTACTAGCAGCTGAATTTTTTGTTGGTAAACTAGATGTTTACTATGAATTTATATGCAAAATAGAGTGACAAATCCAATCAATTAATTTGTATTTTTAAAGGACAAATCAAGAAAACAACTCCATATACAATGGATTAGGTTCTCTTTCATTTGCCTCCTAGCTAATATTTCTTTTCTTACTATTGATCGATTTGGTAGTCAGTTGTAATCATGCTAGTCAAGGCCAACCTAGTTCTTATAAAAAAATTAAAATAATATTGTTTTACACCAATTCTAAACTGTTAGTTAGTTGAAGTCCCTTTATATATATATTGAATTTGATTCTCTCGAACCAGCACCCAGAGCATCTGATAACCTCTGGATTGATTCAGTCGTTGGAACCTCTAAACCGCTAGTAGGCCTATCCAAAAGGAAGAGTAAAAGGAAATTTCTGCAGCATGTGCTTGGAAATGTAGCAGCTAACAAGCTCATTAGAAGAAGGGGCAGGAAAAAGGATGGAAAAGCTGCAACATTCCGATCAGCTGCAACAGCTATTTCGCTGTCAATTTTTTCGGATGCCATTGCTAATTGGAATTGCATTATTCTTAATAAAGCCCAGGTAGTATGGGAAATTGGGAAGCTCCTTGGCCTGAAAAGTAATGAAGAAGATGACGAGGTCGTTAGTAAGCTCGAAGAGCTCCATGATTAGAATGAGCTTCAGAACAATGAAGCAGGAGGTGAGAGGATTTAATTCTTTGCACACTCGGCCTATCCATGGATTTCTAATAATGTTCCCCATGAAGATTATCTCTTGGAATATAAGAGGCTTAGTGAAAAGAGAACAGAGAAGAGGAGTTAAAAATCTTATCTCTCAGTAAAAAATCGACATTCTGTTCCTTTAAGAAACAAAGGTAGCAACAATCACTAATCAGCTCATCCACTCAATTTGGCCTCACAATGATCCGGGCTTTGAAGCAGTAAAGGTTGAGGGATCTTCAGGCAGTATTATTAGTGTCTGGGACAAATCAATAGTCTCAGTTTGTGAATGCATTCAGAGACCGAACTTCATACTTCTAAAAGGTACGATCTCTCAGGACTTTGATTGCATTTTGATAAATATTTATGCTCCTAATGAAGCCAGTGGAAGGAAAGTTCTGTGGGATGAATTATTAAGCCTCAGAGCTAGATATGATTTACCATGGTATATTGGGGGCGATTTTAATGAAAATATTAGGATTGGGGAAAGAAAAGGCTGTCTAACAATCTCTGCTAGTATGAAACAACTCAATGATATGGTGGCCAATCTGGAGCTAAGAGACCTACCCCTGCAAGGAAGATCTTTCACTTGGTCAAATAACCAAGAGGCTGACAGATGGAGCAGAATAGATAGGTTTCTCCTTCACTCGCAATGGTTAGACAGATTCGATTTTAAACAATGGGGTCTTCAACGATTATTATCCGACCATTGTCCAATTATCCTCATGGTGGATAATAGAGATTGGGGACCAAAGCCGTTCAGATTCCTCAATGCCTGGACCTCCCATCCAAATTTCTAAATGTTGTGAAAGATGCATGGAGTCAGAGTGTGGACCTTGGCTAGGCTGCACACAGAATTTTCATGAAACTCAAGGAAGTGAAATCAGCTCTCAAACAATGGAATAAAGAGAAGTTTGGTGATCTGAATGAAAAATTAACTTCCATTGGTAATCAATTACACATGCTGGATCTCCTTCAAGAGAATCGTTCTTTATCTAAAGAGAAGTCTACCAACAAGAAGAAGCTGAAATTCGACTTCTGGAAAACCTCACAGTTGATTGAGAGCATTTGGTTGCAAAAATCAAGGCAAGTGTGGTTCAAGAGTGGGGATAAAAACACCAAATACTTCCATATGATTGCAAGCACAAGGCAGAGGGAAAATTCAATTTGTAACCTATTCATCAATGGAACATATTTAGAAGATCCGAAGTAGATAAAAAGAGCAGTCATGTCTCATTTTCAAAATCTTTTTCCGAAAAATGGCCTTCAAGACCCACATTCTCAGGACCTTTTCAGCAGTCACTTTCTGATATGGATGCATCTTTGCTGGAACAACCTTTTTCAAAAACTGAGATTTTGGATGCAATAAATCAATGTGAAGGAAATAAGGCTCATCATCCTGATGGCTTTAATATGAAATTCATCAAAAAATGTTAGGCCTTCATAAAAGTAGATATTTGTCTCTTTCTCAATGAATTCCATCTAAATAGCAGTATCAAGAAAGGTCTGAATTCTACCTTCTTAACCCTTATTCCAAAAATTTCAAACCCATCTTCTTTATCTGACTACAGACCCATCAGTTTGATAGGCTGTATTTATAAGGTTCTAGATAAGGTTTTATTAAGAAGATTGAAATCTGTTATGCCAAAACTGATAGATGAAACTCAATCAGCTTTTGTAAAAGGGAGGCAACTATTGGATGGTATTCTCATTGCCAATGAAGTTGTTGATTTGTGGAAGCTCAATTCTTCAGGAGGACTTCTTCTTAAATTGGATTTCAGAAGGCTTTCGACAGTGTCAATTGGAACTTTCTTTTTCATATTCTTCAAAAATTCAATTTTGGTGAAAAATGGATCTCATGGATTAAGGAATGTGTTTCTTCCCCTCATATTTCTGTATTGGTGAATGGATCCCCTTCTCAAGAATTTCTTACTCAGAGTGGTTTAAGGCAAGGTGACCCTCTCTCCCCCTTTCTCTTTAATCTTGTGGTTGAAGGGCTAAATATTCTCATCCCAAGGGCCAAAAACCTCAATCTTATCAAGGGAGTAGATATTAGTGGCTCAGGGTTGAACCTATCGCATTTGCAATTCGCAGATGATACCCTTATGTTCTGCAATCCAGATTGGGATAAGATAATAAACCTGAAAAGAATTCTCAATTGCTTTGAGTTAATTTCCGGACTGAAGATTAATTACCAAAAGTCTGTAATTTGTGGAGTTGGGATAAACAGGGATTTCACCTCTCAAGTAGCTGAATTCTTTAACTGCAGGGTGAGTTCTCTACCAGTCAATTATCTTGGAATGCCTCTTGGAGCCAACCCAAAAAGAGTGGCTACTTGGGAGCCTATCATAAACAAAGTGAAGAAAAGACTAGCCTCATGGAAGAGGAGGTATCTTTCTCTTGGAGGACGAATTACTTTGATTAAATTTGTACTTTATTATCTTCCAATCTATTATATGTCCTTTTTTAAAATTCCTACCCAAGTGGCAAACTTAATTGATAAATATCAGAGATCTTTTTTATGGGGGGATAGTGATGACAAAAGGAAATTGCATCTTCTCAATTGGGAGGCATGTTCAGTTAGCAAACACTTTGGAGGTTTAGGCTTCAGAAAGACTGAGGAAGGTAATGATACTCTACTATGCAAATGGTGGTGGAGATTTGCCACCAAAAAAAGTTCCTTGTGGAGGAAAGTTCTATGTGCCAAAAATAATGTGAATGAAGATTGTTGGTTACCAAATGGTTCAAGCTTCAAATATTCATCTACAGTGTGGAAAAGTATCTCATCTATGGAAAGGTATGGATCTAGAGTAATTGCATTATTTTTGGAAAACATTCAGTTCAAGCTAGGTGATGGTAAAAGAATTAAATTTTGGTTGGATGCATAGGTCTCATGTACTCCTTTGTCCAACCTTTATCCTAGACTTTACTATCTAGCAACAAGCAAAGATTCATTTGTCCATCAGTATTTGTATCAGACTGCGAATAATCAAACACATTGGAATATCACATACAGGAGAACTTTGAGAGCACGGGAAGATGATTTGCATCTTAAGCTGATCAGTAGATTGCCGCAACCTCTCAACGTTAATAATAATTGTGTGGATCATCTGCTATGGGCTCCTATCCCATCCGGCTCATTTACAATTAAATCTCTTTATGAAATATTTGAAAATTCTCTCCATTTAACCCCTTTTCTAATTATGAAGATGTGGAAATCAATAACACCTCCCAAAATTAAAGCCTTTGGTTGGCTTATTTGGTGGAATCGGATTGCCTCTTCAGATCTCCTTGCTCACAGGTTCATTATCCCCACAATCAATCACTATGCATTCTGCGGTATTGATAAGGAATCTGCATTACACTTGCTCTTGCATTGTAATTCTGCTTGGAAGGTTTGGGCTGAAATTATTTGTTGGTGGGGCTCCCAATGGGTTTGCCCTAGCTCCTTACAAGACCTGCTCTTATGGTGGTATGGTAAAAAATTCAAAAACCTGGGTAAACTCATCTGGGAAGCAATTCCATTGGTTGTGCTTTGGAGTTTATGGATTACAAGAAACGACATGGTATTCAACTCTAAAGTTCCTGTTTGGGGAAATATTGTGGATAGCATCAAGATCAAAGTGGCCACATGGGTGAAGTTTTCTAGTCATTTGCCTAATTACACAATCCATGATTTCATGCACTGTTTGGATGGATTGAAAGGCATAAATTGTAGATCCGAGCTGGATGTCGACCTCTTTTGTTTTTATTTTCTTCATTTCCAAATTTGGTTGAGGTCTCATCAACCTTTTGTATCGGCCGTGGCATGCATATGATTGGACTCAGTTATAGATGCCAACCTAGTTGGGATGTATTCTTGAGCTATGATGCAATTCAGTCTAGTCCTTATTTTCTCTCTTATTATCAATAAAATTCTTTCCTTGCTGATAAAAATAAATAAATAAATAAATAAATAATTTAAAAATAGAATTATTTACATGATCAAGAGATTCAAAATAAGAATGACTTATCTCTAGTTGAAATTTTAAATGGACCAAACAATTAAGGTCTCTTATCGGTAAGAATCATTAAACGAAGATCTCTTACCGATAAAAGTTTATGAAAAGATTCAACTAGACCAAGAGTTAGAATAATAGGCCAAAAAATTTCATATATTTTACCAATAAGAGATCTCAATTGTTTAGTCTCAACTTTTAACTGGAAACAAATTAAATCCATTCAAAATAATCAACTATATGACAATGATGATGGTCAACCATGCTAGCTCCTCCATCTAAACCAGACAAATCCCATATCTAAACATGTTATTATTAGTGTTGAAAAACCTTGATCTTAGGGAGGTAAAAACAACTGTTAAGCCGTGAGATTATTGAGCATTATGTGATTAAATATTTAAAACTAGTGGGGTTTTGAGAGGCACTAAGAATTTGTACATGCGTCTAGCACGGATCTTCTGTCTCCTATTTTCTGTGTTTCTCAATCCTCAACATCATGGGCTAATAACCAATTAAAAACTTAGGTTATGTTTGTTTGGTTGGACATGAACTAGAGATTGAACTAATAGTCTAATAAAATTATTAATCCGATGTTTGATTAAACAATTGAAATACAGACTAAAAACCCATCCGGATATGGTATCTCACATATGATGGACTATTCAATCCCATAGAGGGAGGTGGGATATAAATTGAAGGACAAAGTCAAAGCCTGGACTATTAGTCCTTTCTTATAATCCTAACTCAATCCAAACATAAGATAGGATGTACAATCCAAAAGATTCGTAGTCCTAAAACTATTAGTTATGAAAATGCTAATCTAACCTAATTCAGTCCACCAAAACAAACTTGACCTTAATTATTTTGACATATTGTGTGAACATGTGTGACGACCCTCACCACTGATTAGTGATAATCTACGATTAAGCATGTTAAGTGACTGATTGACTGAAATTCTGAACCGATTGATTGAGCATATTAGTTTAAATGCAAATATATTTGTTTGACTGCTGAATGATCTGTTCGTGTTTTATGTTTTAAACTACAAATTGAAAGCCTTATCGGCGGCCGAATCTGAGATTGATTAGTGTTTCATGCTAATTAGAATTTACGTGATTTTATGGTATGTTTAATTGAAATTTAATTTGGTATGATTAAATTTGATTAAATAGTGTTGAATCACATTAGTTAGCTTATTTACCCTTTTGCCATTAAGTGGACTTTGCTAGGCCATCTATTAGTCTTGATTCAAACACATTTCTTCAGCCATTTTCTTGAGCCTTAACCGACTAGAGAGAGTGAGAGAGAGGAAAAACTTGATTTCATCAAAAATTGGCTTGGAGGCTTAGGAGATTGAAGGATTCCTTGCTTATTGAGCTTCTACATTTGAAATTGGAGACCTAAGGTAGAGAATTTACCTTCTTGTTCATATTTTGGGTTGGTTCTTGCATGGTTTAGAGGATTGTTGGAGTTTTGGGCCAAGTTATGGCTTAAATTTTTGAATTGAAGCTTGAATCATGCATGCATGTACATATTCTTACATTTTGAAGTTGATTTTCATGAAGAGTAAGTCACGCTTGAGCAGAGTAAGTCACGCTTGAGCGGGGCTCTTTTGTCTGCATGTCCGCTCGAGCGGGGAAATCCACGCTCGAGCGAGACCCATGTTTTCTGAAAATTCTGAAAAGTGTTTTAAAGTGCATTTTTGCATTCTCATTCCATCCTAGGCATTCCTAGGCCTAGTTTAAGGCATCTTAATGAGGATAATGCTTTAGAACCACACCGAGTCAAGATAGGGACCAAGTTATTATTTCCCAAACGTGCAACTTAGTGTGTGTTTGTCCTGTTACTGTGTAGGGTTGGCATCCGAGGACACTCACTAGCCTATCTGTAACCCAGAACTCTGTGAGTAACAATGTTGTAAAGATATATTCAATCATGAGTATTTTCTGAATGATCAACTGTACTGCTTTCCGAAATGATATTTCTTACTGAATGAATGCTTATCCTATTTGCGAACTATATTCGTGGCATCCATAGCAATTTACTGTTACTATACTGTATTGCTACTGTCACAGAGATCTCCGTCGGTTCCCATGTTTGGAACCACTACTGTTTATTGATATGATGGCCATCAACTGACTGTTCGGTCTACTAAGACCTACTGTATTGTTTGCCATTGGATGTATCACTTATGACTGCTATGATCGAATAACTGATATACTGTTATAACTAACTGTTTTAATTACTGAAAAGATATTTATTCTTAACCTCTTTACGCATATGTTATTCACTAGGCTTTAGCTCACTATATATATATATATATGTAGGTGTCCAGGCATCGGATCGGAGCTAGGAGCGTTGGGTTTAACTCCTTTTTGTCAAGCCAACCACTGTGCCTCACTGAGAGGTTCCAAGTCCTTCAAGCTAGGGCTGCTTCGGGTGTTTTAGATTCACCCTATCTATCTCTGTTATGTATAGACTGAATGATATTTGTACTGTACTGTTATGGTGGGGATTTGGTCCCTAACCTGAATGCCTGTAAATGATGTATGTATATACTGTTTTTGTTCTGAATGTGAACATGTTATGAAAAGTCTTTTTCCGTACAGACTGTCACAACTCATTGGACATCTTTTAATTACTGTATTGGCTTCTGCCAGCCCCTGTACTCTGTATTACTGTTTTACTGTTAAGCAGGCCTTCGGTAATCACGGATTACTGGCCGGTTACGGTGCTAAACACATAGGGGCGGGTTTGGGTCATGACAACATGAGAGAATTTGATACCACAACTGGCCTCCTAATATTTTTTAGAAATTTAGGGCCTCCAAAAATTCTGGCCCTTACACTAGATCCACCCCCCAACCCCAAAATAAAAAAATAAAAAATAAAAAAAACTTTTTGACCCAAAAATAAAAAAAAATAAAAAATAAATACTTATTGAAGCCTCAAATATAAAGAGCCCATTCAAAGCAAAGAAAATTAATGTTTTAATAAATACTTTTCCATAATTTATTCAATCTCTGTTGCAGTTTGACACAAACTTTTTTAGTTAGCTTTTTGGAGTTGAGATTTTTTAATTTAGAGCTAAAAAGTTCATTTGGCAAAATTTTTGATTTTTTTTTTTACTTTTTTTAGGGGGGAAAAAAACAGTGAAATGATTATGATTATGATTTTGATGTGACATTTTATCTTAATGATTTATTTTGTCTATTTTGTCTTTTAAACTTTTTTTAGTCCCAATTGGGATAGCTAAACAAAGCAGTATAATTTTAGATTATTAGTTTAGTATTTTTGCCTTATTCACTACTACAAAAATAGTTAAAGATCATACTTTGACCAAAAAAATATCTCACTTTTATTGGAAGTGTGATAAAAAAAATTAGATTGATATTTTAATCACACTTAATTTGATTGAGTGTGATAATATTTATTTTTTATGTCACTTTTCAATTAAGTGTGATTATATATACATTACTACTTTTTAATCACACTTTTTAAATAAGTGTAATTATATATATATATATATATATTTAATCACACTCCAAATAGGTGTGATTGTATAAAATATTCCAATTTGATTTTTATATAAAATATACAATTCCCAAATTCGCGCCTATGTTCTACCCATGAATAACAGAGGACGACTCTTTCCATTCCCAACAAGATTGAATTTCACAAGCACACAGGTCTTTTCTCCTTGCCTTCTGTTCCCGGTTGGGAGGCTTGAATTTCACAAGCACACAGGCAGACAGGCAGACAGACAGAGAAGAGTGATGAGTGAGAGAGAGAGAAAGAGAAGAGAGATAGAGACACAGACACAGAGAGAAAGAGAGAGACATACAAACAAAAAGAGAGAGAAAGAGTGATTAGGGAAAGTAAATTTTTATTTTTCTTTCAGCGACTAAATTATTTTAGTTGCCAAAACTATATATACAGCGACCAAAATATTTTTTAGTCGTTGAAATTAAATTTTTGTCGACCAAAATTTTGGTCTACAAAGATAAAAAACAAATTTTTATTTTTCATTCAGCGACTAAATTATTTTAGTTGCCAAAACCATCTATACCGCGACTAAAATATTTTTTAGTCGCTGAAATTAAATTTTTGCTGACCAAAATTTTGGTCGCCTAAGATTAGAAGTAAATTTCTATTTTTCATTCAGCAACTAAATTATTTTAGTTGCCAAAACTATATATACAGCGACCAAAATATTTTTTAGCTGTTGAAATTAAATTTTTGCCGACCAAACTTTTGGTCGCCAAAGATAAAAAAACAAATTTTTATTTTTCATCCAACGACTAAATTATTTTAGTTGCCAAAACTATCTATACCGTGACTAAAATATTTTTTAGTCGCTGAAATTAAATTTTTGCCGACCAAAATTTTGGTCGCCAAAGATAAAAAGTAAATTTTTATTTTTCATTCACCGATTAAATTATTTTAGTTACCAAAACTATATATACAACAACCAAAATATTTTTTAGTCGCTGAAATTAAATTTTTGCCGACCAAACTTTTGGTCGCCAAAGATAAAAAAGATATTTTTATTTTTCATTCAGCGACTAAATTATTTTAGTTGCCAAAACTATATATACAATGACCAAAATATTTTTTAGTAGCTAAAATTAAATTTTTGCCGACTAAACTTTTGGTCGCCAAAGATAAAAAATAAATTTTTATTTTTCATTCAGCGACTAAATTATTTTAGTTGCCAAAACAATACATACAGCGACCAAAATATTTTTTAGTCGTTGAAATTAAATTTTTGTCGACCAAAATTTTGGCCGCCAAAGATAAAAAGTAAATTTTATTTTTCTTTCAGCGACTAAATTATTTTAGTTGCCAAAACTATATATACAGCGACCAAAATATTTTTTAGTCGTTGAAATTAAATTTTTGCCGACCAAACTTTTGGTCACCAAAGATAAAAAGTAAATTTTTATTTTTCTTTCAGCGACTAAATTATTTTAGTTGCCAAAACTATATATACAGCGACCAAAATATTGTTTGGTCGCTGAAATTAAATTTTTGTCGACCAAAATTTTTGTCGACAAAGATAAAAAAAAAAATTTTATTTATCATTCAGCGACTAAATTATTTTAGTTGCCAAAACTATCTATACCGCGACTAAAATATTTTTTAGTCGCTGAAATTAAATTTTTGCCAACCAAAATTTTGGTCGCCAAGGATAAAAAGTAAATTTTTATTTTTCATTTAGTGACTAAATTATTTTAGTTGCCAGAACTATCTATACCGCGACTAAAATATTTTTTAGTCACTGAAATTAAATTTCTGCCGACTAAACTTTTGGTCGCCAAAGATAAAAAGTAAATTTTTATTTTTCTTTCAGCGACTAAATTATTTTAGTTGCCAAAACTATATATACATCGACCAAAATATTTTTTAGTCGCTGAAATTAAATTCTTGCCGACCAAAATTTTGGTCGACAAAGATAAAAGACAAATTTTTATTTTTCATTCAGCGACTAAATTATTTTAGTTGCCAAAACTATCTATACCGCGACTAAAATATTTTTTAGTCGTTGAAATTAAATTTTTGCCGACCAAACTGTTGGTCGCGACAGATAAAAATTAAATTTTTATTTTTTTTCAGCGACTAAATTATTTTAGTTACAAAAACTATATATACAGCGACCAAAATATTTTTTAGTCGCGGAAATTAAATTTTTGCCGACCAAAATTTTGGTCGCCAAAGATAAAAAGTGAATTTTTATTTTTCTTTCAACGACTAAATTATTTTAGTTGCCAAAACTATCTATACAGCGACCAAAATATTTTTGAGTCGCTGAAATTCAATTTTTGCCGACCAAACTTTTGGTCGCCAAAGATAAAAAGTAAATTTTTATTTTTGATTCAGTGACTAAATTATTTTAGTTGCCAAAACTATCTATACAGTGACTATAATATTTTTTAGTCGCTGAAATTAAATTTTTGCCGACCAAACTTTTGGTCGCGAAAGATAAAAAATAAATTTTTATTTTTCTTTCAGTGACTAAATTATTTTAGTTGCAAAAACTATATATACTGCGATCAAAATATTTTTTAGTCGTTGAAATTAAATTTTTGCCGACCAAACTGTTGGTCGCGAAAGATAAAAAAAAAAATTTATTTTTCTTTCAGGGACTAAATTATTTTAGTTGCCAAAACTATCTATACCGCGACTAAAATATTTTTTAGTCGCTGAAATTAAATTTTTGCCGACCAAACTTTTTGTCGCCAAAGGTAAAAAGCAAATTTATATTTTTCTTTCAACGACTAAATTATTTTAGTTGCCAAAACTATATATACAGCGACAAAAATATTTTTTTAGTCACCAATTGTGGCAAATTTAGCAACTAATTTTTTTTAGTCGCCAATTGTGAGATTTTTAGCGACTAAATTTTTTTTTAGTCGCCAAAAATTAATATTCCCTGACTAAAAAAATTTAGTAGCTAAATATTGTACTTTTATCGACTAATATAATTTTTAGTCGCCAATTCCGCAACTTTTGGCAACCAAAATATTTTTAGTCGGCAAAAGTGGTCACCAAAACTGTATTTTCTTGTAGTGTATACACATGTACAGGCAGCGGGTGAGCAACCACTAGCTCACCAAACAATCCCATATTAAAACATTAGAAGATAATGTGAATACCAAAATACTCATACACATACGTGAAATCATATTATGTCAAAACCATATGATTTTATTACATAATCTCTTGAATCCATTTTATTTAATTAACCACATCAAGTTAACTTAAAGAAATAAACATGTTTCGATAGCAACAGGACATCCTTTTCAATTCATTCAATTATCTCATCATCAATTGAATCAAATAATTAAACAATGAATCAAATCCATTTTATATAGTCTGATGAGATGAATGCATATGCCATGTCGTGCTCAAAATATTTTTCTCGTCTTTTGAAAATCTTATGCACAATGCCAATTTGAAAACACATTAATTCAACAATTTCAATAAAATTCCAAGATGGTAAATACGACTCAGGTAATCCCTAGGCTGATGTCTATGAATAGACTATACAAGTACTACCAGTTTGTCATATTTACCAGTATTAATTGGAAGGCTCGACACCTGTAATCTATCATTTTTACCAGTATTAACTGGAAGGCTCGACACCTATCCGCGCGGTTTCTGGTCTTTCATCATGGACACTCAGGCCAACTTAACCAATATCAAACTACACCCCTTAGTTGGACTTACCAACGTATTTACCCAAAACAATTCAAAATGATCTTGTCTCTCCAAAAACAATTCATTTCTCAAAATAATAGTTTTCAATTGAATTCGAAATCCATGATAACAATGAAATGGAATCGCAATGCAATATGTAACAATGCATTAGAATAGTTCCAATTTCAATTTCACCACACAATGCTCCATTGTAATCAAATTCCATATCTCTATCAATGTAATACCATGATACAATCCCAAGAGATAATATAATAATGTCAATATTCATGTATTTACCACATGGAAATGAACAAGTTTCAACTTAGTCATTTCAAGACAAATCTATAACCTATTAGCATACGCCAAACATTAAAACTATTTATTAATTTCCCAATTGTTTTGACTCACACAAAACCTTCAATCAATTTTTGTCTCACCTCAACCAAGATAGCCAATATGATTTTCACCAAATCTCATATTTATTAAATATTACCATTTCCATTCTACTATATCAAAAATTATAGTATAATCTCAATAACACACTTTTAGCCATAACGGATATAACTTTTTAACCAAAACTAATTTAATCCACTAAATTAGTAAGTTTATTGTACGAGAAAGAAATAAACCTTCTCGTGTAATCCTGTTGACCAAGTCTACTCGCCTCCGTACGTCGTCGCTTTATTACCTGAAAACACAAACGTAAGCTAGCCGGCGGGTGTGTGCCGGAAACCTCTCCGATGCCTAAGTCAGTAAACTTGACAAATAGACAAAAGCTCTGTGTATTCAGAAAGCAAAGTTGTGTGTTACCTCTCCTAAGGTGATGTTTGTAAGCTTTTATAGGTTTCGCGTGGCACAATCCTAGTAGGACTTCTATTCCTCCACACAGAGTCCTCCTAGGATTTAACCTCCTGAAGGATAATCCTTATCCTCCAACACCCCCCTCACTGCTTAAACCAAGTGAGATGGTTATTACCACGGCCGAACTCCATCATGACCGAAGCAATCTTGGCTATGTTGAGCCGCAGGGTAGGTCGGACTATACTTAGTTCGGTTCTTCCCTTTACTCCTTACTTCGGCTTCTTATGCACAACTCATGGTACAGTTAGACCAAACTAACATGTCAAGACCGGTTCAACTCTAGGACCGGTCTAGCTCCAAAGCATCTCTAGGCCAGTAACTTCAATCTTCTTTCGGACCAGACTAACTCCAAAACATTCACAAGACCGGAGTAACTTATACGGCCATTCTACTCGGCCCTTCGTACTGCGGCCCATAACAGCCCATTTACCTAGCTCGGCCCAATTTTCATATAAATTACCCTTTCATTTATTATATTCAAAAATTTTCAAATTTATAATATCAAACCTAACTTCACATGCCTCGTCCCTCAAACATAACCATATTTCAACATAACCATTTTTTTGTACCAAGCTACTTAAAGAGGTAATATTTTTCCCAAATTCTCTACCAATAACAATTTTCACAACTATTCTAAAATTAATTAATCACATGATCTTTATATCAAAAATTATGAAATATACTCGAGAGTAACATTTTCAAGGTAGTGAGTTCAAAAGTCCACATTTCACATTTTTTTTTATTTTCAAAAAAATAAACACAACTTCATCATCAACATATCACCTTTCATAAAAATATCATGAATATAACACTTTTAGAGTTTTTAATTTTAAAACAACTCTATAATCCCAAATTAACAATTTACACAATATTCCTCAATATCAATTTATTTTTGGATTTTTTTTTTTACAATCATACAACCTTTAAATTTTATTTTCGAATTTTTTTTTACCAAATTAACAACACAAAATTATTTTTCCAAAATCAATCTCAAAATGCCAACATTCTTAATATTTCAACATAATTTTTCCTCCAAAAATTACCAAACAAAAATTTGAAAATTATATGTATATGTATATGCAATACCTCTTAAAATGACATATTTTCTCAAAATAATCCTAACATAACTTTAATGTAAAAATATGAAGAAAGTCCCTACCTCAAATAATGAAGAAGAGCAGATCTGGAAGGCACATCTTTCCCGATCAAGAATCCGAGACTACCATTGCGAAGATCACGACGAACTCTCCGACTTTCATTTACAAAGTTTTTGCAAAATCTCACTCTAAAGACTCCCATTTGAAGCTCAAAGCTTGAGCAAAAACGAAGGAAAGAGAAAAGGGAGAGAGAGACATACAGAGAGTGAGAGAGAGGCAGAGGGTTCTGCCAAACAAATGAAATGAAATGGAAGGGAAAAAGAAATGATGGCAAGGAGACAAAAAGGGGGCCACCCTCATGGGTTTGTTCCCCAAAGTTTGTTTATTTTTCCCAAAAAATATAATTTTTGTAATAATACCTTAAAATCTTATAATATAAATTATAAAATGATATAATTTTTCTCACCACAAAATATAATATTTTGATCACTACAAAATATACATATTTTTATTCTTTATAAAATATATAATTTTTTGCCATATGGTACACACCATAAAATCAACTTTCAAATATTTATTATAATCCTATATAATAAATAATAACAACTCCTAAGGTGGTTACTACCAATCATCTAATTAAAAAGTACCAAACAGTTAAACAAGAGTCATTAAACAAACTCAATTTAAATTAAATCTAAATCATGGGTCTCACCCATAAGTCAAACATGGTCTAATTATATACCAAAACAGTCGCAACAAATTTATCCAAATCATGATCTAAACATTCAAAATTAAATAACATAATTTTGCTATAAATTAAATTGAACACCAATCAGTCCATGAATTTTCATAAAATAAATACTCAGCATTTAATTCTAAAGTTTTTATCCAACGTGCTAGACTCATACGAACATATAAAAATTTCATAATTTTCTGAGATCGAGAACTATTTTTAAAAAATACAAAACGAACTGTTTTCGCACAAAATTTACGCAACAATTAAATTCAAAATTTTGCTCAATTAAATTATGCACTGACTATTTTAAAAAAATAAAATAAAATTCTGGGTCATTACAATATGGGAACCCACTTTGGTTTTTTCCTAGCATATCTACCTATGTGCATTTCTCTCATAATGTTTTCTTTTTAGCAGCTTAATTTCATTTTTGATAAGTTCGTAGTTGGTGTTTCTAGGTGGAACTGGTTCTTTTTTTCTGTGTGGAGATGGGCTTTTCTTCAGTTATACCTGTTGGTCACGATGATGGAGGCCTAATTGCCTTAAAAGCTGCACAGAGCCCATGCTTCACCAAATTCTGTCAATGTGAGTACCACCTACTTGGTTTATGTGCCAATTACACATCTTTGAATTACTGAATAATGAAACCATTATCTTGCCTCAAATGATTTCCTACAATTTTTTAAGATTTATGCATCACAAGAATATTAATCTTATTTTGTGATTAGGCGGGACATGATTCGAACCTGTAATTCGCTCATGGGAAAAGGACCCCCTTTTATTTTTATTTTTAGTCCTTTACTTAAAAAGAAATTTCTTGAAAATCAGTTAAAAGCTGCACAGAGTCCTGTTGAACTCATGTTAAAATTGTGAATTTAATAAACACCATTTTTAGACACTAAAAACAAATAAACATAATACAATGAACTAATCAAATATATGTCTTTAATTTTACACAGTGTAGGCTCATTCTTGGACATAGTATTTTTTATTTTTATTTTTTATTTTTTTTGTGTGACTTGGTAGTGGAACTCTTTGAAAAAAAGTGTGAGGTGTTTCCTGTTTGTAAATTATTTTCTTAAATAATTAAGTCCAAATTTTACTATAGCTAAGTTGTTGGTTATAGTAAAATTTCTGTTGAACTTGCAATTTTTGTAGATAAAGTGATATTTTGTTTTTATATGCTTCATGTTCTGCTAGAGGTATTTAATGTTAAGACATTTAAAGGGGTGTGATCAGTCGAACTTTTTCTTTTGTAAGACAATAACAATCTCTACAAAAATAGTGAGTTTATTCATATGCTTCTAGCTATTTCTGAATTAATTTGTGTTTTTATTTTTTAGGTCAGAAATTTCTTGGAGAGGTGCAAAATATGGTCAAAGAATTCAAAAACTTAGTTTTTCAAGTTTTTTTTTCATTTTTTGATATATGTAAGCACAGTTTAAAAATTTTTATTTAATTCATTTGTATCTACTTTTAAACATATTTAACTTTTATTTATGAAATATATGACGTTATTCCATTCAATATATGGTTGTGATTTAAAATATAGTATATAGTGTGTATTGCATTCTTCAAATGCGCGTACTAAAATAATATTGATTATTCTTCAAATCAATATTAATCACAGGCTTTATCAGATATTAATGACATTTAAATCTGTGATCTAAATGTTTATTATCACAGATTTTATTAGTTATTAATCACATTTAAAAGATGTGATCTAAATGTTATTAATCACACGCAAAAGATGTGATCTAAATATTATTAATCCCACTTAAAAGATGTGATCTTAATGTTATTAATCGTACTTAAAAGATGTGATCTAAATGTTATTAATCACACTTAAAAGGTGTGATCTAAATATTTTTAATCACACTTAAAATGTGTGATCTAAATGTTATTAACCACACTTAAAAAGTGTGATCTAAATGTTATTAATCACACTTAAAAAATATGAATAAAAATGACCTCTTTTAATCACACTCCCAAATATTACACTTTAATAAAACATAAAAGGTGTGATTAAATAACATACATCACATAAAAAAAGTGTAATCATTATCAATTTTTGTAGTAGTGATTATAAAATGGATTTTTTTATCTATGTAAACAAATTTTAGTAGTTACATAGTTTTTGTTTTGACGGGCACTTTTTTTTAGTAGTTATATATGGAAAACTCCCAAAAAAAAAAAAAAAAAATTGAATATATAAAGGGCTTTATGTTAGGGGTTTTCCAAGGATTCCTAAAAACATAGGTATGGTCCTATTTGAAACACAAAGTGATGTAGCAAAAATGTGAAACAAGAACGGATAAAACATGACTTTAAATCTATTGATCCAAAAATAAATAAAGGAACAAAATCTTTATAATGCCTCGAAATAAATATAATAAATCATTCACGATGATAAGTAAATAACAATATAAATCAGAGTATAATATCCTTCCATTACATACGGCTCAATTGTAGAAAAGAGTAACATATGCGAGTATACATGTAACGCTCTCAATTTAAGACATAAATCACAAGTCCCATGAACATAAAGAAATAATACATTTTCATTCATCAAAGTCTTCTTTACAAAAGATATTACATGTTAACAATAAAGTAAATGCACTACGGGTTTACAGCTTTTCAAGTTATCACTTGGTTACAACAAAAGAAGAGTTCTAACTCTATACATAGAAAGCCCTTGGCTTGAATATACATGTAACATCAAAACAAAATAACCAAAAGGGAGTCTTCAACTCCTAAACCTCCCAAACTAAGACCTTGGAGGTTGTATGTTTCCTGTACTTGAAAAATGGTGTCCCAAGTAGGGTGAGTCAAAGCCCAATAGAGATATGCTAAACAGTATATGAGAATTAACTAAAACATTAATATTAGATAAATGTTTAACACTTATAAGCCATCTTACACTTTTTCCATAATCAATCAACATTAACACCCATATTTCAATTCACTTCCAGTTATTTATCCAAGTCAATTCATTGACATAGTTCATTATCATTTAAACAATTCAAAATGAGATTACAATTCATTTATCAACACTTCAATCATAAACATTATCCATACACTTCCATATCTTGCCATTTTACGGAGCTACGTTCGAGAGAACCGGCACCCAAATATAAATAAGATTTCAGGACTTTCACCTTGGACACTCCGGGCAACTTAATTATCCATGGAGTCCATCCCCTATCTCCTCCCACACAATGGAGTACATCCCCTATCTCCTCACAAACAAAGATACATATACAATGTATTTTAACACGTTGTCATATACAATGACCAATCAAATCCCATATTCAATGTTTATATCCAACCGTCATATTCAATGACATGATCTGTTTGATTAGTTTCAATTTACCTAATCATCATGCAGTTTCTACAACAATCATGGCTATCCTCCACCGATAGCCCAAAACATATATCTAAACAGATAAATAAATTTCTCAATAGATAATATATCACATTTTCCATAGGTGAGTGATTCATTAATCTAACTACACCATTTAATCACAATTTTCTCCAATTTCATAATTTTCAAACCAATTTCATATTTCCACATCATTTTCATTATTTATGCAAATAACTTTTATAATTCAAATTAGGGCATTTTCCCATTTTTTCTCAAATATTGCTCCCAAGGTCAAATGTCACCCATTACACACAAACAACCTCATTTTCAAAACCTCACATACAAATGGAACCCAACAATAGGAAACCCCTCTTTTAAACATTTAAACTCAAACCCTAACTTTACCCAAAATTCTCAAATCCCACCATTTATACGAAATGACTAACATTTATGTCAAAGCTCATATTAATGAGTAGATTATCCCTACCTCAAATGGAGAAGCTCAAAGGAGAAGAAAAGAGAAACCCAAGATGCTCCAAATCCAAATTTTTTCGGATCCAAGAGAAGCCATCGCCAGGCTCTAACTTTTTAACAAAGGAAGTAGGGTAGAAAACCTCTAGAACATTGTGTATTTATAGAGAAAGAGAGAGTTTAAAGAGAGAGGCAGTCAGATTTAGGGTTTGAAGTGAAAAAGGAGATGAAAAAGTGATAAAAATCACGCTGCTGCGAACTGATATATACAGGTCTTGCTCGAGCGACTAGTCACAAAAAAAAACCTCGCTCGAGCGCAAGAAGCGTCGCTCGAGCGAACAATGCAAAGCTTTAAGTCTGCAACGCAGAAGCACGCTCGAGCGCAAGAGTTCTCGCTCGAGCAAAGGAATCAATAACACAGAGCTCGCTCGAGTGCAAGAAAGCTTGCTCAAGCAAAGAATACCAACCTTCAGGTCTTTCAGAGACGCAGACGCTCGCTCGAGCGCAAGAGTCCTTGCTCGAGCGAAAAGACACATCACACAAGGCTCGCTCCAGCACAAGAAGCCTCGCTCGAGTGAAGAACCAAATACCCAAGGCTCGCTCGAGCGAAGAAGCCAAATCTTGGGCAGCAACCTTTTATTCCAACTCACAACCAACCTGTTCCAAACTTATCCAACCCATCCCACAACTCAAATACAAAGAATAAAGGATGGAAATAAGGTATAGACAACGACATACAACCACGGAACCCGAGTCCAGAATACAATATATGACGGGAAAAAATCGAGATCACTATAATACATTCATGTAAGTCCTAACCCTGAATTTATAACATGTGTCAACAAAAACAAAGATATAAAATAGAAGCTAAACAAATAATTAAAATGCCCTGAAGGCTACACCTTTCCAAGACTATACATGGTTACATGAAAATGGATTTTAAATCCAATACAAGATAAGCCTTAGGCTTGAACAAAATAATTACAACAAGGAAATAAAATGAAGCTCTTTGCTCCAATCTTCCCAAGCTAATGCCTTGGTAAAGGCATCTCACCAACACCAGAAAATGGTTTTCCCATATAGGGTGAGTCAAAGCCTCGTAGAAATAATCCAACACAATCTATGAATCTTAACAAAGGTACAAGGTTTTATGCATATGTAATACCCATCACCATACCCAGTTTATATCACATTTCTCAAAGACATGTCCTTTACAATAGAAAACAATGGGGAAATGTCAAACCATAATAACTTTTCACAGATATTTCATCCACAGGAAACCGTCAAACGGTACCCATGTAAATGTAGCATATACATGCGCTACTATTGCCATTTTACGGATATTTCGTCCGCGGAAACCGGCACCCATGTATATGCTCATTTTTCAAGACTTTCACCCTAGACACGCAGGCCAGCTTGTTTTGGTGATATACACCTCTTTCGCACGTTCACTAATTTTTCTCAGAATCATATACATTTGCAATGTATTAGATGAGCAACAATGTTCAATGCACATGGATGATAAATTAGTTTCAATTCATCTAATTTTCATGCAATTTCTACAACAATCATAGCTATCCTCCACTGATAGCCCAGAATAAATATTTTTAAATAGATATAAAATCTCCGATACAAATAAACTTTCCAAATTTCAAGGTGAGTGATAATACATATCCAATTCCACCATCCATATCAATATCCATCCAATTTCGCATTTCCAACATCAATTTCATTTGTTTGTACAAAACAAATAATTGAGTCATTCAGAGAAAAACCCCATTTTCTTCCAAAATCCATTCCAAGTATCAAAATTAATAACTTAATCACAACTCAACTTCATTTCCACTCCTACAACCATTTTCAATACATCTATTTTAAAACTCCTTTTTTGATAACCCTAGGTTTGTTCAAAATCCTCCAAAACCATAAGATTGTTTTATAAAAATAAATAGCTAAGTTAAAAATCATAAAAGAATATAAAGAATCCCTACCTCAAAGCTAGAAGACGAGAAAAACACGTGTGAAACTCGGATGAAACCGAACCTCAACTCTATTTAGATGAAAACGAAGCTCTAGATGAGCCCTACATTTTTAACAAAGGGAGCAAGGTAGAGAAATCAATAGATCTAGGTGTATTTGTAGAAAGAGGGTCAGTTTTAGAGAAAGTCTAAATCTAGGTTTTTAAAATGTTTAGAGAGAGAGACGAAAAAAATGATGTAAAAAATGACTTTAACGAACTGATGTACGCACAGACTGCTCGAGCATAAGAAGTGACACTCAAACGTCCAAACACAAAAATAATTACCGCGCAAGCGCAGAAAGTGACGCTCGAGCGTCAAGACACAAGGAAAAAGGATATCACCGCTCGAGCGCAAGAAGTGATGCGCGAGCATAAAATGAAACCTCCTAATAGTTTTATAGACAGAAGGCTAATGCTCGAGCGCAAGAAGGGTCGCTCGAGCTCACGACCACTCAAACGCAAGAAGCACTGCTCGAGCATAGAAAACACTCTCCCAGTAATTTTGCAGACTTGCAAAAGTACTGAGAATTCACAAAGACCGTTTGAGCGCAAGAAGTGATGCTCGAGTGTAGAAGCAAAATTCTAGGCAACCAGGTTTTTCAAAAATAAGGTACCAACTTGTTCCAAATGCCACCAACACAATCCAAAAGCCAAACTGAAAGAGGTATAACGGGAAACAAGATATGAATAACTATACAAGACAATGAAACCCGGATCCAAAATATCAAATGGTTTGGGTCAAAATTAGAATCTCTATAACCTCCCCCTCTTAAGGAATTTCGTCCCCAAAATTATAATTCAAGCTTTGAAGCCATGTGTAATCCAATTACAACAATGATAATCAATCAATTTCAACACCATGACTCATCCACCTTTCATTTATCCTCATCAATATGATAAACAAGTTCTCAAGACTAAATATACAATTCACATTTTCAAAACATATGCAATGTTTATATTAGATCAATATAAAAAAAGTTTCAGTACATGCTCAAACATTAACAAATAGGTCTAGATACTTCTCACAGATTATCAACTCACGTTCCTAAGTTGCTTCCTCATCTCCGTCATGTCGTCATAATACTTTAACCAAGGGAATTGTCTTACCTTGTGAGACTTCATCTCGAATATCTAAGACTCTCACTGATTTCTCCTTATACGAGGCATCCTCATCTACCTATAAGTCGGTCCAATCCAACACATGCGATGGATCCCGCTTATACTTTCGAAACATACAAATGTGAAACATATCATAAACCCCGAAAAGCTATGGCCGCAAGGCCAAGAGATAAGCTACCTCTCCAATCCGCTCTAGGATTTCAAAAGGCCTAATAAACCTATGAGACAACTTCCTACTCTTCCCAATCCTCATCAAACCCCGCCTAGGTGATGTTTTCAAAAAGACATGATCCCCTACCTCAAAAGACAAAAGTCTCCCCCTACAGTCGGCATAACTTTTCTGGCGACTCTGGACAGTAGCTAACCTTTTACGAATAAGAGTGACTTTCTCAATCATTTTTCAAACCAAATCAGGACCTATCAAAGGTGCATCATCCACTTCGGCCCAACATGCAAGAGATCTACACGGCCGGCCATACAAGGCCTCAAACGATGCCATGCCAATGCTCGACTAGAAACAATTGTTATAGGCAAACTTCACTAAGGTCAAGTGCCTCTCCTAAGACCCTTTATAGTCAAGAACACAACCCTGAAGCATATCTTCAAGGATCTAAATAGTACATTGGCAGTCTGAGGATGATACACGGTGCTAAAAGTCAATCTCGCAGCCAGGGCACTCTGTAGGCTCTGCCACAACCGAGCCATGAAACGAGGATCTCTATCTAAAACAATAGTCATATGGATCCTATGAAGTCAAGCAATGTCCCTAATGTAAAGGTCGGCTAGGAAATCTACCAAGTCATTGGTGCACATAGGTATAAGGTGTGTTGACTTGGTCAATCGGTCAACTACCACCTAAATGGCGTCATTTACCCCATTGAGTCCTTGGAAGACCCACTACAAAATCCATTGTGACATGCTCTCACTTCCACTTGGCTATAGGCAAGCGTTGCAACAAACTCGCTAGTCTCTAGTGCTCGGCCTTCACTTGTTGACAAGTAAGGCAATTCGACACAAACACGGCTACATCATTCTTCATTTCCCTCCACCAAAACTGGCGACTAAGATCATGATACATCTTTATACCTGTCGGATGCACCGCAAGGCGTGTACAGTGAAACTCTCAGAGTATTTCCTCTCGGCAAGACTCTGGCACGAAAAGACGGCCAAGGTATCTAACACTTGAGTCAGAATACATGTTTAAGTCATTTTCTACCTTTCCACTAGAGATCTTCTCTCGGAGGGATCCTACCTCATAGTTACCCTTGTGCCTCTATCACGTGGCTCACAAGTGTAGGTTGTGCGACTACCAAAAACAAGGCTGCAGACTCAGCAAACTCGCCAAGATGTAAGTCAAACTCACCAAGAGCACCCAACATCTTCCATTCCTGAATGACGGCATCAGCTACACTACTGGTGAATTTCCTACTTAAGGCATCAGCCACAATATTGGCCTTCCCCGGATGATAATGCAACTCAAAGTCATAATCTTTTGTGAACTCCATCTACCTTTTCTACCTCAGATTCAAGTATTTATGTGTAAACAAATATTTTAGACTCTTGTGATCAGAAAATACTTCAAACTTCTCACCATACAAATAATGCCTCCAAATCTTTAAGGCAAAGATCACCGCTGCTAACTCTAGGTCGTGAGTAGAGTAGTTCCTTTCATGTGTTTTCAACTGCCATGAGCCATAAACTACTACATTCCCCTCTTGCATCAATACACAGCCCAAACCTTCCCGTGAAGCATCACAATACATCAAATAGCCCAAACCCCTCTCTAGAATAATCAATACTGGAGCAGTGGTAAATCTAACCTTAAGCTCTTGAAATGACTTCTCACAGGTCTCATTCCACACAAATTTAATTCCTTTCCTCATTAGTCTAGTTAATGGTGCCACTAATCTAGAGAAATCTTTCACAAACTGATGGTAATATCCAGTCAACCCCAAAAAACTACAAATCTTAAAGGCATTCTTAGGTTGTTCCTAATCTTGCACAGCTTCTATCTTGGATGAATCTACAATCACTTCTTCCCCGGATACCACATGGCCCAAGAACTTAACTTCTTTCAACCAGAACTCACATTTTCCAAACTTAGCATATAGTTTGTGGGCTCTAAGCAACTCGAGTACAACTCATAGGTGTTCCTCGTGTTCCTCATGTTCCTCCTCGGAGGATGACTAGATCAAGACTTCGTCCACAAACACGACCACAAAATGGTCTAGGAACTCATAGAAGATCCAATTCATCAAATCTATAAACATGGCAAGTGTGTTGGTTAGCCTAAAAGGCATCACTAAGAACTCATAATGGCAATACCACGTACAGAATGCCATTATCCTCCTCCTTTACTCTCAATTGGTAATAACTTGATCTCAGGTCTATCTTAGAAAAAGCAACATAACCCTTCAACTGATCAAATAAATCATCTATAAGAGGCATTGGGTACTTGTTCTTAATAGTCAATTCGATTTAACTTCCGATAATCAATACAAAATCATAAAGTGCCATCTTTCTTCTTGGTAAAGAGGGTTGATGTTCTCCAAGGCGAAGTACTAGGGTAAATAAAACCCTTATCTAACAATTCCTAGAGTTGAATCTTCAACTCACTCAACTCGGCGGGTGCAAATCTATATGGTTCCATAAAAATCGGTGTCATACCAAGCACTAAATCAATAGAGAACTCAATCTCATAGTGAGGTGGCAAACTAGTGAGATCTTTAGGAAAAACATCCAGGTATTCACAAACTACCCTCGACAACTCAACTCAGACTTCATCACACTCACTACCCAAGAAGTTTGCAAGAAGGTAACTAAGCTCACTCCGACCGCACAAATTTTACGCCGGTGATAAAACCCTATCAACCCGGTCTCTCAAGAAATAAAAGCAATCACTGCTGAAGATACATACAATAACCCTTTGACATTAACAATCTATGACAGCCTAATACGACGACAACCAGTCCATACCCAATGTAGCGTCAAAACTCTACATGTTAATCAACACAAATGCAAAAGGAAGTCGGTGACTGGCAACCTCTATGTCACAACCCCGACACCCCTGTTCCAAAACAATTTCAGCACCAATAGGTGACTCTACATTGAGTGGAGAAGCTAACCGAGTCAACTCTAACCCCAAAGCCGATGCAAATGCAAATGAGACAAATGCATGGGATGCACTACTATCAATCAACACATGAGTAATACAATTGCTTAACAAGAAAGTACCCCTCTCTACCGAACGCGCTGGTACTAGGTCTGGCGGGATAACATTATACACACTCCCTAAAGGTCTCTGCTTAACCAGCTCACTCCTAGGAGCATATGTTTGATGTACTGATTGAGTCGAAAAGGCTCCATGATTGGCCCTCGAAGCCTGTACTGATTGTGCAACCTGGTGGCTCTGTGTCTACCTCGAACTAGACACACCAGGTGTGCCACCCAACTGTGGGCAAAACCTCTTCATATGCCCTGATTGCCCATACTGATAACAAGTGCGCGGCTGTCCTCTCCCCTAACTCTAGCTCTAAGAATGAGTCGAAGACGATGCAGTTCGCTGCCCTCCTCCTCTCTGCGGGCAAGCTGGAGACTTATGGCCCAACTGGCCACACTTAAAACAAGTGAAATCTTCCTAACCACTTCTCCCAGAACCTGAGCTCAGTACTAGAAAAGTGGACCTCGACTGAGCTCCTTAAGACTACTGTGAGTTAGAACCCCTCTGCTTCTTACTATCCCCTTAAACATCCTGACTCCTCCTAGAACCCCTCATCCGCTTCTCCTCCATTTGCATCACGATCTCAAGATGAGCCGCTGACTCTACAAGTAGCCTGTAATCTCTAATCATTGAACCGGTTACCTTGAAAACAAGCTCGGTCCTTAACCTTTTCTCAAACTCCACACAACGGCGCTTCTTTGTCGCCACTAACTCTGGTACAAACCTAGATAGACTAGTAAATGTGGCCTCAAACTCGGCCACTAGTGTGTTCAACTACTTGAGCTGCGAGAACTGATCTCTCAACTTCTCCCTAACAGTGGGGTGCAAGAACTTGTCCTGGAAGGCATCGACGAAAGCCTCTCAAATTGCTACAATGCGCCCACGCGGATACTTCCACCATTGACCCGCATCTCCCTTTAACTGGAAGGATGCCAAGGTCACTCTCAAACCACCATCTTCGATGCCTAGCATCTTAAAAGTCTTCACCATTTGTTCGAGCCATTAATCCGCTTTCAAAGGCTCTTTAGGTTTACCGACAAACTTGTCCAAGTTGGACCGAAAAAACTCTCTCTTCAAGAATGACGACCCTGCCTCAGCAACATGGGCCTGGACTTGATTCTCAGCCTAGAGAATGTCCTCAAATTCCCACAATGCTTTGGTCATCTCACGAGCAAAGGTGCCCATTGCCTGCCGACCAACTGGTTGGTCACATTGGCCTAGCCAACCCCTTTCTCTTGTGATAGAATATTATCCGGTAAAGGCACCTCATGACTTCTAGGCCTACCACGCCTACCACCACGACATCCATTTCTTGACATCCTAATAAAGGTAAAAAAAAAGATTAGCACATTTACAAATGTGTCAAAACTAACTCACTCGCGTCCTAATGTAGTGGATAACAGTAATTCACTCCACATAAGCACGTAGTCATATAAACACATACGAATTTTTTTCGTAGATAATCGCCGTTCAGCGGCGTTGCTAGAGTTCCAATTAAAAATAGTAGTGATCAGGTGCTCTTCTAATAGAACTTCTAGAAACCCATATACCCAATCAATATCCTAGAAATTAAATCTCATATCCATATAATCACATAAGCATGTTATCACACAGCATACCATAAATACAAATGTCTCTATTAAGCGAGACAAACCCATTGTGATAAGAACCACTTCCCACGTAGCCAAAGTATTCAAACTCGGTACTCTTACATACCAAGTTGTAACACCCCAAAATAAATACAATAAACCATCTACGACGATAAGTAAATAACAACATAAATCAGAGTATAATATCCTTCCATTACATAAGGCTCAATTGTACAAAAGGGTGACACATACGAGTATATATCCATAAGTCCTAACCCTAAATCTATAGCATGTGTCAACAACAACAAAGATATAAAATAGAAGTTAAACAGATAATTAAAATGCCCTGACGGCTACAACTTTCCAAGACTATACTTGATTACATCAAAATGGATTTTAAATCCAATACAAGATAAGCCCTAGACTTGTATAAAATAATTACAACAAGGAAACAAAATGAAGGTCTTTGCTCCAATCCTCCCAAACTACTGCATTGGCGGAGGCACCTCACCAACACCTAAAAATGGTTGTCCCATATAAGGTGAGCCAAAACGCTATAGAAATAATCCAACACAATATATGAATCTTAACAAAGATATAAGGTTTTATGCATATGCAATGCCCATGTCAAAACATTTTATACTTCTTTCCAAAACAATGTCATGTCCAGTTTATATCACATTTCTCAAAGTCATGTCCTTTATAATAGAAAACAAGAGGGAAATATCAAACCTGTATAACCTTTTACGGATATTTTATCTGCGGGAAACTGTCAAACGGCACCCACGTAAACATAGCCTATACAAGCACTACTATTGCCATTTTACAGATATTTCGTCCACGGGAATTGGCACCCATGTCTATGTGCATTTTTCGAGACTTTCACCCTGGATACACAGGCCAACTTGCTTTGGTGATATACATCTCTTTCCCACGTTCACCATTTTTTTTCAAAATCATATACATTTGTAATGTATTAAATGAGCAACAATGGTCAATGCATATGGATGAGAAATTAGTTTCAATTCATCTATTCCTCATGCAATCTCTACAATAATTATAGCTATCTTCCACCAATAGCCCAAAACAGATATTTCTAAACAGATATAATATAGCGATCCTGGATTTACCCTTGTTGTACAGTGATCCGGACATGTGTCCGTGGATGTTGGTAGTTGATTATTATCTTGTTTACATCCTTTTACTTCGTATTTGAGTTGTAGGATGTGTTGGGCAGGTTTGTTACAGGTTGGTTGAGTTTAGAAACCAAAACTAGCTGCCCAGATTTTGACCTGTCCGCTCGAGCGGAGGTTCTGGCGCTCGAGCGGGAATTGCACCCATCCAGTATTTCCTGTGCAGTGTTGGACGCTCGAGCGTGGATTTGGCCGCTCGAGCGGGGTTGTGTGAGTGCCGCTCGAGCGAGGAGTTGGAAGCTCGAGCGAAGACCTGGTTCTGTAAAAGTTCTGGGAGTGTGTATCCGCCGCTCGAGCGGGATTGTTGACGCTCGAGCGGGAGTCTGTGAGTGACGCTCGAGCGGGGTGTTTGATGCTTGAGCGGGGCGACTGGGTTTAAGTTCCGAGTTTTGACTTTTCAAATCACTTTTTCACTTTCTCTTCTCTCTCCTACTTTTCAAAAAACACCATTGTTGAGCCTCTCACTCTAGAACTCTACCTTCTCTCTAGGTTTTGATCTAGTATGAGTGATTTGCTCATCTTTGGCCTTTACAAAAAAGTTGTTGATCGTTGAGGGCTACATTTTAATCTGAAAATTTCGGGATTTGGAGCACGTTGGGTTTTGTCATCTTCTCCCTTGGGGCTCCGAATTTGAGGTAGGGATATCCTACTCCTCTCTATGGATTTTGTCTTTAAATTTTGGTATTTTGAGATGTTGGGGTTGGTTTGGTAATTTTGTGAAAGTTTGGGGCTTTTGTGCTATTTTACAAATGTTGGGGTTTTATTTATAATAAACCTAGATGCATGTTTGGTATAGAGGAATGGAATAAATGTTGAATCATTGATGAAAATGGGACCTAAGGGTTGTAATGTTAATTATGAAAAATGACCTAATTACATTGATTGATTAATTGGGGAAATTAATTGTGAGAAATGAGAAAATGAAATGGAATTGTTGAGATTGGGAGTGCATGGGGTTAAAGGGTGTAGTTGAATTGTTTATCACACACCGAATTGAAATGTTGATTGAATATCCATTTGTGCATTTATTTTCTGTTTAGAAATAACTGCTTTGGGCTATCGGTGGAGGATAGTCGTGATTGTTGTAGACAATGCATGATGATTAGGCAAACGGAAACTAATCAATGGAATGTGTCATAGAATTTGACGGTTGATAGAATACATTAACTGTATGTATTGAGTGATTGTATATAGAACCAATGTGTTTGTATACGTTATGTGTAGAGGAGGAGATGGGGGATGTACTCTGCGGTTTAGGGGAAGATGGGGGATGTACCTCTAAACCGGATAGTATTGGGAGAAGATAGGGGATGAACTCCGTAGATACAGCTCATATGCTTGTCTAGAGAAATGAAGATAGAGCTAATATGCTTATCTTTGTGAAGTGTGGATACAGCTTATATGCTTATCTGTGAATGTGGGATATTGTTGTTATACATATCTGTTGGGAATGTGGATATAGCTTATATGCTTATCTGTGAATGTGGGATATAGTTTTTATACATATCTGTTGAGGTGATGATAGAGCTAATATGCTCATCTGTTGAAAAAGGGAAAATGAAAAGTAACTTGCACTCATAAGTCGGATGACATAAAATGTGATTTATGTGGATGTATCAGTGTTGGCCATCTATCAATTGCTAATCTTTTAGTCATTGTTCATGGTTGGTTTAGTGTATTTCTACTGGGCTGTGGCTCACCCTATATGGGAATATCATTTTCAGGTACAGGTAGCATGCCACCTCCAAGGTCATAGCTTGGGAGGCTAGAGGCGAGCAGATTGTTGTGGTTTTAGTTCCTTTTTGATGTATTACATGTGTATTCAATCCGAGGGCTTAATGTGTAGATGAGTTAGCACTCTTTTGTTGTAACCAAGTGTTAACTTGGAAAGCTGTAAGCCCGTAGGGCATTTTTTGCTTTTGTTGTTAACATGTAATACTTTTGTAATGAAACTCTGATGAATAGAAGAATGTGGTTATTTCATTTGTCAATGAATGTCTTATTTGATGGGTTTAATGTTATTATTTTGAGGGCGTTACATATAAAATCTCCAATACCGATAAACATTCCGAATTTCAAGATGAGTAATAATACATATCCAACTCCACCATCCATATCAATATCCATCCAATTTCACATTTCCAACATCAATTTCATTTATTTATACAAAACAAATATTTGAGCCATTTAGGGCGAAGCCCCATTTTTCTTCCAAAATTCATTCCAAGTATCAAAATCAATAATTTGATCACAACTCAAACTCATTTCCAGTTCCACCATTTTCAATACATCCATTTGAAAACCCCTCTTTTGGTTTTAAACCAAAACCCTAGGTTTGTTCAAAATCCTCCAAAACCACAAGATTGTTTTATGAAAACAAATAGATAAGTTAAAAATCATAAAAGAGTGTAGAGGATCCCTACCTCAAAGTTAGAAGACGAGAAAAGCACGGGTGAAACTCGGATGAAAGCGAAACTCAACTCTATTTGAATGAAAACGGAACTCTATGTGAGCTCTATCTTTTTAACAAAGGAAGTAGGGTGGAGAAATCAATAGATCTAGGTGTATTTGTAGAGAAAGAGTGAGTTTTAGAGAGAGATAGTCTAAATCTAGGTTTTTGAAAGTTTAGAGAGAGATGAAAAAGTGATGTAAAAAATGACTTTTACGAACTGATATATGCACAGACTACTCGAGCGTAAGAAGTGATGTTCGAGCATCCAGACACAAAAATAATTACCGCTCGAGCGTAGAAAGTGACGCTTGAGCGTCAAGACACAAGGAAAAAGGACATCACCGCTCGAGTGCAAGAAGTGACACTCGAGCATAAAATACAACCTCCCAGTAGTTTTATAGACAGAAGGCTAACGTTCGAGCTCACGATCGCTCAAGTGTAGAATACCCTCCCCCAGTAGTTTTGCAGACTTGCAAAAGTACTAAAAATTCCCAAAGACCACTCGAGCGCAAAAAGTGACACTCGAGCGTAGTAGCAAAATTCTGGACAACAAGATTTTTGAAAAACAAGGTACCAACATGTTCCAAATGCAACTAACACAACCCAAAAGCCAAATTGAAAGAGGTATAAGGGGAAATAAGATATAAATGACTATACATGGCAATGAAACTCGGATCCAAAATATCAAATAGTTTGGGTCCAAATCAGAATCGTTATAATCCTTCAAACCTGTTGATTTTATATAAAATCGGGTAAATTATACTTATCTCCCTGAGGTTTCTAACAATTAGAAGAACCTCCTTTGTAGTTTCAATAACTACACTAACCTCTTTTATTTTTCAAACTATTATCAATATTCTTCGTAGAAATGGCGTTATTTGGGTGTGAAAATCACCATGCTACTCTTTGATTTGCATGCGAAAAGAGGAAAATATCCATAAACTAACTCATTTATTATCAACATGAGTAAATTATACTTACCACCCCTAAGGTTTTGCATATATATTATTAAAGACCCATATATATTTTAGCATTATTTATTTAATAAGATTCTTAAATTTCATGCAATATAACATAAAACCCTTAAATTGTTAAGACATTATTAAAACATTTAATGTAAAAATAAATAAATAAATAATTTTCATTGATAAAATATGTAAAAATAAACAATCTCTCTAAAATTAATGTTAGAAAACTTCCTAATAATTTAATATAAGACTTATTCCATACTACATAACAACGTAAGATTTATCATTTTAAGGAATGTATTAATTGATTTTTTTTAAAGTTCAAATAAATGGAATAATTTTTTTTCTACAATTTGCATTACTTATTTATTCATATGTAAAAAAATATATTATTTTATTTTTTCTCAATCATATATAATTCTCAAATTTTTATTTTTATTTTTGAGTCATTAAAATTCTAGTTGATGCATATTAAAAAAAATGCCCGTTAATATTTCTTACATGATTAAAAAATTAAAAAATAAATATAGAAGTAAAAAATTTTTACCTCTACAGAGGTTTCTGACAATTAAACCAAACTGATTCATTATCAACATTAATCTCAATCTTAAATGCACTAAATTTAATATATCTTATTAAATATATATGAAATTATTATTTATTTTTCATAACTGTAACGCCCTCAAAATATAAGATAAGCCAACCATTCATAAAGTCCATAATCATAGGAGAAATATTATATTGCCATTCATCAGAGTCCTCTTTACAAAAGATATTACATGCATTACATTTTCATAAACTTTAATCTCGAAACTATAGCATGTAACTCTAATTTCTTTCAACAAAAATGAGTGCTCAAAAGGCTTACAGCTTTCCAAGTTAACACTTGGTTACAACAAAAGAAGAGTTCTAACTCTTTTACATATAAAGCCCTTGGCTTGAAGTTTTACATTTAACACCAAATAAAATATACAAAATGGAGTCTTCAACCCCTAAACCTCCCAAGCTATCTCCTTGGAGGTGGCATGTCCCCCGTACCTGAAAAATGGTGTCCCAAGTAGGGTGAGCCAAAGCCCAATAGAGATATGCTAAACAGTATATTAGAATTAACTAAAACATTAGCATCCGATAAATGTTTAACACTTAAAACCAATTTACACCTTTTCCATAATCAATTAACATTGACATTACACTTCCATTCACTTACACTTATTTATCCAAACCAATTCATGAACATAGTTCATCATCATCTAAACAATTCCAAATGAGACTACAACTCATTTATTAATACTTCAATCATACACATTTATTCACGCACTTCCATTTCTTTGCCATTTATTTTATGGAACTACATCCGAGGGAACCAGCACCAACATATATATACGATTTCGAGACTTTCACCCTGGACACTCCGGCCAACTTAGTTATCAATGGAGTCCATCCCCTTTCTCCTCCCAAACAATGGAGTACATCCCCTATCTCCTCCCAAACAAGATACAAATACAATGTATTCAAACACGTTGTCATATACAATGACTAATTAAATCACATATTCAATGTTTAAATCCAACCATCATATTCAATGACATATTCCAATTGATTAGTTTCAATTCACCTAATCATCATGCAATTTCTACAACAATCATGGCTATCCTCCACCGATAGCCCAAAGCAGATATTTCTAAACAGGTAAATAAATCTATCAAAAGATAATTTATCACTTTTCCAAAGGTGAGTAGTTCATTAATCCAACTACACCATTTAATCACAAGTTCCTTCAATTCCATAATTTCCAAGCCAAACTAGTTATTTATACACATAACTTATTTAATCAATTTAGGGAAAATCTTCCCCTTTATCAAATATTATACCGAAGACCAAATTTCATCAATTTTTCTCAAGCCTTAACATATTCAAGACCCCTCATGCCCATAAAGGACTTAAATAGGAAACCCCTCTTTTACATACATAGGAACCAACCAAAAATTTACAAAAAACCTTCTAAAGTCAAACCATCTATACAAGATTACAATATCTATGTTAAAACCCATATAGGAGAGTAGAATGTCCCTGCCTTAAGCTTAGAAGAGAAAGAAGGAAGAAAAACCCAAACGTCGACAGAGGAGAAACCAAGCTTTGTTGCGATCAAAATGAAGCCCTCGACAAGCTCTACACTTTATCTCAAAGGAGCAAGGTGAGGAGAGGCCTTCAACTAAGTAGATCTAAGGATCTATGAGTGAAAAGTGACTTTTTTAGAGAGAGGGAGAGTGTTTCACGGTTTAGAGGAAGGAAAGAGAAGAAAAACATAAAGGGAAGGGTAAAGTGAGAGCCTATTTGTAGCACTAGGTAAAAGTAGAAATAAACCCCAAAGTCAACCCAAAATATCTAGTCAAAATATCCTCAAAAAGTAGCCCAAACCGACAAAAAAAATATGGAAAAAGGTCGCAGGTGTCGACCCCTGCAACAGAGGTGTCAACACCAAAGAGGAAAAAAATCTAGGAACACTATGTTTGACTGCACTGCAGGGGTCGACCCTAAGATAGGAGAGGGTTGACCCTATCTCCCAACAACCAACACACAGACATAAAAGGGTCGACCCTCTCCCAGTCTGATAGGGTCGATCCTCCTCCAGTCTATGTCTACCCTATCTTCCAGCAACACTTCCAGAACTTCACCAACAGGTAAGGGTTGACCCTAGAATGGAATTTCTAAGTCCCCAATGAACTTTTGGCAAGAATAAGTGTGAACAACCAAACCCAACAAAAAATGCCGTCGTTAATAGTCTTTTTTTTTTTTTTTTTTGCAACGGCAAGAACACTATTTTTGCGACGGTGTGGTGCTGTCGCAAAAAGTATTAAAAATATGAAAATTTCTATTTTTGCGACAGTGTACTACCGTCGCAAAAAGTATTAAAAAAATAATAAAATTTCTATTTTAAATAATAAATTTCTATTTTTTGCGACAGTTTAGTGCTGTCGCAAAAAGTAAAACCTGTAACAAAATCAATAAAAAATATTAAAATTTTCTGTTTTTTGCGACAATGTAGTGTCGTCACAAAAAAAAAAAAACATCCTGCGATAAAATTATTAAAAATATTAAAATTTCTCCATACTAATTACATAATAATATAAAAATTCCTGTATAAAAATAATAATTTCTCCATAATAAAATATTCTTCCATTCATAATTACACGTCAACAAAATTATTTCACTATATAATGTTCCATAATACATATATAATGTTTAAATACATAATTTTGTTCATAATTCAAAATAACATAAACCAAAATTAAATGTTTTTCTCATCATTCTTCGTAAATAACAAAAAAAAAAGTTCATCATGCTAATCCTTCTCTATTTGCTCTAACATCATCTTTAATCTTGCATTTTCTTGTCTCACTTCTGTCATCTCAGCTGTTGCTGATTCAAGTTCATCATGCTAGAGGAACAAAAAAATATTATATATAAGTTAATCAATTATGGTAAATTCAAACGTATATTCCAAGTTTCCAACATACAATCTCACAAACTAGAAAAGAACTAGAGTATATATAAGAAGAACAGATTTAATTTATGAGAAGTTAAAGAATTCAACACACAAAAAAAAAAAATGTAATGAAAGACATCATTTACCTTTTTGACTTCAGCTAAATAAAGAATTTAGTCCACAACTTATCTAATTTGTGTTTAAATGTTCCAAACACCTCCTTCCTTTCAAATTTTATAACCGAAAAGAGGTACTTTGCTTGAAATTTAGATAAAATTTGGATAGAAACAGAGTTGGAACCATTTAGATCAATTAAATTGACAGAATTGAAATATTATAAACCAAAATGAAACATAAGGCATATTTTAAGGACAGACAATATATGTAACCATTTTTACTTTTGTGGTCTGCAATAAAATTTGAGGTATCAATCACTTGGGAAAGATAACCCTTCAATTTAATGCTTCAATTACTTATATCAATTTATCTAAAACTTGCCTAATGATTCAAACGTCTATATAGAGTTGATGGGCTCTGAAGACCTAGGGATCGTAAGATCACAAGAATTCAAATCAAACAAATTTTTAATACATAAATTCAATATTCTTTTGGTGAAAAAAATGGGCACAAAAATTTGAAGTCATCACATGGCAAGATTAATTAGTATATTTAGATTCCTAGAGCATTCAACAATGAGATACCAAGAAAAAGGGTAATCAATGGCTTTGGTCAATTATAACCTGCTGATAAATAAAATATGAGACAATTCATAAATGTTAAGGTTTTTTTTATTGCAATTGAATCGGACTTTATCCATTTTGTCTAACTATTTTTTACATATTATATTATCACAATGTTAAAACAAGTTCTTGATTAAGGCCCTTCTTGTCTTTTTTTTTCAACGCACATAACTAATTACAAAATGGATTACAGAATACTATAGTCATATACATCAGACACACGCCACGGAAATGGTTCACTTCACCATTATGTTCCGTGATTCTGTGTCCATAGAATTATTGTTTCTCTTTCTTTTCTATCAATCTGCTTGCTACCTAAATTATGAAAACATGTAAATTTATTGTCTGATTTCAATAATTTGTTTACGGTCTGTTTGAATAGAGTGAAAAATATGATGAAGAATGAAAGAAAATTTAGTTTCACACGTGCATTTGGTTAAGATGAATTGTTTGTGAGAAAGTAATAAGAAAATTGAGACGATAAGAACAAGCTAGAGAAGAAAAAATATATATGTTGTAGGAAACTAAAAGCCAAGTTACAAAGGCTGAACTTTCGAGTGCATTTTGAGGTTTAGTGAAGATGGTTTCGTGTCATTGTAATAGCAAATTCTGTGTTTAATTACCTCTTTCCTAGTGCCTGAGCTCTTGAGGTTTGGTGAGGATGACTTTGAAGTGCTTTCTTCACAGAATTGTCCTCTTGTTCCACCCTGAAAACACGTAAATGAAAATTTTATGCCATTGATCTTCAAAACATTGATATACAAAGCACTATCTTTTTTTTCTTTTTTCTTTTTTTCTATTACAATTAGTAGAAAGGGAATAGGAAAAGAGAAAATTGCATCACTTCAAACGCACTTCAAATATACAACCTTTAAATAAGATGACAATTAAAAAAAATGAAATAAAAGACCTAGGAACAAGCAAGGAAGATTTTTAACCCCCAACAACACGTTTGATGGGATCAATTTGTAATGTCTCTAATGAACGCAATGATAATTTCAAATTTAAATGGCCTTAAACATCAATCAGTGAGTCCAGATCAAGTTTAAACGAAAATTTAAATTGAAGAAACAAAACCACTTACAAATTTCAGAGGGCTATATCATATTTTTTTAGATAGCAACATCAAAAAAAAAAAAAAAAAAAAAAAAAAAAGGAAATACCATGAAAACATATATCTCTCCACCAAAAAAAAGAGTATGGATAGCATTTCATGGAAGCTGAAATGATTAGAAACTTCAGTGAAGTACCATATGGATAGCATTTCACAAGTATCTATCTACTTTCAATGTGAAATATAAATTTGACTTTTCTAAGACAGAATGAGCAACAAAGGAAGAGAAAAATACAAACTACCTCTTTGAGGTGCCATTCCCAAATATTAGTAATAAATACTTATCTGTCAAGCTGTTCAAGTTTAAATTAACGATTTTGTTTTTTTCAGTAGCAGGTATCCTATCTTTGATGGATTTCAATGTGACTTCAACATGACAAAAGAAAGTAACTGACCAAATAATGACCAGTAAGAGACTCCCTATCGGGGCTTGCAAGTTGCAACAAAAAAACAAAGGATACATTTTACAAAGATTTTAATGCGAACTAAAAACAATCTCACACTTGAAACAACATGCTGATCTCACTCTTTCCCAGTAGGAACAACAGGACAAACCAATGCAGTTCACACAAACTAAACTAGTCCAGTAACGCCTACATCATAAAAAATATCCATTAACCAATTACAGAGTTTAGTATTAGCATAATGAAGGATCGTGCCCACTACTATACCCAATTTTAACAATATTAAGCTTCATCGACTGGAACTCGTTCATACAGTTTGCAATAGACTGAACATTTTCTCAAAATTTTCCACCTGTAAAAGACACTTTCATCTGAATTGAGCAAATCAAGTTAAAAGCATACTTTGTTACAAATCCCTTGGTTGATAATATTATCACATTGTGTCTATGGGGTTGCCATAGTCAAAGATGAGCGAAGATGAAAACAAGCAATAGGCCAAATAATTACCAGACCTCATCCTCAAACCATTTGAGTTGTAACAGTCACAAATTATTATTCTAAGAAAAAACCAAATTTCCCCCTTTCTTATTATCAAGTTAGTCTCAAATGTAATACATATCAAAATGTACTTCTATTTATGCCTGTGTCAGGTAAAATTTCAGAGAAGAGGAACAAAGGTACTCACTTTAAACCACCAATTTTACACTACAAAATGCTTGACACCACCGAATGACCTCGCAACCTTACTCCAGTACTTGTAATGCCTCTCTTCGTCCCTTGAACCAAAGTCAGGGTCTGCTTGAAAGAATACCTTCCCATCTCAAAACAAACAATACTAATCGAATGGAGATTCGGAGTACAAATCTCCAACGACTCTACCTCATTACGAGAATAGAAGTTCCAGAGCGACAACATCTTCAACTTTGAAGAACATATCTTCAAATTCTGCATCCCATAACAAGACAGAAGAACCAAAGTCTCCAAATTCGAACATCCCGAATTCAAACATTATTGGATTTAATTATATCAGAAAGGGAAAAAATGGAACACTCATATTGATCAGCAATCAGTGGCTTATAATGACCAGTAACTAAAGGATCTTTTACAAATTCTTAGTCATCCTCATACCAGTGGCTTATGTATCAAACAAAGGGTTAGAAATCAAAGAAATAAAATACCTCATAAAATACCTCACACATTTTTACAAGGTAAATAATAATAATAATAATAATAATGTTAAGCAATAGTCTAGCATTAACATAACAAGTTTTGAAACACACAATTCTCCAACCAAAACCCACAAATTTTTTAATGCCAACCTATTCAAAACCTCTTAAAATCAACAATACGCCCACTTCTTGAAATGATTTCCTAAACCCCAAAATGGACTAATTTTATTCTATTTTGATTCATTCCTTCTTCCCCCATAGAATTCGGAGAGCCCATTAGACCATTTTCACAAACACACTTAATTCCAATCCAGAAGTAATCAAACGAAATAAAATCAAACAGTTTCAGAATAGAAATCGCATCCAATCCAATTTGTTTCACAGAAAGAGAGAGAGAGAGAGACCTTCTGAAAGAAGGATGTTTGCGATGCTTTTCACCGGACCCATTGCCCTCCGAACTACCCTTGGAGTCCTTTTGCTGCCGCTTCTGCGACATTACCGATGCTCGTAGAAAACAACCACCACCACTAATAAGCTGCTATGGCTATGGCGGTGGGGGAAACATAGAGATATAGAGGAACCATTTCAACCCAGTCGATAGAGGAACCGACTGGAATGAGAGAGTCGAAAAAAGAGTCAAAAGAAGCATACCGTCTCGCCGCTGCTAAACTAGTCTCGCCGCCAATTGAAACCCTTCCCCTTCAACCCCAGTCTCTCTTCAAACCCCCTATCTTCTCTCTCTCAGATTAAGGTTTGCTCACTGTTTTGAAAGTGTTGTGAAATTAAGGGCTCTACAAACCTGAAAGGAAATGAAAAAAAAAAAATTGGAAAAAGACAGAGGGAAAAAATGGAGGAAATTAAGTTTGGGCGGGCCGTCGGGTGAGTCAGTGAAAAAATAGGGAAATTTGTTTTATTTTATTTTAATGATTTTTTTTTTATTTGGTAGAAGTAGGGGTAATATTTTAATGAAAAATATTTTCTGTTAAAATAAAGTTAATTTTTTATGGTCAATGAAAAATATTTTTTTGTGACCTATTTTTTTTGTTATTAAAAATCAAGAGCTAATTTTTTGTGGTAGAGAAGAGGGGGCGGCACTAGTAGTGAAGGTGGTGGATAAGAGGTGATAGTGGTGGTGGCAGTGGTGGTGGTGATGGCGATGGCAAAGGATATTAGTGGTGAAGTTGTAGTAATGGTAGAGGAGATGGAGTGGCGGTGGTGGAGAAGAGGCAATAGTAGTAGTAGTAGTAGTGGTGGTGGTGGTAGCAATGGTGGTAGTGGTAGTGGAGTGGTAGCGATGGTGGTAGTAATGGCAGTCATAGAGGTGGAGTGGCAACAGTGGTAATAATGGTGGTAGTGGAATGACATTTGTAGTAGTGGTGAAGGTGGTAGAGGAGATGGGTGGTGAGAGAGAGATGAGTGAGAGACAGATAGAGAAGAGAGAGAGAGAGATAGAGAAGAGAGAGAGAGAGAGAGAGAGAGATAGAGAGAGAGAGAGAGAGAGACAGAGTGATGAGCGAGAAAGAGGCAAAATGGTCACTAAAAGTACATTTTCTTGTAGTGGAGAGCTCGGTAAATAGAGAAGAGGGAAGGGAGAGAGTGAGCAAGGTGAAGAGAAAGAAGAGATTGAGAGAAGAGAGATGAAAAAGATAGAGAGATGAGAAATGAGCGAGAGACAAAGAAAGAGAGACAGACACAAAGACTGACAGATAGAGAAAAGTGATGAGTGAGAGAGAGAAGAGAGAGAGAGAGAGAGAGAGAGAGAGAGAGAGACAAAAAGAGAAAGAGACAGAAAAGAGACAAAGAGAGAAGAGAGATGAATGAGAGAGACAGAGAGAGATAGAGAGAATAGAGATAAGCGAGAGAGACATAGAGAGATAAGAGAGATAGAAAGAAGATAGATGAACAAGAGAGATAGAGAGATGAGAGATGAGTGAAAGAGACAGAGAGAGAAAAGAGATGAGAGAAGAGATAGATGAGTAAGAGACACAGAGAGAAAAAGAGAGACAGATAGACAGACAGACAGATAGAGAAGAGTGATGAGTAAGAGAGAGAAAGAGAAGAGAGAGAGGAAGATGACAAAATGGGTGAAAAGAGGTAGACATAGAAAGAGGGGGAAAAATAGCGAAAAGAGATAAACGAGAGAGAGACAGAGAGAGATGAGCGAGGAACGAGAGAGATAAAGAGAAGAGAGATAGAGAGAGATAGAGAGAAGAGAGATGTGCGAGAAACACAGAGAGAAAGAGACAAAGACAGAGACAGACAGACAGACAGATAGAGAAGAATGATGAGTGAAAGAGAGAAAGAGAAGAGAGACAGAGACACAGAGAGAAAGAGAGAGATAGACAGACAGAGAAGAGAGACAGAGACATAGAGAGAAAGAGAGAGATAGACAGATAGAGAAGAGTGATGAGTGAGAGAGAGAAAGAGAAGAGAGACAGAGACACAGAGAGAAAGAGAGAGACAAACAGACAGAGAAGAGTGACGAGTGAGAGAGAGAAAGAGAAGAGAGACAGAGATAGAGATAGAGAGACAGGAAGATGAAAAAATGAGTGAAAAAAGAAATATTATATCAAAAGAGTAAGACGACGTTTTTTTTTTTTTTTTTTGTGTGACAAAAAAATACCGTTGCATTTATTTAAACCATTTTATGACTATATATATATGAAGGCATCTCAAAGCCACAATATATATATATATATATATTTTACTCTTTTTTTTTTACAACGGTACCTATTACAGTCATAAAAAACTCTTCTTTTTTTTTTGCGGCTACAGCTAGTGCCATCGCAAAAACTCTATTTTTTTGCAACAGCAATCTCTACTGTCGCAAATACTTTATTTTTTTTGCGACGGCAAGTTGTGCCATCGCAAAAAGTCATATTTTTCGCGACGACAAGTTGTACCGTTTCAAAAAGTCACATTTTTTTGTGACGGCAAGTTGTCTCATCTCAAAAAGTCACATTTTTTGCGACGGCAAGTTGTCCCGTTTCAAAAAGTCAATTTTTTTTGCGACGGCAGGCTGTGCCGTCTCAAAAAGTTACATTTTTTGCGACGGCAAGTAATGCCGTCTCAAAAGGTTACATTTTTTGCAACGACGAGTTGTGCCGTCGCAAAAAGTCAAATGTACCGTCGCAAAAAGTTTCGTCTCTTATTTTTTCATTATAATTGACATTGTAAGCCTAAGGACTATGGTTGTTTTCGTGATTAATATAATTTTAAGTGATGATACTACTTCTTTTCAATTCTTGAGTATTATTTTATACGATAAATTACACTTACCTTTCTTGAAGTTTTTAACAATTATAGAGACCTCTATTGTAGTTTTAATAATTACATTAACCTCCCTTACTTTTAAAACTATTATCAAAATTCCCTCACTGTTAGGCTATTTAACAGAAATTGTTGATGTCATAGGATATAATTTCAAAAATGACAAAATTACCCATTAGTTAACTTATCTATTCAATTGAAAAATTTTACTCATCTCTCTTGAGATTTTTGCATATATATTTTCAAAGGCCTATACAAATTTTAGCATTATTTAATAAAATTCTTAAATTTCATGCAATAGTAAATAAAACCCTTAAATTGTTAAGATATTATTAAATCACTTAATGAAAAAAAAAAACCTTAATTTTTATTGATAACGTAAAATTTATCATTTTAAGTAATGCATTTATTATTTGATTTTTTTTTAAAAAAGTTCAAATAAATAGATTTATTTTTTTCCCAACAATTTGCATTACTTATTTATTCATATGTAAAAAAAATATTATTTTATCTTTTCTCAATCATATATTATTCTCAAATTTTAATTTTTTATCTTTGAGTCATTGAACATCTAGTCGATGCATATTTAAAAAAAAACGCATGTTAATATCTCTTACATGATTAAAAAAAAGTAAAAATAAATGTAGAAGTAAAAAAAATGAAATCACCTCACAATAAATGAAAATTAGTTGGTAGGAGATGAAGGATCAAGAAATCATTTGAGAGTAATAAACAATTCAAACAATTTATCATTTCTTACACCTAAAATTAAAATTATCATTACTTGAATGGAGAAATTATCTAAGAATAATAAAATACTTAATTAATTTGTTACGTATGATACCTAATATCTATTTCTCCATCTTTATTGATCTCATTTAAACTACTTTTATTTAATTAAATCTTAAAATTAATTTCTCACCATTAAGGGTTGAATTTTTATTTTATTTTTTTGTTTATAAAAGTTCAAAAACTTGTTGTAGAAAAAAATAGAGTCAAGAAATTACATTTATATTTTGAAAAAGTTATTGTAGCACTTGTGCCCTTTAAAACTTTTGGTAAGTGTATTTGAACCCTTTATTCTATTTTGAGAATCTTTGGTGTTGTTTTGGGTTGGTTTTGGAGGAGTACAATCCGATTTAAACTTGTTGGGTTTGGTTATTCACACTTATTCTTGTCAAAAGTTCCTTGGAGACTTAGAAATTCCATTCTAAGGTCGACACCAGCCTTCCTAGGGTCGACCCTTACCTGTTTGTGAAGTATTGGAAGTGTTGCTAGAAGATAGGGTAGACACTAGACTGGGAGAGGGTCGACCCTCTCATGTCTGTGTGTTAGTTGCTGGAAGATAGGGTAGACACCAGACTGGGAGAGGGTCGTCCCACTTATGTCTGTGTGTTGGTTGTTGGGAGATAAGGTCGACCCTCTCTTGTCTTAGGGTCAACACCTGCAGTGCAGTCAAACATAGTGTTCCCAGATTTTTTTCCTCTTTGGTGTCAACACCTTTGTTGCAGGGGTTGACGCCTGCGACCTTTTTCCAGATTTTTTTTTCGGTTTAGGATACTTTTTGGGGATATTTTGACTAGATATTTTGGGTTGACTTTGGGGGTTATTTCTACTTTTACCTAGTGCTATAAATAGGCTCTCACTTTACCCTTCCCTTTATGTTTTTCTTCTCTTTCCTTCCTCAAAACCGTGAAACACTCTCCTTCTCTCTCAAAAAGGAACTTTTCACTCATAGATCCTTAGATCTACTTAGTTGAAGGCCTCTCCTCACCTTGCTCCTTTGAGATAAAGTGTAGAGCTTGTTGAGGACTTCATTTTGATCGCAACAAAGCTTGGTTTCTCCTCTGTCGACGTTTGGGTTTTTCTTCCTTCTTCCTCTTCTAAGCTTAAGGTAGGGATATTCTACTCTCCTATATGGGTTTTAACATAGATATTGTCATCTTGTATAGATGGTTTGACTTTAGAAGGTTTTTGGTAAATTTTTGGTTGGTTCCTATGTATATAAAAGAGGGGTTTCCTATTTAAGTCCTTTATGGGCATGAGGGGTCTTGAATATGTTAAGGCTTGAGAAAAATTGATGAAATTTGGTCTTCGGTATAATATTTGATAAGGGGGAAGATTTTCCCTAAATTGATTAAATAAGTTATGTGTATAAATAACAAGTTTGGCTTGGAAATTATGGAATTGAAGGAACTTGTGATTAAATGGTGTAGTTGGATTAATGAACTACTCACCTTTGGAAAAGTGATAAATTATCTTTTGATAGATTTATTTATCTGTTTAGAAATATCTGCTTTGGGCTATCGGTGGAGGATAGCCATGATTGTTGTAGAAATTGCATGATGATTAGGTGAATTGAAACTAATCAATTGGATTATGTCATTGAATATGATGGTTGGATTTAAACATTGAATATGTGATTTAATTAGTCATTGTATATGACAACGTGTTTGAATACATTGTATATGTATCTTGTTTGGGAGGAGATAGGGGATGTACTCCATTGTTTGGGAGGAGGAAGGGGATGGACTCCATTGATAACTAAGTTGGCCGGAGTGTCCAGCGTGAAAGTCTCAAAATCTTATATATATTTTGGTGCTGGTTCCCTTGGATGTAGTTCCATAAAATGGCAAAGAAATAGAAGTGCGTGAATAAATGTTTATGATTGAAGTATTAATAAATGAGTTGTAGTCTCATTTGGAATTGTTTAGATGATGATGAACTATGTTCATGAATTGGTTTGGATAAATAAGTGTAAGTGAATGGAAGTGTGATGTCAATGTTAATTGATTATGGAAAAGGTGTAAATTGGTTTTTAAGTGTTAAATATTTATCGGATGCTAATGTTTTAGTTAATTCTCATATACTGTTTAGCATATCTCTATTGGGCTTTGGCTCACCCTACTTGGGACACCATTTTTCAGGTACAGGGGACATGACACCTCCGAGGACATAGCTTGGGAGGTTTAGGGGTTGAAGACTCCATTTTGTATATTTTATTTGGTGTTAAATATAAAACTTCAAGCCAAGAGATTTATATGTAAAAGAGTTAAAACTCTTCTTTTGTTGTAACCAAGTGTTAACTTGGAAAGTTGTAAGCCTTTTGGGCACTCATTTTTGTTGATAGAAATTAGAGTTGCATGCTATAGTTTCAAGATTAATGTTTATGAAAATGTAATGCATGTAATATCTTTTGTAAAGAGGACACTGATGAATGGCAATATAATATTTCTGAATAATCGCTGAAGCTTAGAATTTCTGAATGGCACTCATTTTTGCGACGGCACTTTGCAGTTGCTAATAATCGCTGAAGCTTGTTGATCTCCAACCGTATGGCCTTGTGAAAGTAGAGAAAGATTAGAATTGGAGATTTCATGTCATGCCCCAATTTTTAATTACTTGGAAACATTACCAAAAACCTTTAATTTAGATCCTTTTTTTTTTTAATATCTATTACCCTTGAGTAATGGAAACGTAATTACACGTGTTCTCTCTCGCAATGAATATAACAATAATAATAATACATTCCAACTTCCACTGTAGAGCTACAAATAAATAAATACAGACATCAATGTACAAGGAAATTACACATAAGATGTATATAAACTTCTTAACCCTCCAACCAATCAATTCGAATTCTCTTCATGTAAGAAAAATGAAACAATAACGGGTGAGCACAATTGCCTAGTAGGAATCTCATAGTTCAAAATCAATAACCATCCTATAGATAGAAATGATCATGCATGCAGAGTGATACCATATAGTAAAGTGATATTTTGTAATTTCAAAATATTATACGTAGAGTACCTTTTTCTCAAAAGTTCTTTGAACATTTACGGAAAATCTTCAACCGTAAAAATTATCCTTTATTATCAGAAAGCCATAAATCCTTTTTGAAAACAAACATGTTTAAGGAACAACATCATTTTAAATTATTAACCAATTCCAAAATATTCCTCATTTAATTTCCATCTTAACATTCCTCCTTTTTATTTCTATTTTTCCTTTTTACTAATTACATTAATTATAACACCATAACCTCAAGTTCAAGTTCCCTTAATACTCAAAACAGCCCCCATACGCCCATTCCCACCAGTCTATTTGTATTTACTGTAACTCCTTAATGTAGAAATCCAAATCTCCTTTATATTCAATAATAATTATATCACATCTACATTTGCATTATCAATTAAAATCCAACATATCACAACTACATCACATCCACATTTGCATTATCAATTATAGTTCAAACATAACACAAGAATAACAAACCCTTTTTAACACAATGTCTCAATTATTTACAAAACAAAATGCATAATTTTCCCTTATAGTCAGAAGCAATCCAGCGAGTCCATCATTACCAACCTATAATCCAATTACCATTTCATTTTCCATTCTTTCAAACAACGTCATATCAAGCACCGGATCCATTAACAAGTCATCTCCATGAGTCACACGTTTTACCAGTCACAAACCGGAAGGAATGCAGAACCTCACACTTTACCGGTCACAGGCCGAAAGGAACGCGGAACCTCACGCTTTACCGGCCACAAGACGGAACGAACGTAGGACCTCACGCTTTACCGGTCACAAGCCGGAAGGAACGCAAAACTTGTACATATTCCAACATACCATACGCTTTACCGGACGCTACTCCAGAAGGAAGGCGAAACCTATATTAAGCGCCACACTTTGCCGGCTCAATATATAGCGGGAAACGGACCTCGGACAACATTACATTCCATGAATTTTCTTGAGTCATCCGTCATTGTGATTAGCGGGCAAAGCCAACACATTATCCATTAATCCCGTAACACATTCGTTCAAAACACTTCCATAAAGGCATAAAGATTCATCTTTAAAGTGTTCATGATTCTTGGGTTCAAACTATTTCCTTTCTCTTCCATATTGTTATCAAGTCTTCACATTCAATTTTCACAACACATTGATTATCAATTACTATGTGAGACTATAAATTAAATCTCTAACATTAATTTCTTTGATACAACTCCTTCACGTAACACCGTCATTGTAACAACCTGGACCCATGATTAACGTTAATCCATGCTTAAGTATGTTTAACAAGTAATTAAGATGAGGTCATGAGTCAATTACATAAGCATTGCATTATTTTTGTTTATATTTGTTTAACGTAGAAAGATCTGTTCGTGTTTTCGTTTCGGTTTACAAATTGAAGGCCTTATCGATATCCGATTCAGAAATTGACTTAATTTTTGTGTTAAGTAGAATTTTTAAGATTTTATGGTAGGTCCAATTGAAATTCGATTTGGAACGATTAAATTGGATTAACTTAATGCCCACTTGACTAGCCTTAATTAACTATTATTAGGCAAACCTATACAAAGCTTCTTATGTGTTATCACTCCCTCATTTTCTTTCATTTTCAACCCATGATGAGCTCACACACACATATAAACGTGTAGAGAGAGAGAGAGAGAGAGAGAGAGAGACTAGGGATGAGCCTTCAAACAAGAAAATTGCTAGAGAATTAAGGAGACTTGAAGACTTTGAGCAAGAATTCACTAGGATTCAAAGAGTTGAGAACCTAAGGTATGAAATCAAGCCTTTAATTGGGTAATTAGGGAGTTTAACTCATGCATTCAAAAAAATTAAGTAAGTTGGGGCATGAATTAAGCTTAATGAAGTAGTAGGATAGAGTCTACATGCATGCATGTACATTACATTACATTTAGAGCATGTTATCTAAGAATTTGTCCCGTGCATGTTCATATTATAGTTGTAGTCTAAGAATCACAATGTTTTTGGAAAGGAATATCTCATGTGATCATGTTTTGGAAGTTATGAATTCCAATGAATACATTCATGGCATAATTACATCATGTTCTTCCATTTCAAGTTGAATTTTGCATAATTGTCATCCTTTTGGGCTTGAATTTCATGAAAAGATCTTTTATTCTCAATGTTCTTCAAGTTTAGACAAGTTTCCTTAAGTTTTGGGCCTAAATAATGAGTTTTGAAATGTTGGAATCAAGATTTGAAGCTTGGAAGCAATTCTGGAAATTCCAGAATTCTACTTCCACGCTCGAGCAATGGATTCCACGTTCGAGCGACCACTCTATGTCTCACACTTCTGCTCAAGTGACCAAGGGCTGGCTCGCGCATGAAATGCATGCTCCCAGAAGTCCTTATGTTTTATAGCATGCTCGAGCGACAACAGTTATGCTCGAGCGATGGCATGTCTCTCATGCTCGAGCGAATGTCGAGCGAGCATCGAGCGGGAACAACAAGCAACCAGTACTTTTTCAAAAGTTTGCAGACCGCTCGACCGAAGGAAGTTGCAGTCGAGCGGGCCCTCACATTTTGCATGTTCGCTCAACCAAGGAAAGCCACACTCGAGCGTGGACCCTGTTTTCAGCAAGTTTTGAAAAATGTTTTCAAGTACATTTTTGCATCCTCATTTCATCTTAGGCATTCCTAGGCTAAGATTAAAACACTATAATGAGGATAAAGGCCAAAAACACACTAAGGACAAATGAAATAAGTTATGTACAATCTGAGCGTGTGTTCCAATGTATTTATCTATTTTGTTAATGTAGGTCACGCGCCTCAAGTTAAGTTAATTGCTTACTCTACTCACCTATTTGGAGCCACTGGTTATCTGTGAGTAATAACTTAGTAAAGCTATGTTCACATTAAATTATTTCTGTATATGGACTAAGATCTATACCGTGAAAGCTATGTGTTTAAACTATAAATGATTGTCCGCCTTTGGCAAATATTTATGACATTCATCCTATGATTCAAGTTTGCTATCTGTACCCGGACCAGAGGTTCCTTAATGGAATTGGCAAGTTATCTGTACCAGGTTGGAGGTTCCTTTGTGGAACTGACAAGTTATCTGTACCCAGTCCAGAGGTTCCTTTATGAAACTGGCAAGTTATCCATACCCGGCGGAGGTTCCTTTATGGAACTGACATGTACGATCAATGATGTTTTGTATATGATCTGTTACCGCTAACGAATAATCTATGAATGAACAAGCATGATTTTTGAATTTTGTTTATACGTTGAATGAGAACACGAATATGAAATAGTTATATGTACAGACTTAATTGTGGGACATCATTCATTAAATCATTTACTCTGTTATTATCCACTGGGCTTTCGCTTATTATTTATATTATGTATGTAAGTGATCAAGTACGTGACCAGGCTCAGAGTTGAGGACCTGGAGTTTCAGTTTTGTCAGCCAGCCTTTGTGCCTCCCAAGGAGGTTTCGTTTTGTGTTAAGCCTCGAGGCTGTGTTTTGGGAATGTATAAGCTTTTGTTTCTTTTGATTTTCAGACAAGTTTTCGGTTATGCATACACGAAGTGACTTAATTATTGTATTTTGTTTAATCACACATATGGTTATGGAATTTTGAAATTATCAGTCTCATGCATGTCTTCACAGCTCGTTGGACTATGTATATTTCATATATTTGCTTCCAAAGCCCCTATTTATATGCTATCATGTCAAGAGGCCTTCGGTAATACAAGGATTATTGGCCGATTAGCTCACTAAACCTATAGGGGCGGGTTTGGGTGTGACAGTCATATTTCACAATCTCCCATTTATTATTACTCACACTCATCTTAACCCAATCTTGACTTAACACAATTTAACATAACTCAATGCAATTCAACATAACACAATAAGATTCTCAAATATTCACTTCACGATTTTATCACAAGTCTCACATCATCCTTACCATTAGTAATTTCTTTTCCCCAAGTTTGGTTTCATATTATAACATAATTTAAAATATCACATTGAGGGCTCAATTGCAACTTTTACATAAATTTTCAAACTCTTTAAAATTTCAATTAAACTTGTACATGTGTAATTTAACACCTCAATTTCATGATTCTATTATCAATTTAAGCAAAACCATCATCTATCTTCATAAGCCAAACTAAGGTTTTTAAGAGAAATTAAAGCTTTTCACAAAAACACATTTTATTCCAACCTTTCTATTACTTTTACACCCAAACTCATGACCCAAGATCATAACCCAACAAGTAAACCCAACTCTCTTCAAACCCTAACCCCTAATCTCATGATTCATCACAATATCCATAAAAATATAAACTTTTGTATTTATATAAAGAAAATACCACAAATCTGTCTATAAATGAGGGTATTGAAAAAGAACTAGGAACCCTTACCTCTTGAAGCAAGGAGATGACAGCCCAAAATTCACCGGTGACGAAACCACGAACTATTCGGATCAAAATGAAGCCATTGACGAGATTTATACTCTTTCTCAAAGGGCAAAGGTGAAAAGATCACTCTAGGTGAGTAGATCTAGAGATTTAAATGAAAAAAGTTTGATTTTTTGAGAGAAAGAAGAGAACTCAAGGTTTGAAAGAGAGGAAAGAGGAGAAAAAGTTGAATGAAAATATGTTTGGAGCCTATTTATAGTAGCAATATAATGATAGAATAATAGCCCCAAAGTCAAATAAAAAGAACAAGTCAAAAACCCCCAAAAAGTAGAGCCCAAACCAACCCAAAAAATTGAAAATTATACGTAGGTGTGACTCTTCGGGCAGAGGTGTCGACCTTTTAGGAAGAAAAGCAATCTGTGCAATAGGCAAGGTGTCGACACCTCCCAGACTGGTGTCGACACTAAATTTCAGCAAGCAACTTCCAGTTTCAGCAACATACAAGGGTTAACCCTTCCTAGACTAGTGTCAACCCTTGTGGACAACAACAAAAGGCAGGTGTCAATACCACCAGGGCTGGTGTCAACCCTAAATTCCAACAATACTTCTAGAAACTTCACTAACAGGTAAGGGTCGACCCTTAGGGAGGTTGGTATTGACCCCAGAATAGAATTTCTAAGTTCCTAAGGAACTTTTTGACAAGAACTAGCGCGAACAAACAAACCCAACGAGTTTAAATCTAATTATACTCCTCCAAAACCAACATTCAAGAACTCCAAAGACTCTTAAAAAATGAAAATAAGGGAATTAAATACACTCTCCAATGGATTAAAGGATGAGGGTGTTACATTTCATAACCGAATCGTCCAAACATGCTTTAGATGAAAGTTGGTCCAAAACTCTGACCTTGACGAAATCCCCTGAACAAAGTGGAGAACTTCATCAATAACCCCAGCCACTTCAGAGCCATCATCTTCATCATTCTCGTCCTCATCCTCATCCTCATCATCTCTTTCAACCTCATTGGCTTGGATGGTCTCAAACTGTAACAAATCGGAGGCCAATCGAGAGATCGCAGAGACGGCTTTGTTGGAGAGAGAGAGAGAGAGAGTACTTGAAACTACCACCGATCTCAACTAGATCGTTCCTTATGCCAACGAGTGTTTGAGAAGAGGAATCGAGCAGTGGTTGAGGAAAAGGAGAAGGGGCGAAGATGGCGGCGACGCCGCGGAGTTGGTGGCCAATGGTCTGGCCGAGGACAGAGAGGTCCTCTTGACGCCGATAATGGAGCTATGATTGTCTGAGGAAGGTGTAGAGGGTGAGGATGGAGAAGAGAGGTTTTGATCGTCGAATTGAAAGGGGTTAAAACTCTAGGTTCTCTCACACAATCCATACTCTTCTCAAATGCACAACTGTTGAATGAGAAATGATAAACAAGGGTTATATGTAAGGGCAAAATGGTCATTTTACTTCTGTTGTTAACGATATTAACTGTGCACTTCAATCCATTAACCACATAGGGGTTATATGGTGATATTTGAAAGTCAGGGGATAATTTGCACCGGGCCCAAACTACAGGGGCTAAAGTTAAATTTACCCTATTTTTTAAATATATGGATATGGAACCTCTGTTATAATTATAATCTTATATGAGTCATTGTTGTATACTCTATTTGTATACATATATATATGGACATATCAATGATGTATATTGAGAAATAGCTTTTTCATCCTATGGATGACGTCAAAAAGTTATTCGCCCACAAAATAGTTTTAAATTTTTTTAATGTATATTTTATTTTATTATGTTCGCGATGGTTATATATTTTTTGATAATAATATAATATTTTTTTAATAATTGGCAAATAATTACACAAGTGTTATTTATGCATATACTCAAGTGATATAAGAATGTTATACCATCTCTAATCATTCATCAAATTTTTCATCTAATTTGATTCTAAATTTGAGTAAAAAGAAGATTGATTTTGTATGAATGACTTCAATCCTTTCATTAATTTTTTTTATCAAAATCTTTGTGAAAATTGCCTTCTCGTCTCAAATTTCACTTTTCATCAAATTTGATGATGAAAAAAAAATATAACTCTAATGCTTCATCTTCTTGAATTTTCATCAAATTTGATGGAAAAAAAAAATTCTCCAACGCTTCATGTTTTTGAATTTTCATCAAATTCAAATTTGATGAAGGATTTGATGAGTTCTCAATTTGATGAAAAAATGACTCTTTATTGATTTGATAAAAGGATTGAATATGTTTTTTTTAACACTTTTTCATGGAATGGAGATGCTCTTACCTACAATGGGATGTCTTTGATATCTGTATATCTATACAACATATTTTGTCACCATATATATTTTCACTTTAATTTGTTGTAAACATATATTTAAATGTTTCAGATTTTTCCTTAAATAATATATATTATTAATTATAATTTCATTTTTACTATGTCTTAATTTTTATCTTATTATCCATTTTATAACTTTTTTTCCCTGTATGTTGATGATTCCTGTGTGGGTAATTTTCTGACCACACTGCCTGCCTAGTAATCAGCTGGAGAGCACCGGCAGAATAGATGGTTTCAGCGAACCTATAACAGAAAGAAAAAGGCTCCGACGGTGGCTCTTCCACCCGGGGGCACTCAGACGATCAAGTCAGTATATCTCTCAAAGATAATCAAGTGCTAAACTCACAAGCTTGAGTATAAAACTGCGTACCTTAGACCCGCAGGGGTGCCTCTCTTTTATAGTTTACTCAATCCAAGTCCCACAAGAAGTCTGACTTCTATGGACTCCAATTCAATGTCAACTTTGGACTCTTCAAGAGATAAAGATAAACTCCCTAAGAGCTTTATCTTTATTTTAGCAAAGTCTTCTCTTTACTCTAGGACTCTTGTCCCTTATCTGCTTATATCGGATTCCGATATCTTCGGAGATCACCTCAGCCTTGCCTAGGTAACCTCGGCATAATTACCAGGACGCGTGGCACCTCGGCTGACACGTCGGCATCACCATGCCACGTGTTGGTATACAGAAAAATACATCCCCACAACTGCCCCCTAGGTTCTATTACCTCGGTATTCTGAGGTGATGGAACCTATATCTATATTTTCTTCCAGTACCTCGGTGTGAGAACTCTTCGGCCGAGATCATTCATTTTAGGCCGACATGCCTTCATCAAAGAACAAGAACTTAAACGAACTCCTCCATGCGCATGAGTTGTCATGCACCTTTTCTCAACCGTTCTCCTCACGTGCTTTATCTTTATTGGCCCGTGTCTGTGACGCGCCTGAAAGTTGTATTTCATCCATCTGCGCCATCTGACGTGTGCATTGCTCCAGGCGTAATAAATGCCCTGCTTTTGCCACCGTTTCAAGTTTTTTACAAAACTTTTCCCCCTTTCTTTTCGTCTCTTTACTTTTGCATTCGATTTTCTAGCTCTCTCTCTCTCTAAACTTTCTCAAACCCGCCATTGCTCTAGCTCCAAGCTCTGCAACTGTCTTCATTCTTCCATTCCAGCGAAGCTTTCATCGTTCCGTCCTGTCTGCAACCGTTGCCTTTCCTCGGCGACTTTCATTCCGGCTTCATTTGTTCTGGTAAGCCTCTGTTCCTCTTATTCCCAATTTCTTTTATGTGCTTTCGTTTACTTACTGCCATTATTGCGCTGTTCAAACCTTTGATTTGCTGAACTATTTATCTGGATGCGTCTATTCCATGATTTTACTTACATCTTGAACACTTGTACTGTCTCAATACTTTTTTGCCTTTGTTCTTGAGCCTGTATTTCTTGTTGTTTATGCTTTTGAAAACCATACCTCTGTTCTTGATTCTGAAACGTCGTTCTTTGTTTCTTGTTTCCTGCGTTGTTTTCCAGATCTCTGCCTTTAATTCTTGCTTTCAATCTTTGCCTTCATAGATTTAGGTTTGGGTTTTGTCTGTAGAACCTTCAATTTAGGGAAAACTGAAACAAGCCGTACCAATACTCTCCTAGGTTTTTGCCGAGGTTCCAATAACCCTTTAAGAATACCTTCTTGAGACCTAGCCCTCTGATTTTAGGCCGACGTTATGGGTATGTGGAGACATAGGGTAGATACCCCGACCAAACTTGAGTACTTCAGGCGGGAGTTCTCATTCCTGCCGATGTCCATCTGAGGCTGGCTGAAGATAATGACTCCATCATGCCTACTGAAAACACCATGCCTCTACCTATTGTAGCCTTTACTGAGTGTGGACTTCGGCTTCCACTTAACATTCTTTTTCATGAGATTCTGTATTACTATAGGTTAAACCCTATGCAACTTGCCATAAACTCTTATCGAGTGATTTTTGGTATTATCGCCTTAGCCAGACAAGAAAACGTTAGAATCACTCTAGCCGACATACAATATTATTATACCATGTGCCCCCTTAACCTGAAGGAAAAAGGTTACGTCTACTACCTCAAGCCGAGGTCCACTGAATTCAAAATCGTAGCCGACCTTCCAGACTCCAACAAGGGGGCTGGAGATGACTACTTCATTGTCTCTGCAAATTGGGAATTTGCCTCAGACGAAGATGTCCATCTATACCCTCTTCCTCGAATGGTTAAAGAGGGCAAGGGTAAGAGCCCAGTGTTATTTACTTAGTTGTTCCTTTTCAAGTCTTCAATATTTTATATGTTTCTAATGTCAGTTTCTTCTTGCAGACGTTCGCAAGCCAGCGAAAGACTTCCGCCAATCTTACGTTCTTAGCAGGGATCTGAAAAAGCTCCTGGACTTACCTGTCCACAAAAGGAAAGCACCTCTCCTTCTGAACTTTATTCCGACATACAAATCCACACTGCCCGACGTCCCAAAAAGAAAGAAGAAGAGCCTATCTTCTCCCTCTGCTACCACTCTTCAAACAGCAACCATCAACTTCTGCCCCATACTTAATCCCAATTCCAGAAAGAAAACGTCGGCGACGACTCGTCAAAACTGCTGAGATGGATCGCCCGAAGCCTGTTGCCCAAGGTCTCCTAGCCGACCTTCCCACGGATGTTGACGCTCAACCAACGCAAACCATGCCCCCACCAAAGCCAATGAGAATTAAAAAGGCTCAGCCCAAGGCCAAAGCTACTGAGATTAAGGCTGAGGATGCTCTGCCCATCTCACAATTAGCTGAGAGTAAAAAAACTGCTTTTACTTCTGCCAAGAGGTCTGCGGAGGCCCAGCCATCAGAGTCCACTCAATCGAAGAAGCCGAGGTCATCGTCTGCGACGACCGCAGGTTCCAAAGTACCAAGAGTCCCCTGGGTGCCTGAAATCACTCTGGAGGATAAGCCTGTTCTAGCTTCTGACAGTGCCGAAGACATAAACGTCGGTGTGGCACTCAGTACTGCTGTTCTTCTTCCTGGTGATCTTGAGTGAAATGCCAAGATGAGCGAGTATGAGAACTACGCCCTCATGCTCCAACGCTCTGTACAAGTAAGCTCCCCCATTTGGTAACTTGTCTTTCTGTTCCTTTTTTCTATACTTGCAAGGTTTGTGTAATAACTTTTCCCTTGGGTTCTTTCAGGCTATTCAACATGCCCATTCTCTCTCCCTACAAGCTTTTGAAACAAGGGAGAAGTTGGCCGATATGAGGCGGGAGGTTTCTACCTTGAAAAAGGAAAACAAAACTGTTCTGACAAAGATGAAGAAGCTGGAAGATCTGGCCGAGGCTGCCACTAAGGCCCAACAGATGGCCGAAGAAAAAGCGGAATCTGCTGAGGCTATCAAAAAAGTTGCCGAGGCCGAGAAGAGAGAGGCCGAGGTCAAAAAGGCCCAGGCTGAGAAAGAGCTTCAGAAGGCTCTGGCCACCAAAGAAGCCGAGATTAAAGAAGCTGATGAGAAGGCTTACTCCCAAGGAATGGACGACATCACTGAGGAGTACAAACTTCAAGTCAGGCAGGCATGCAACAGGGGCTTCTCCCTTGGTTGGATGGCCCTTGCCAAGAAGCTTAACATTCCTGATGATTCGCCACTGCGCAAAGCCGACGCTATTCCTCTTCCATTTCCTCCACCTCCAAGCCAAGCTGAAGATGAATCTGAGTCTGAATCTGAGGATGAGCATAAGGATGATGATTCATCTTTGGTAAGGAAGCCCAAGGATACCAGTGAGACCAAGTCTCCTCCTCAGGAGGATCAAGTCCTAGACTTGACTCATGAGGAGGATGAGGAGGTTATCAAGGAGACCACTCCTGAGCAAGCATCATCTGATGTTCCTCAAATCGGCAAGAGCGTTGATGAAACCATTGCTGAGATCGATGCCGAGATTGCTGCAGATAAAGAAGCCGAGGTATCTCTTCAGGAGACATCTGAGGTTCAGATCCAGCCAGATGCTGATGCTAAGAAGTCTTAACTTTCGTGTTTTTTCTTTTGCACCCTTGTACTTTGTTTTATTTTCTGGACAATGTAAGCTTCTTTGTTACTTCAAAACAGTTTACTTCTGGTAGACCATAGTGCCTTCTTTTGTATACAATTGCAACTGTTTTCCTATGGATGCTTCAATCTTTTAATTTCTCTTGTCTTGCTTCTGCGTGGTTCTATACTTAGAATATCTTGCATGATTTACATACTTCTTTTCTTCCTTGTGCAATCTTCTCGGGGTTACATACCTCGGGCGTAATAACTACAAGCTTTACTTTGGCAAGATACTGACCTGCAAACTTTTCATAAATTTCAACAGGTGTAAAACATACACTATTCAATGTCAACTTTGCAAACTTTTTCTTCAGTTTCAACAAGTATTTTCAACAAGTAATTTCAACAAGTACTTTGCAAACAGTGATCTCGGTCTAACCTACTTGTAAATCGCTACAAATTTCAACAAGTGTTAACATATACTGTAAATTTTTCTTAAGTTATGACAATGATCTACTTGTAAATTGCTACAAATTTCAACAAGTATTTAATCAATATACCTAGCTTTTACCTCAACCTGTAAATTGCTGCAAATTTCAACAGATGATCACATGTCGGCTTAACGTTATCTTGTAAATTGCTACAAATTTCAACAAGTGTTAAGCATCTTCTTTGGTTGGACCAACCTGTAGATTGTTATAAGTGTGCAAACTATAACCTCGGTTTTACTTCGACTTGTAAATTGCTACAAATTTCAACAAGTGAAGAGAAACAGTAATCTCGGCTTAACTTCAACTTGTAAATTACTACAAATTTCAACAAGTGAAGATAAGGAGTCAGCTTAATTCCAACTTGTAAATTGCTACAAATTTCAACAAGTGAATTAAGGAATAATCTCGGCTTAACTTTGACTTGTAAATTGCTACAAATTTCAACAAGTGAAGATAAGGAATCAGCTTAATTCCAACTTGTAAATTGCTACAAATTTCAACAAGTGAATTAAGGAATAATCTCGGCTTAACTTCAACTTGTAAATTGCTACAAATTGCAACAAGTGAATTAAGTATCTCTGTCTTCTCTCTGTCCCCAATGTGAACCTGAGTTCTACTTGGGTTCTCATTATTCATGTCTCAATAAACACCAATATGTAATTTTATCAATCATATGTGTTTTAAAGAAAAAGGAAAAGATTTTATTGATGACATTGGCCAAAAATAGTGCACATCTAACGATAGAAGAATTTCAAATTACAAGTGTTCCAAGGTCTTGGCAATGCTTTGCCCTCGTTATCTTCAAGCCGATAAGCTCCATTGCCTAATACCGAAGTAATTCTGTACGGTCCTTCCCAGTTTGGGCCAAGTTTGCCCTCTTTGGGATCCTTCTTGTTGCCGACGACTTTTCTCAGGACTAGGTCGCCGACTTGAAAATTTCTTGGATTGACCTTCTTGTTGTAAGCTCTGGCAAGCTGTTCCTGGTATACTGCGAGCTGAATTGCAGCTTTTTCTCTTCGTTCTTCCAAAAGATCCAGATCTCGGGCTAAGCGTATGTCGTTGGTGCCATTCTCTACTCCCTGGGTCCTGATCCCTGGGATGCCAATCTCCAATGGGATGACAGCTTCTGTGCCATAAGCCATGGCAAAGGGGGATTCCCCTGTTGATCTTCTCGGCGTAGTCCGATATGCCCAAAGCACGTTGGGTACTCGTCTACCCACTTTCCTTTTGTTGCCTGCAGCCTCTTCTTTATTCCATCCAAAATTACTTTGTTGGATACTTCTGCTTGCCCATTACTTTGGGAAAAACTTGGTGTTGAAAAGTAATTCTTGATCTTGAATTTCGCACAAAAGTTCTTAATGAGTTTGCTGTCAAATTGTGTTCCGTTGTCGGCAACTATTGCTCTTGGAATCCCAAATCTGGTGATGATGTTTCTCCATATAAAGTTCTTGACGTCCACATCTCGGATTTTGGCAAGAGGTTCTGCCTCTATCCACTTTGTAAAGTAATCTGTTGCCACCAGCAAGTATTTTCTCTGCCCAGTTGCCTAGGGAAGTTTCCCAACCAGATCCATGCCCCATTGGGCAAACGGCCAAGGGCTGGATACTGGGTTTAGGTCAGCAGCTGGCTGATGTATCAAAGGTGCAAACTTTTGGCATTTTTCACACTTCTTTACGTTGGCTTCAGCATCCTTCTGCATGTAGGGCCACCAATACCCCTAGGTAATGGCCCTGTAGGCTAATGATCTGCCCCTAGCATGGCTTCCACAAATTCCTTCATGAATTTCATACAGGAAATCTTCAACCTGCAAAGGGTGTACACGCACCTTAAAAGTGGTCCAATAAAGGACCTTCTGTAGAGGTGTCCATCTTCTGTCAGATAGAATCTTGCCAATTTCAGTCTGACTTTGTGTGCTTCTTTACAATCTTCTGGCAGCTTTCCTTCTTTTAAGAATGCAACAATTGCATCATCCAGCTTGGCCCCATGTCCACACACATTGCTTCATGTTCTGTGCTCTTTGGTTCTATGCTCGGGCCCGACATATAGTCGATCATAATTGTCCTTGTTTTTCCAGTCTGCATTGAACTTGCCAGGTTTGCCAACGCGTCGGCGTGGGTGTTGTCATCTAGGCTAACTTGGAGTAGTCGGCAGTTTTGAAATAGGGCTGCTAATCTGATGACCTCTTTTGCATATGTCGACATCCTTTCGTCCATGGCTGTAAATTCACCTGTGGACTGGTTAACAATAAGTTGTGAATCACAAAAAACTATTACCTCATCTGCTTCTGCTGCTGCTGCCAGTTTTAGCCCTGCAATTAATGCTTCGTATTCCGCTTCATTGTTTGAGGCCATGAACCCCATACGGATGGACTGTTCTACTATTTCTCCATCTGGAGATATCAGCAGTACTCCTGCCCCCACTCCTTGTCGGTTCGAACTTCCATCGACGAACAATCTGAATGAATCGCCGATGTAGATGCTGCAGGGTCTGAGTTTTTCCTTTCTTTGTTTTTTTGTCCTAGGCTGGGATTCTTTTTGCTTGCTGGGACAATGCTCATTCTGGCTCAACGGAGCCCGAGGTTTGATGGTTTCGGGTGTGAATTCTGCCACGAAGTCGGCCAAAACTTGGCCTTTAATTGCTGTTCTTGGCCTGAACTCCAGGTCATACTGGCCCAGGGCTACTGCCCATCTTGCTATCCTTCCTGTTAAGTTTCCTTGTTGCAACAAGGGCTTCAGTGGGTGCTCTGTTAGGACCACAATCTTGTGCGCCTGAAAGTAATGGTTCAACTTCTTTGAAGCCATTACTAAGGCTAGCATTAATTTCTCCAATGGTAGATACCTTGTTTCTGCATCGGCCAAGGTTTTACTAACATAATAAACTGCCTGTTGCTCCCCTTTTTCTTCTCGGATTAGTACTGCACTTACTGCGTGTTCTGAAACTGCCAAGAACAAAAACAGTTCTTCCTCTGGTTCTGGGTTGGAAAGAACCGGGGTTGTGGTCAAGTACTTCTTTAGGTCGGTTAAAGCGGCTTCGCATTCTTCTGTCCACAGAAAGTCTGTGGCTTTTTTCACCAGGTTGAAAAATGATCTGCATTTGTCTGAGCTTCTGCTGATGAATCTGTTTAGGGCTGCGGCCCTTCCAGTAAGCATCTAAACCTGTTTTGCCGACGTCGGGCTGTGCAGCTCTAGGATGGCCTTGATTTGGTCTGGGCTGGCCTCAATGCCCTTTCTTGTTACTAGATACCCTAAAACTTACCTGATCCAACTCCAAATGCGCACTTTGATGCATTGAGTCGGAGCCAGTACGTTTTGAGTATATCAAAGACTTCTTTTAGGTCGGCAAGATGACCCTTAGATTCCTTGGTCTTCACGACCATGTCATTGATGTAGACTTCTACCGTTTTACCAATCAGGTGCTTGAACATCTTTGTTACTAACCTTTGGTAAGTTGCTCCTGCATTTTTCAACCCAAAAGGCATTATCTTGTAACAGTACAAGCCTTTAGGGGTGATGAACGCGGTCTTCTCCTCGTCTGGAGGGTACATGGCAATCTGGTGGTACCCTCTATATGCATCCAAAAAACTCATCCTTTCTTGCCCTGAAGTTGCATCTACTAGTTGGTCAATCTTGGGCAGAGGAAAGCTGTCTTTGGGGCAGGCTTTGTTGAGGCTGGTAAAGTTTACACAGACCCTCCATTTGCCGTTCTTCTTTTTCACTACTACTGTGTTGGACAGCCATGTCGGGTAGTGAACTTCTCGGATGGCCCTGGCCTCCCGAAGTTTGTCTACTTCTTCTTCTACTGCTTCGACGTGCATCAGCGTCGGTCTTCTGGCTCGTTGAATCACAGGTTTTGCCGACCTGTCGACATTCAGTCTGTGGCAAGTGACCTCGGGGTCAATTCCAGGCATCTCGTAGGGTGTCCAGGCGAACACCTCAATGTTGGCTCTCAAAAAATCTTCCAGTTCTCTGTCCTCTTCTTCGGCTAACCCTGAGCCGAGAAGAAAGAAGCGTTCTTCGTCGCCCTCCTGGACAAGGATTTTCTTTAGTGTCTCTTCACTCTTTTCGGTTGGCTCCTTGCCGACATCTTCTAGGACCTCCATGTCCTCGTCTTCAATCTCTGCCTCTTTTGGCTTTCGAATGCTGCAAGTAGTCTTCATTGCTGCCATGGAGCAGGTTTTTGCCTCTAGTTGATCTCCTCTAACTTCTTCAATTCCATGCTCTGTTGGGAACCGTAGTAGTTGATGCAGTGTTGAGGGAACTGCCCCCATTGCATGCAACCATGGTCTTCCCAAGATGATGTTATATGGCGAGGGTGTGTCAATCACCATAAATTCTGTCTTGATCTTTTTAGTACCAGCGTGTACTTCCACGCTTGCTGCGCCCAGTGGCCATGTCGGCGTTCCATTGAAGCCGACCATAGGGTTGCTGGATTGTTCCAGGTCGTCAGGGTGAAGGCCCAGCTCCTTGTAACATCTGACGTACATGATGTCACAAGAGCTGCCTTGATCTATCAGGATGCGTTTCACTTGGCATTCCCCAACCTGGAGGGATACTACCAAGGCATCATTATGCGGATGTTGGACCAACTCTAGGTCGGCTTCAGTGAAAGTTATCATCGGTCCTTGGCATTCTTCAAGCTGAGGCCTTTTGTATCAGACCTGGTTCACGTGCTGCAGGTGTTTTACTCTTTGGGTTTCTCCCCGAATGTCGCTTTCATTCACCTTTGAGTGGATTACGTTAACCACCCTTGGTCCTCCTGCCTGTGGTTGCTGTGCTGGGGGAGGCGGTGCTGCTGGTGCTTGAGGTAATCTTGCCTGTTCTTCTCTTGTCATGGCATCATCAACAAGGTCCCTTAGATGGCCTTGCCTTACTAGGTCTTCTAAGTGTGCTTTTAAGGCTCTGCAACCCTGAGTTGGGTGTCCTTCTTCATTATGGAAAGCACAGCGCCTACCAACATTTCTTCCCATAAATTCCCCTGGTGCTCTTGCCGGTGCCCTGAAATAGGGTTGATTTCGTATTTGGTCCAAGACTTTATGGATAGGGATTCGGAACACCGTCGTCACTACCTGTTTACCCTTCAATTCTGTTTCTTGTTTGGTTGGCCCGTTGGTACCTCGGCCTCGCTTCGGCGAGCCGTTTCCCTTATCCTGCTTCATCTCTTTATTTCTCGACGTATCTTCCTCGGCTCTGGCGTACTTCTCGATTCTCGTCATGAGTTCCTCCATGCTTTTTGGCAATGTTTTTGCCAGAGACTTCAGAGACTTCCGTAGTGGGCAGTCATCTTTCAGGCCGTTCTTGAAAGACACGACCGCCACTTCTTGGTTGCATTCGGGTATTCGATTGAACACCTCGTAGTATCTCTTCGCGTAGGCCGTAAGGCCTTCTTCCTTGGTGATTCTTAAAGCCATCAGGGCGTCGACCCTCAAGGGCTGTAATTTGTTCGTTACAAACCTGGCCACAAACATCTCGGCCAGGCCTTCCCATGTCTTTACGCTTCCCTTCGGTAGTTTATGGAACCAATCAGATGCAATTTTCCCAAAGGATGAGGGAAATACTTTGCAGAGCAACGGCTCGTTCCCACTGTATAATGCCATTGAGTTCAGGTATAGTCCAACATGAAAGTAGGGATCTGACTTACCATCATAAATTTGGAACCTTAGCATACTGAATCTCTTTGGTGCTTCAAATTTGTCCAGTTCCACCGAGAACGGTGTTCTCGGCTTAACTGGGGATGTCACCTCGGCTTCAACATTCTCCTGCCTCCTTTTGAGGTAATCCCTCAAGTCTTCTTTACTCCTACCTGGAGCTCGGCTATCTCTGGACTTCAATCTTTTGGGCACACTACTTTCGGCCTCGTGGTGGGCCCGTTTTGATCTTTCTCCATGGGTTGTGTCAAAGCAGAGTGCCTACCCTTGAACATGCCGATGTTCTTTGGGCCCTGGATTCTTCATTCGATGTGTTCTTCGGGACTCTTCTTGCCTCGGCTCCTCTCGTCCGACTTTCCTGGAAGGTCGGTGTGAGTGTCTTCCACTCCTGGTGTGCTGAGGAGCTTCGGGGATTGCTTTCCTTCCTCCCTTCTGGGTGTTAATTGCCGGCATCGGCGTATCTTGCAGCGGGTATGGTGGCTGCATAACATTGTTTTGCATCATGAAGTTGACCACTGACTGTAGATCTGCCAACTTGTTTGCCAAGTCTTTTACTTCCTCATCTCTCCGTAGGCACCTATCCCTCCATACCTGAAGGTTATCTTCGTTATAATACTTGCTTTGGTCTGTTCGCTTCGAAGTACCGCCCTCCTGGCCGACGTTTTTCTCTCCGTGACCCTGGTCATGATTTTCTGTACTGTGGTTGTCTCCTTCAACGTCAAGATCAATTGGTCTGCCACTCCTAGCAGTAGTGTTGTCCCCAATGTTCTTCCTCTGTCCGTCACTGGCCATCTATTCTTCTAAGATTCCCACAGACGGCGCCAAATTGTGTGGGTAATTTTCTGACCACACTGCCCGCCTAGTAATCAGCTGGAGAGCACCGGCAGAATAGATGGTTTCAGCGAACCTGTAACAGAAAGAAAAAGGCTCCGCCGGTGGCTCTTCCACCCGGGGGCACTCCGACGATCAAGTCAGTATATCTCTCAAAGATAATCAAGTGCTAAACTCACAAGCTTGAGTATAAAACTGCGTACCTTAGACCCACGGGAGTGCCTCTCTTTTATAGTTTACTCAATCCAAGTCCCACAAGAAGTCTGACTTCTATGGACTCCAATTCAATGTCAACTTTGGACTCTTCAAGAGATAAAGATAAACTCCCTAAGAGCTTTATCTTTATTTTAGCAAAGTCTTCTCTTTACTCTAGGACTCTTGTCCCTTATCCGCTTATCTCGGATTCTGATATCTTCGGAGATCACCTCGGCCTCGCCTAGGTAACCTCAGCATAACTACCAGGACACGTGGCATCTCGGCTGACACGTCAGCATCACCATGCCACGTGTTGGTATACAGAAAATATATTTGATTTATGTGTTAATTAGAATTTGATTTGATTTGATTTATGTGTTAATTAGAATTTTTAGAACTTTATGGTAGATTCAATTGAAATTCGATTTGGAACGATTAAATTAGTTTGACTTAATGTGAATTTATTTGACCTTAATTAATCACACTTTATCCAAGCCTATATTAGGCACCAATTGAGCCCTCACTCATCTCTTTTCTTTTATTTCAACACATTTTGAGCCTATTCAAAGTAAGCAAACGTGGGAGAGGGAGAGTAGGGAGAAATTGAGCTCAAACCAAGAATTTGTTAGGAATTGTTGACATTTGAAGAAGATTTGGGAGTTTCAACTTCAACCTTTGTGAATTCAAGTCTCTAGGTATGGAATCAAACTCTTAGTTGTGTAATTGGGTTAGATCTTACAAGACTTGTAGTGAATAAAATGAATTCATGAGGAAATTGGGTTAGGAATGAAGAGTGTTAAACCATACCATGCATGCATGCATATTTTCTCACATTTTGAGTTGAATTTCTAAGAATTCCCTCATGCATGTCTTGAATTCACCTTAATTTTGTGAAATCATCAAATTTCATGATGTTTTGTAGCATTTGGTCATGTTTTGAGAAGATTGAGTTTAAAGGAATTCATGCATGTCATGTTCATGAAACACCTACAAATTTCAAGTTGAATTTTGTATAATTGGCAAGCTTTTGAGCCATGATTTCTTGAGTTGATCTTTAATTCATGTTGTTTTAAGAGTTTTCATGTATTTCCTCAAGTTTTGAAGCTTTAAGTTTAAGTTTTGAGCTTGGAGATCAAATCTGGAAATTCCAGAATTTACATCTACGCTCAAGCGTAGGAACCCACGCTCGAGTGACCACTCTGAGTGCGTTTACTTCCGCTCAAGCGACCTAAAGTACGCTTGAACGTGAAATGCAAGCCCTCAGAAGTTCATGTGCTTTGCAGCACGCTCGAGCGACAAAAGACACGCTCGAGCAAGGGTCTGAGTCTCACGCTCGAGTGGGGATCGAACGTACGTCGAGCGTAAAAATCAAGCAACCAGTACTTTTTCAAAGTTTATAGTCCGCTCAAGTGAAGGAAGTTGCGCTCGAGCGAACCTTCACTTTTTGCATGTTCGCTCGAGCAAGGAAAGCCACGCTCGAGCGTAGATCCTGTTTTCAGCAAGTTTTGAAAAATGTTTTCGAGTGTATTGTGGCATCCTCATTCCATCCTAGGCATTCCTAGGCCATGATTAAGATATTATAATGAGGATAAAGGTTAGAAACACACTTAGGACATGAAAATGTGTTATGTGCAATTCGAGCATGTGTTTCAATGTATGTCTCTGTCATGTTATGTAAGTCATGCGCCGCGAGTTAAGTGAATTACCTACTCTACTCGTTTACTTGGAGCCATCTGTTAACTGTGAGTAATAAGTCTGTAAAGCTATGTTTAATTACAAGTATTTTTTGATCGATTTGTTTTTTGAAATGCTATTTTATGAATTATGAATGAATGTCCATTTTTTTAAAATATATTTGTGGCATCCTTAGTTCACGTGGCCCTCGCCCGGGGGTAACAATATTGTGGTCAATATGCACGTGGCCATCGCCCAGGGGTAACAATACTGTAGCTTATATTCACGTGGCCCTTACCCGGGGGTAACAATATCGAGGCCTATGTTCACGTGGCCCTCACCTGGGGGTAACAATACCATGGCTACTTGCGTGCAAGATATGGACCTTTATGGTTGTCGGTACCGACTATACATGTGGGTCTCAGGACCAAGTTGATATGATAGCTAATGGGTGTACCACGTATGATCTTATGCAAAATCTAAATATGAATATGAACATGTATCTGAATCCAATTCTGATTTGAAATTTGAATATGCACAAGACTCTGTTTCCGATAAGAATATGTTTTTGATATAAAGTCTTATTTCTAACTCTGTGATGGACATCATTCATTAAAACCCTTTACCTTGTTATTATTCACTGGGGTTCCGCTCACTATTTATTTGTATGTATGTAGGTGAGCAGGCGCGTGACCAGGCCTAAGTTGCTGCCTAGCGAGTTTTGGTGTCAGCCAGCCATCATGCCTCCCGTGGACGTTACCTTTTGAGATCTGCTCAAGTTTTGTGTCCTTGGGACTTTTGTACTTTCTAAATGATTCTGTCTGGTTTGAACACGTTTGGAAGTTTTGCATAAGTGGCTTCAGTGACGTAAGACTAATGTGTTTTCGATGCCACATCTGTATATATATAAGTTCGTTCAAAAATTTCGTGTCCTATATATGTCTGCACGGCTCTATGGACTATGTATGTTTAGTATATTTGCTTTTGCAACCCCTATTTATATATTATTTTGTTCAGAGGCCTTTGGTAATCCAAGGATTATTGGCCGGTTACGATGCTAAACCTATGGGGGCGGGTTTGGGTCGTGACAAACTCCTTACGATTGAAGAATCTTCAAAATAACTGTTGATGTTCAATCTTTTGAACCAACCACCAAAGCTTCTTCTGATACTACTGCATAGAACAACTCCTCCAAAATGACTATGTTCACAGTTTTGAAAACTTGTACATAAAAAGGTGACAGTTTAAATCAAGGCTGACAATGACTTCTTTTACTTCTTTTATGCATATGTATGCCATGTGAAACCTTTTTGATTTTAAGTATGTTTAAATTCACTTTAATCTCTTCTTTTGCTCCATGAAACTGTACTCTCCACTTTTGCCTCAAGCTTGAAAATTTACATCATGGTTGTAATAAATTACCAATCCCGCTAGATAGCTCGAAATAATCCAGGCTTGAGTGGCTCGAAGTGTCAAAACGACGTCGTTTTGGCACTGTTTTTTTTTTTCTTTTCTTTTCTTTTTCCTTCCCCATCGCTCTTTTTCCTTCCTCTTCTTGCTCTGTTCTTTCTGAATCCAAACTCATAATCAAAATCAAAGTTTTTTTTTTCTTTTTTCTTCCTCCTTTTTTTTTTCCTCTTCTTCCTTCCCCTTCTTTTTTTCCTTCGTCTTCTTCCTCTAGTTTTAATGTTTAATTGGGTGCTCAGAAAATTGTTAGGGGGAAAGGTTTGAATTTTTTTCATTTATTTACCTACAATGCTTACCAAACAGAATGTGAAATCGGTTAGCTTTTAAATGTTTGATCTTTCATGTTGTTTGGTGTAAAATTCCCATCTCTCTCTACTCTGTGTGTGTGTGTGTGTTTGTGTTGTTTTTTGTTTTGTTTCATAAAACTAGTCGACCGGCCATAAAACTATTTGGTCGGCCAAACAACACACCTAGTTGTCTAGAAAGAAGAAAAAAGACGAGAAAGGAGATAGGTCGGCTTCCACCTCTAACTCAGAATCAAAACCAAAAACTCTCCAATTCATCAATAGATTCTCTCTCATCTCTCTCTCCCAAACCTCCCATGCTTCAGAAAGGTATGGCCTTGGAATTGAAGATTCATCAAAAGCACTACTACTACTAGTCTCTTTCACTTGTTCTTCACCATCATCTTTCTTAGCCAATCTTTGTAACCCGGGAATAATCTCAACCAAACTTGAGTTCACATCTTCTTCTGAGAACACAAAACCGAGATCCATAAACCCATTTAGCTCCTCAAACTCAAGGCTTGACAAGCTTTTTGTCATACCCTTGTTTGTTCTTCATCTTATGCTTATAATTTTCTTAGGTTGCTTTTGCTTTATTGCTGGCTCTTCTTCTTTTATAACTTCAAATCCTGAGATGAAGGTTTGGAGATTAGGTGCGAAGGAGAGGAAAGAGTCTGGAGAGAGAGAGAGAGAGAGAGAATCAGAACTAAAACTTCCAGTGGTGTTCATCAATTGGTCACTTTAATAGAGAAAGTTTTAATAGAGATGAGAGGGATGAGAGAGATCTGGCATGAAACGGATCTGGGGGCTGAGACGGATGAGAGAACAGAGGCGAGTGAAAGTAATTTTTGTGTTTGAATGCTTTTTGGTTTCCAAGAACAGAGATATAGAGGAAAGGATAAGAAACATATAGAGATGAGAGACACCTCATAACTACATCTTCTTTTTTTCTTTTCTTTTTTTAAATGACCTTATGCATTTTGTGATAAGCAACATGCTAAGCCACAGGTCTCACAGCTCACACAGCAGCAATAGCAGCTATCAGACTCTTCAGCTCAAGCTCTAGTAACAGATACAGCTCAAGCTCCAGCAGCTACATCTATAGCTTAAGTCACACATGTGTAATAATCTCCAGCTGTATAAGTTGTTAGTTTGTTAGAGGTTAACTGCTCAGTGTTAACTATGGTTTAGTTAAGTAGTTAGATTCAAGGTTATGCAGTTATGGTTAGGATTCATTGAAGTGTATAAATATATCTTCACTCTGTAACAATTGATTCATTCAATACAAAAGGATATTCATTCTCTTTATGGTATCAGAGCCTTAGGCTCTTACAAGCAAGAAAGCTTCAAAGCTTCATCAATGGCTTCTTCAAACCTCACAGCTGCAACACCTGCAACTACTTTTTCTTCCTTGATGACTTCATCTGCCTTACCTTCGAATCTCATATTGTTGATTTCTAATCTCAGTTCTTTTGTTTCTACAAAGCTTGATTCATCCAATTACATAATTTGGAAGAATTAGTTGCAGAACATCTTGAAAGCCACAAAACTTCTTGGCTATGTAGATGGATCAGAAGTATGTCCTCCTGCAGTAGTTCTAGATTCTAATAATCTTGAAATTCCTAATCCAAATCATGTACTGTGGACCACTATTGATGCTCATCTGTTAAGTTGCATTACTGCAACTCTATCTCCATCCATTTTCACTACTGTCATTCAATGTCAAACCAGTCATGAAGTTTGGACTGTTCTTGCCAAACGATTTACTTCACTTTCCAGGTCTCACATACATCAGTTAAAGAACAAGTTGAGTAAGCTTGTTAAGAAAGGAAAAACAATGGAAGAATACCTGAATCAATTCAAGGTATTATCTGATCAGCTTGCTCTAGCATCATCTCTTATTGATGAGGAAGATCTAGTTCTGTTGATTTTGAATGGACTGCCTGAGGAGTATAATGCTACGAAAATTGCTATACACACAAGATCAGATCTTATTTCTCTAGATCAAATGTGTTCTTTACTCTGTTCAGAATCTATTCATGTAGAGTCCTCTCTTAAACATGCACATGCCTCAGATCTTCCAAGCTCCATTGTTTATACTGCACACAGAGGCAATTACTCGAATCAAGGAGGTTCTAGAGGCTATTATAGAGGCAGAGGTTCTTTCAAAGGCAGAGATGGAGGTAGGTCTAGAGGACAGATAAGTCACTCTCAAAGAAGCTCACAGTCTCAGAGAGGCAGATCCAGCTATACTTACAGTCCTCAAGCTGGCAGATCCAGCTATCCTTACACTCCTCAAGCTGCTTCCAATACTAATTCTTCAAATATGATCAGTCAAATATGTGGAAAGACTAATCACATTGCTCTAGACTGCTGGTACAGGCTAGACACAGCTTTTCAGCAGCCTTCTTCTACTCAGCCTCAGTCCAAAGCCTATGCTGCATCATCCTCAAATCAGCCACAGACTGAAAACTGGTTTCTTGACTCCGGAGCCACCATTCACATGTCACCTGATCTAAGTCAGCTCTCTTTCCCTCAGCCATATTATGGTCAAGATCAAGTTACAGTTGGTGATGTTTCTGCTCATACCATTGCTCACACTGGAACAGGTCTTCTTCCAACTCCTTCTTTTCCTTTTCATCTTACAAAGCCACTTCATGTGCCTACACTTTCATCCAATTTGCTCTCTGTTCACCAATTAGCCATGGATAATCACTACACTATCACTTTTGATGAAAGCTCTTTTGTTATTCAGGACAAGATTACTCAGAAAATCTTGTATAAAGGCAGCTACTCAAATGGACTTTATCCATTCAGTGCCTCTCCTTCTGCAGCATTTACATCTACTGCATTTGCATCTTCTCAAGCTTCTCCAGCATGTTTTTCTTACTCTCCATCATCTACAGCTTCACCTAATCGGCATTTCAGACTTGGTCATCCTTCATCTAAGAAGCTTCATCATATTCTTTCTCATAATCATCTAGGTTCTAAGCTTTTGTCTAATAAAGGCTCTAGTTTGTGTGAACATTGTTGTGTTTCAAAGAGCCATAGGTTGCCTTTTCATTTCTCTAATTCTACTATTAATAAGCCTTTAGCTCTTATCCATACGAATGTTTGGGGCCCTTTTGCTTCCTCTGTTTCAGGCTTTAAGTACTATGTGCTTTTCATTGATGATTTTAGCAAATTTACTTGGCTTTTTCCTTTGCATTATAAGAGTGAAGTTTTCACTAAATTTCTTGAATTTAAAGCATTTGTTGAGACCCAATTTCACACTACACTTCAGATTCTTAGAAGTGATAATGGAGGAGAATATCTCAGCACACCATTTCAAAATTTTCTTAAGAGTAAAGGCATTGATCACCAATTAACTTGTCCACATACACCTTCACAAAATGGTGTAGCTGAAAGGAAACATAGGCATCTCATTGAAACTACTATTACTCTCATGCATCATTCTTCTCTTCCTTTGATTTATTGGTTTGATAACATCCTACTCTCAAGCTTAAAAATCTTACTCCCTATGAGGTCTTATTCAAACATAAACCTGATTATATGCTTTTGAGATCCTTTGGATGTAGATGCTATCCTTGGCTCAAACCATACACCACTAATAAACTTTAGCCTAGATCTTTGGCATGTGTCTTTCTTGGTTATCAACCTTCCATCAAAGGTTATAGGTGTCTTGATCCCATCACAGGCAAAATCTATATTTCCAGACATGTGGTGTTTGATGAGTCTTCATTTCCTTTTCAGACTTCTTCAAAACTGTCTTTCTCTGCAACTGCTGCTTCTCTCCAGTAGTTTTTCTGGTCTTCTCCTTCCTCTTCATCCCACACTGCAACTACCTCAGCAGCTCATCCAGTTTCCTCTCCTACTGCTGTCCCTCAGTCAGTAGCCCAGCCACTAGTTTTCTCTCCTACTACTGACCTTCCCTCAACCCAACTAGCTTCTTCTTCTGCTACTGAAACTCACTCAGGAGCTCAACCAGTCTCTTCTATTTCGGTTCCTCTCCTATCCACAGCCCCTTCTGATCAGATTGCTATTTCCAAAATTTCTATTGATCTTTCCTGTCTTCCTTACTCATCCTATGATTACTAGATCCAAATCAACTTTTCCTCACTCTTCTCTTACTGCTTATCTTTCTTTTTCCTCTTCTCAATCTGAACCACAAACTTATCAGCAAGCAGCTTCTTCCTCTGTTTGGCAGACTGCTATGCTTGAAGAATTTCAAGCATTACAAAAATAAGACACTTGGTCTTTAGTTGATCTTCCACCTGGAAAACAAGCAATAGGCTACAAATGGGTTTATAGAATCAAGAAAAATTCAAATGGTTCTATAGCCAGATATAAGGCAAGGTTAGTTGCCAAGGGCTTTCTTCAAACTGAAGGGGTGGACTATCATGAGACTTTTAGTCCTGTGGCTAAGCAACCAACTATCAGAATTCTGTTATGTCTTGCTCTACATTTTGATTGGCCCATCAAGCAGCTTGACATATCTAATGCATTTCTCCATGGTGTTTTTGAAGAAGAAGTTTATATGGTCCAACCTCAAGGTTTTGCTCAACCTAATCAATCTCAGCTTGTTTACAAGTTACACAAGGCCCTATATGGTTTAAAGCAAGCTCCTAGAGCTTGGTTTAAAGCAAGCCATTGTGACTCTTCTCTTTTTATTAAGAAACTTCTACTGCTTTTACTATTCTTCTCATCTATGTAGATGGCATTCTTCTCACAGGAAGTGATCCTCTCTATATTACCTCTCTCATTACTCATATGCATACAACCTTTTCCATGAAGGAGCTTGGCTTTGTCAATTATTTCTTGGGTATATTTGTCACCAAAACTACTTCTGGTTATGTTCTTTCTTAGCAAAAATATGCCTCAGATTTGTTGGCCAAGGCTGGTATGAGTGACTGCAAATCTTACTTTTATCTCATGGCTACTAAGTCCACTTCCAATTCTCTTACTGCAGCAGATGATTCTCCATTTTCTCAGCCAGCTTTGTACAGAAGTTTGGTTAGAGCACTTCAAATATTACCCTTACCATACCAGATTTAGCCTTTGTGGTTAATCATCTTTGTCAGTTTATGCACTCACCTATGACTAGTCATTTTACCTCAGTCAAAAGACTACTAAGGTATCTTAAAGGCACCTTATCTTATGGCCTTCATTTCACTCCTAGACCTCTTCTTCTCAATGCATATTCAGACTCAAATTGGGCAGGTAATGTCCTTGATCAAAGGTTCACCATTGGTTACTGTGTCTATCTTGGTCCTAACCTTATCTCCTGGCCTGCCAAGTTCTGAGACTGAATATAGGGCTTTAGCACAAACTTCAGCTGAACTTAGTTGGATTGGGATGTTGCTTGCTGAACTTCATATCTCTATTTCTGTGCCTACCCTATGGTGTGACAACTTATCTGCCATAGCTATAAGTAACAACCCCGTGTTTCATGCCCGTACTAAACACATTGAGGTTGATTATCACTTTGTTCGCTGACGAGTTGCCTCAAAGAAGCTTCATATCTGTCATATTCCCACTTCTGATCAAGTTGCTGATGTCTTTACTAAACCACTATCTGTTGCTCGATTTCAATATCTTCAGCACCAGCTCAATGTCCTTCCCAGTCCACTGAGCTTGAGGGGGTATAATAAGCAACATGCTAAGCCACAGGTATAACAGCTCACACAGCAGCAGCAGCAGCTATCAGAGTTTTCAGCTCAAGCTCAACCTGCAACAGATACAGCTCAAGCTCTAGTAATAGATACAGCTCAAGCTCCAGCAGCTACATCTATAGCTTAAGTCGCACATGTGTAATAATCTCCAGCTGTATAAGTTGTTAGTTTGTTAGAGGTTAACTGCTCAGTGTTAACTATGGTTTAGTTAAGTAGTTAGATTCAAGGTTAGGCAATTATGGTTAGGATTCATTGAAGGGTATAAATATATCTTCACTCTGTAACAATTGATTCATTCAATGCAAAAAGATATTCATTCTCTTTGATATTCATTCTCTTTATTTTGTACTTAAAAAAGTAATGAGGAAAGAAGCATTACTCATTGATAAACCAAACCTAATCTGTATAAAAAGGGCTATGCATTAAGATACGGGATAGTTAAGTGTTGGTCATAATTGGTAGATTTATTATCTAATAGATCCTATGATAATTAAGTACATTTTTCATCAAATACTATTAAAAAAAAAAAAAGCCAATAAATTTTAATTTTCAACGATTGTTAAAAAATTTGTCACAAAAAAAGGTACCTAATTTTCAGCTTTTAGCAACAGTTTGAAAAATTCATCACAAAAAAATATCGCTAATTATAAGTTTTAGCGACAATTTTTGAAAATCGTTACAAAAAAAGTCACTAGTGAAAAATTGTCACAAAAATTTATTTTTAATGATTTTACTTAGACTAACTTCAATAGTACTTAATGTGAATTAAATTAAATTATTAAGATCTATTCATAATTTACCCTTGAAATAAAGAAACATTAGATCATATATTTGACTAATACCCAATAATTAAATGGCCGTTTAATTTGCAAAAGCACGCTGATAATGACAGATTATAATTACCAACCTCTCTTAATTAGTATATAGTTTTAATTAATTAATTATAGTGCTCATAATTAACGGAACCAAAAGCACATATGCCATAATAAAATGTGAATTAATTATATACATAATTATATGATTTTCATTAAGGAATCGAAGATGAGACAAACCTTCCACAAAAGAATATATGTTAGTTGATGTGGTTGTCTTCCGCTTTATAAGCATGCTACAAAAAGTTGACAATGAAAAAATAAATAAAAAAACTATCCTTGAGGTTTAAAAAAATAAATAATGGATTTCATAAGTTTACAATAATTACATTTATTTTTCTTTTAGTAAGATTAAAACTATCAGAATTAATATACTATTGTGGGCACGGGAATGGTTGGGTGGTGACAGTCCTGCAATATATGTGTATACCATATGTAAATTATAATCTAAACTAGGGGTGCTCGTGGTTTGATTTTGGACAGTTCGGTTTGCGGTTTGGGCTCGCATATGTGTGGTTTGAGAAAAATTGAACCCGCAACTACCCGTAGTGCGGGTTACGGTTTGTGCAGATAGGATTCGCAGATGTGCGGGCGATTTGCGGATTAGATTTTTTTTTTAAGAATTTATTTTTGAGCCTTTTTCTGCCCATTTTGTAATATTTATTTTGGGCCATTTTTCCCTATTTTCTAAATGCTCAACATTAATAATTAATGAATTAAAACTTATAAAATTGAAAATACAACAAAATCAATTTCTATCACAAGCAAATCATTCAAAATTCTAAACTTTTAAGTAAAATCATAAACTAACACAAGCACATCTTTCAAAATCTTAAATTAAATGATCAAAATCATTCACTATCCAATAATAGAATTAAAATAAAATTATTCAAAATCCTAAACTTACCTAAAAGTAATTGTTCATTAACTTTTACATTTATCCAAATTGCAATAATAAAATAACAATAAATTATTGTCAAATTTCATCCAATTCAAACCCATTAAATAAAATAAAAACATTTGCAAACTCGCAAACTCCATCATGAATCACATCCAACTATCAAAAATTTTAATTCAATGCATATGTTTTATGAACCCTGCACAGAAACAAACTGAAAAATATATAATTTAATCTTCGATCTTTATAATTTCTTTGACAAAAAAAAGTGTAAAAGAATAAAGTAATGAAAAGATAAAGAAATATGTATATATTGCATCTCAATATAGTAAGAAAATGTGTTGAGTATATGAAAAATTTATCAATGAGCAAATGGATATATTCTAGGTTTTTAAAAAAAAAATTATAAAAATAAAATATAAAAAAAAGTCTAAGTGCGGGCGCGTTCTTATGGGTGCTGGTAAAACCCGCAACCTGCCCGCAACCTACAATAACATCGTATTATAAACCGTATCCGTCCGCATTGTGTTTGCGAAACTGTCCATTTGTATGCGGATCAGTTCAAGTTGGGCGGATTATGCTTAACCTATGCTTAACCTTAATCTAAACTGACATTGGTTACAAAACGTTGTGTGGTGAGACCGACAAGTTTTTTTTTTTTTTTTTTTTTTTGATCAGCAAAGGAAATCTTTATTGATGAAAGCATGCAAAAAAGATACAGAACATCAATAAAGAGGAGCTTGGAGCTAATTGAAGCTCCAAGCTCCAGTTGGTGAAAAACCAACAAACAAAACAAGAATAAAAGAGCATAACAGATCAGCACAACCAAGAGAGCCATAGCAGACTGCAGATCCCCCACCTGAATGAAGTCACCAACTTGAAGGAAGGCTCAAAGATTAGGTAGCCTGTAGACGTCCCCGAACGTCCCAGGAGGGAATCCCGTTTTGTTCATTTGGGCTTACTACAGTTCGGACTCAAATGTCACGGTTCTTAATCTGATCTCGCAATGTGCAATGCGAGATTGATAAATCACCAAAGAGTCCAAGTCCGGCAAATCGTTTTTGGAAAACAGATTTTTAGAAAGAAGTGCCAATCATGGACTGCTTTGCCAGATACAGAGTCGCCACCTAAATGTTTTATTTTTGAGAAATTTAGGAAACCCTGACTCGTTGCCTAAGGCCACATGTCTGTTATCATCATCACCAAAGTTGCCTCGGCTCGGGAACTTGGGTACGATTGGGGAAGGCCAGCTATGAGCACCCCCGCTCGCCCGATCAAAGATCGGTCACTACTAAACATGATATCTCGTTTTTGAAAACAGATGCGTTCTTATTCCGATTAATTAGCTAGAATTATTATGTGATGCGCGCAGCAAAACAAGTATAGACTAGATCGCCTAATTTGGAACAAAGCATCGCATATCCGTTTGTTTGAAAAATGATTTGAAGTTTGCTACTCGTAAGTAGGCTAAAACACGGATTTCAATGAATTATCCCAATTCAAGCAATTCAACCTTCACCCACAAGCATTCAGACAGTTACATCACCTAAGCAATTAGCCTCATGGAAAGCATGCTGTCATGTTAACATTCACACTCATGCGAGATGCTAAAGCATAAACACTTACAGTATACTCCGAGCCAAAACAAGAAACTAGTTAGTAATCATGCATGATCCTAGTTCATGTTACGATGGCTAATGCAACGCATACAAAATGCAACTAAGATAGGCTCGGCTATCCTAAGAATGACATATGAGGTGCGACAATCCAATACACGTATTCAAGTTGGAATCGAAATTCAATGCAGTTAGTATGATGCGCCGAGCCTAATGCATGCAATACAGATGAATGATGCAAGCATGCATAGCATAAGGATGCTAATTGAAACGTGCCCTAGAACTAACCACTAAAAGTAGGTAAGTAAAAGGGAGAAAGACGTGGGGTTGGAAGACATGCATCACACACACGCACGCTTATTACAAAATTCGCCCTCTCTCGAAGGGGCCAAAAGAATAATACAAACCAAATAAATAATCAACTACTCTAGCTAATTAAATATTACAAAACCTTAATTAATTAACAAATTAATTAAGCTATTAAAGTAGTAATGCTGCCTCCGGAAGAGGGTCAAATGCATGTATGCTCGATTCGCCTCACTTGGAAACCCGTTGCCATGCCACATGTTGCCTCTGTTTGCACTGTTCTGCACCTCTGATAATTGTGAAAATTCTTGGGATGGTTCTGAATTGCTCCCTAATCATTATGGGATATCGTCGGCAAAGATATATGACCACCGACTATGGAAATATGGTAACCGACCAGAAGTTGGCCCACCAGCTGGACCTTTGTAGTTGGCCGGCACTGAAGATTGCCGACCGGCCATTTCTTCCTGCAGAATACTGGTTTTGCTGCAACAGAGGACAGACAGTGCATGGCAAGGTATTTTCAAGGCAATGTGCGCATAACCACTCTCCCTATCATGCAATGAACTCAAGGGAGCATGGCTCTCAGTCCTCGGGCCACCAATCACGCATTTCGATGCATGATGGCCAAAGGTGCCAAGTTTGCAAATCAATGTAAAATGAATGCAACGAAAACAAATGAATGCTACACACTTTATCATGTTGGGATCAAGAGTGTCGGCAACCGAGGATTGAGGCGTATTTCGTCACTTTAAGTACGAACACACCTCATACCTCATGTTTGGCTTGACACCCCCAAACCAAACACAATGCAATGCATGTATGCAATATGGCTCAAATATGCAAAATGGTTCAAGTATGCAATATGGGGCTAACTCAGCAAAGGATGCCAAATGCGATGCAACTTAAACATGCAAATGTAAAATGTGCTAAGCATGCAAGATATAATGCAATGCAGCCTATCATGCAAGCTAAGCTAATGTAACAAGAACATGCAAACATGATATAATGCAAGCATGCAAATGATGTAACAAGATGCAACATGCCAAACATGCAACCGTGTACAAGGGTGGACTTAAACCGAAATGGGAGGCCTCAGCCGTGCCCCAAAACAGTGGCCAATAATGATGTAACAAAAACACGAATCACACATGCAAGCATGCATGCACCAAGGTGTATCGCTTAAGGCATAAAAGAGGCAATTCCAAGCATACTTAAAAGAGACAAACATGGGCATTTTACAAACATGTTGAGCTCTGAAATCATGCTAAAAGGAATTCCAAATCCAAACACACAAGTGAAACATAGCATGCAAAGGGGCCCAAGGCTTGAAACCAACCAAAGGGTTCAAACCATAGCCATACCAACCAAGCCTTAAAGAGTCAAAATGACTTAAATCAGTCCTAGGGCAGACCAAAACAAGACTAGAACATGTATGGAACATGGCCAAAACATGTTAAGAAATAAGCACCAAAACAAAGGCATTCAAGACTACAAAGAGAGCACTCCATTACAACTATCACAACCAAGCATGGCATGGACTTTTCAACAAAAAACAGAGTTGTAATATACCAAAAGGAGCCCCGAAACCCATTGATACGGCAGTTTTAAGACTTAAACAAAGAGGCATGCACAATGACTCATTTTTAAGGCACACAAGAACAACTCTTCAAAGCATTGAGAGGATGGTAAATGCGAGCATACAAGCATGGAATATGGACTGAAATAGCATGATAAGTGATTCCAAATCACTGAAATGGTCCAAGTAAGCATGCCAAAGACTCACACACCAAAGGCCAACAAGCTAGATTACATGGTAGCTATGTAAAACAATGCAAGCATGACCAAAAGGACCAAAATCAGAGCTTAATCATGTCATAACAAGGCTAAAAGCTTCAAGGAACCAAGCCAAAATATGTAAGCATGGTAGTCCACATGCTAGACACATGTTTAAAGCAAACAATGGGATTACACGGCATGTATATGATGCATGTAAGGGACCACTAAACCAACTCAAAACAGAGGTTTAATATGACAAAATAACTCCGAATACCTACTGAAATGATGCTAGAAACAACTAAACATACATGCTACCATATTAAGCCAATAATACAAGCAAATGAGACAAAAGGGAGAAGGGTGTCCCTCCCCTATACATGACCTCAAAACCACTTCTCCACCACTGAAAATCCTTTGCATTTCAGTGGTGAGAAGGTCGAAATAAAGAGGTCTCAAAGCTCAAAGAGAAAGGCACAAAAAAGGGCCAAACGAGGCCTAAGAGGAGGTGGAAAACCCCAAACACAAAAGAGAGCTTAATGAAGCATCTTAAACTTGAAAATCAGAACTTTTATCAGTTATACACAAAGCTCAAAACAGCATGCAAGATAGGTTAAAAGCTTGTACAAAAATGGAGAATATAAAGCAATAGTGCTCACCCTTGAAGAACATTTCAAGAACATCAACCCTAGCCCCTTCCTCTGATCAAAACCAACCTAAAAACTCTGAAACCAGTCCCTCAACGCCTCAATAACCGAAGTATGGTGTAACACTAGGTGCCTTAGTGCAAAAATAGGAACAAAAACACACTTTTGAACACTAAAACACACACAATCTAGAGAGAGGGGGAGATATAGAGAGAGAGTGGTATGTGTGATATATATCTCTGATTTTTTGCTCAACCTCTCTAAAGGAGAAGGGAGGCCCTCTTTTATAGAACAAAAAGGGCCTAAGCTTCTTGGAGAAGCTAAGACAAAGGGGTTAAGCTTCCTCAAGAAGCTAGAATAAAGGTTCAAGCTTCTTGGGGAAGCTAAGGAAAAGGGTTCAAGCTTCCTCAAGAAGCTAGAGCAAAAGGGTGCAAAGGGTGCAAACCCTCCATACACGTGTATGGAGGACAGGTATGTGTGCTCCAGCTGGCATAGCTGGCATGCAAAATGCCTGAAAAAGGCAAAAAAGAAGTCCTGGCCAGAAAATATGGCCGATTGACCAAACAAATGGCCGGCCGACCAAAATAATGCCGACCGGCCTCGCCAATGGCTGGTAGCAACAAAACAGAGCCGGTGGCCTCAAGCCCAAGCCGGTGAGGTGTGTGGATGACCAACAAGACATTCTCTGCCCTCAGAAGCAAAACAAACAAGTTCTTGGTCCACAACCAAGCACAGAACAAGCAAGTTAAGAGATCTTGAGGCAAGGCGCACGGCCGAGACCTTCGGGAACTCATAACGAACACGAACATGGATGATCATCGAGTGTTCAAACGATGACGTCCAAATCTTGAGGACGGTCAAAAATGGGGTGTCTACACAGCCCCAGAATTTAGACCATGACTAGAAACCCAGTCTACACCTTGGTTCCATATAACTACACCTCTGCCCTCCGCAGCACATATTTCCTGCAGGTTACACACCACTCAGCACCAAAAACTGAACAACACCAATCCAAACCAGCACTAAAGTTGAGAGCAAAAACTGCAGAAATTCACTTCAGCACAACATATCAGCAAAACACACAGAAGCAGCCAAATAAAACAGCCAAACCAATGAATCAGCCAATGAAGCAGCCAAAAACTAAAATTGAGCTCAACCAAAAAGAATCCCAGAAGCAGATAGGAAGCAACAAAAGGCTTTCAACAGACCATCAAAGATGCAACTGAACATCACCCTACTGATAGCACCGCAGAACTACACTGAGATGAATCAGCAGACAAGGCTATCAACAAAATACTCTGAGAAGCACCCAAACAGCAGAGGAATTGATCTACAGATCTATATGCAACAGTTGGTTGTTATAGCTGAAGTCAACATCTACAGTGCCTTTAGACTAATTGGAGCTCAAAGCAACAGTCTTCAAACCAACCTACACTAGAACTAAGAACTAAGCTACAGAACAAAAAAACAAACACAGTCTAACTGCAGAACAGATGCCTATCTTCAGCACTGCAGAAAACATATTTCAGACACATACTGCAAAAATTCAGACAAAGCACTGCAGCCTAGCATCAACATCAAACCACACAAGAGCAGTCTAGCAGCATACCTCCAAAACACCCCAAATTACAACCAGCAGAAGCAGAAGGACTGCTACGAAGAATAGGCCTCCTTATAACTTCACTCACTCTTACCACCTCCCAAACTGAATCTGATACGCTCTAAATTAAGTAGGAAATTATCAACCGAAAACATATGTTCCTTGAATACTTCCTTAAACCACACAACCATTTTTAACGTAATTGGATCCATTATCACATCCACACTTGGGACAACCTCCCGAAATAAGCATTCATTACGATGTTGATTATATCTGACTTTACAAATGATTAGTTCTGATATGCATTATTGTGAGGACGGGCTTTTAAGTTTCATTCTTTTTGTTTCCCTCTGGTTTTTGTTTTTCTTCGTTGGTCTCCCATCAACTAGGAGGTTAGAGCTTTTTTAGTTTCAAGCTCCTCTTTATTGATGTAATTTTTCATATTTTGAATGTGTTTATTATCAATAAAGTCTTTTCTTTTGTCGACTTTACATATGATTAGTTGTCTCGCTTAGGTAATCAGTTATAAACCCTACAAGTGATACATGCATAAAAAAAAATATTGGTATGTTATCATTTTTTTCATCTTTTGATTTTGTACTAGGGTAAAAAGTACTTTGTAATCTAATTTTTATACTTTCTGTTTTGTAAATTTCTCTATTCAGATTGAAAATTTTATTTGCTAATTTAATGATAATGTTGAATTTGTTTTGTCTGTAACGTGAATATTTTAGTGCAATATATGTACTCAATTTTGAAAAAAAAAATATAATAAATTAAATTTTATAGTCAATTTTTAATTCTATATAATTTGGTCCCCTTTTAAGGAGATTTCTGAGCCTTCGGTTGAGATGTAAGTTGGCTTTTTGGTATTTTTTGACTTTTGTGAGAGAAAAAATAAAATGATTATGGTTTGGGAGTGACATTTTGTTCTATTTGGCTAAAATAGCTAATTTTATCCTATATGGCTAAATTAGCCCAAAACAGGCATGCCAAACAGAACTGCTAATGCAGATGGTGTGCCAATATGAAAATAAACAAATTAAACATATATTTCAATGTAAAAATTGTAACAATATTATTTTTTTATTCATACGACCAACAATATTACTGAAAAAAGAAAACTAATGTTTTGTAAATTAAAATTTTAGGGAGTTCAATGTAATTATGTAAATATATTGGGCTCAATATATTCTCTCCACAGGTGATTACAATGGAAGACCAAAGAACAGTTTTACATGTGAACAATTTATTGCTCCATTACAATGGAAGACCAAGGAACAGTTTTACATGTGAACAATTACTTTTGTGGTGCAAAAAGGTTCTATCTTGAGACTAATAGTTTCTGTTGTATTAGTGGGAAAATTTCGTTGTCTTCTGCAAGAGCACTTCCTGAGCTCCAAACATTATACATCAGATTCTGATTAAGCAAAAGAATCTCAAATACATAAAGAATCTCATATTCTGATGAAGTAAGCCATCTTTTAGCATATACTATGGAATCACAAATACCTAATACCTTATTTTAAATATTACACGTCAATGCCTACTCTCTTGACTTTATGGGATCATTTCATAACTAATGCAGTTGAACAATTCCTCACGATCGAAGAATCTTCAAAACAACTGATGATGTTCAATCCCTTGAACCAACCACCAAAGCTTGTTCTAAAACTACTGCATATAACAACTCCTCCAAAATGACTATGTTCACAGTTTTGAAAACTTGTACATAAAAAGGTGACAGTTTAAATCAAGGCTGACAATGACTTGTTTTACTCCCATTATGCGTATGTATACCATGTGGAACCTTTTTTATATTAAAGTATGTTTAAATTCACTTTAATCTCTTCTTTTGCTCCATGAAACTGCACTCTCCACTTATGCCTCATGCTTGAAAATTTACATCATGGTTGTAATAAATTACACAGGTTTAATTCATTCTACATTCTCATTCCCAGTTAACAAACATAACAATTAATCACAATAAAAACAAATTTCCTACAACTTGTAGTAGCCATTTGTGTTGGGCACCAACATGCGTGCTTTGCACGCAACCAACATCAGTAGTGATTACTAATAAATTAATAATGTCACTTGTCATATGAAATTATATGGAACACTCCGCATCTAAAAAAATGGAGATTTGAGAATTCTAAGCCCCCTTACCTCAAAATGATTTCAAAATGACCTCATAACTACATCTTTTTTGTTTTCTTTTTTTAAATGCCCTTGTGCATTTTGTACTTGAAAAAGTAATGAGAAAAGAAGCATTACTCATTGATAAACCAAACCTAATCTGTGTAAAAAGGGCTATGCATTAATACACTGGATACTCAAGTATAGGTCTTAATAGGTAAATTTATTATCTAATAGATCTTATGATAATTAATGATATGTTTTATCAAATATTATTTTAAAAAAATAAAGTTATTAAATGTTAATTTTCAGCAACTGTTAAAAAACATGTCACAAAGACATCATTAATTATAAGTTTTAGCGACAGTTTAGAAAAGTCGTCACAAAAAAATGTCACTAATTTTTAACTTTTAGCAACAGTTTGAAAAATTCGTTACAAAAAAATATCGCTAATTATAAGTTTTAGCTCCAATTAATGAAAATTGTTAAAAAAAAAAATCAATAATTGTCAATTTTGAGGGACATGCAAAAAAATCATCACAAAAAATTATTTTTAATGATTTTACTAAAACTAACTTCAATATCATAGACGACATCAAATACTCAATAGTCCCTACTGAATTAATGAAGACTTAATGAGAATTAGGTTCAATTATTAAGATCTATTGACAATTTACCTTTAAAATAAAGAATCATAAGATCATATTTGACTAATACCCAATAATTAAATGGTGGTTTAATTTGAAAAAGCACGCTGATAATGACATATTATAATTACCGACCTCTCTTAATTAGTATATAGTTTTAATTAATTAATTATAGTGCTTATAATTAATGGAACCAAAAGCACATATGCCATAATAAAATATTAATTATATACATTATTATATGATTTTCATTAAGAAATCGAAGATAAGACAAACCTTCCACAAAAGAATATATGTTAGTTGATGTGGTTGTCTTCTGCTTTACATACACGAATGCTACAAAAAGTTGACAATGAAAAAATAAATAAAAATAATTATACTGATCATCCTTGAGGTTTTAAAAAATAAATAATAGGTTTCATAAATTTAGCATAATTACATTTATTTATTTATTTTAGTAAGACTAAAACTATCAGAATTAATATACTATTGTAGACACAGGAATGGCTGGGTGGCGACAGTCCTGCAATATATGTGTATACCATCTATAAATTATGATCTAAACTGATATTGGTTACAAAACGTCGTGGTGGTGAGACCAACAAGTTATGAAATAAAACTAGTTATGTCCTACTATGATGTTGATTATATCTGACTTTAGGTATGATTTGGTGTCTCGCTTGGTTGGGGATTAGTTATAAACCTTACAAGTGATAAATGCATAAAAAAAAATATATTTGTATGTTATCATTTATTTTCATCTTTTGATTCTGTACCAGTGTAAAAAGTACATTGTAATCTAATTTTGATACGTTTTGTTGTGTAAATGTCTCTATTCAGATAGAAAATTTTATTTGCTAATTTAATGATAATGTTCAGTTTGTTTTGTCTGTAAAGTGAATATTTTAGGGCAATATATGCACTCAATTTTGAATATATATATATATATATAATAAATTAAATTTTATAGTCAATTCTTAATTTTATATAGATTTTTTAGTCCACAACTGCTAATGTGGATGGTGTGCCTATATGAAAATAAACAAATTAAATATATATTTCAATGTAAAAATTGTAATAATATTATTTTTTTTATTCATATGGCTAATAATAGTAATGCAAAAAGAAAACTAATGTTATGTAAAATAAAATTTTAGGAAGTTCAATGTAATTATGTAAATATATTGGGCTCAACATATTTTCTGTAAATTTTAAAGGAAATTAGTGCAATTTATCCCCAAAAATGGAAAATTTATCTATAAATCTTACTTTGAGAAATAGTGATCTATTTAATCCTAAAGGTTTTTTATAAACCAATTAGTCCCATTGATTTTGGAAAGGTGGATTTAATATATTATTTAAAAATTAGATTTACGGTTATACCCTTATTTTTATTATGTTTTCTTCTCTTTTTTTCTTTTTAGTTAGAAAGGTAAGATACACCATATATGAAAATTAAATTTGGATGAATTTTTATATTAGAATCTTTTTTATTTGAAAAACATTTCAAAATGAGTAGGTGGCTGATTTTTCGTACTCCTCAGAGGTGTTTAGTCTCATCGGGTATGATAGCCTTACAGTTTGGTCTCTTGTGTTTCTGAATTTGGTTTCAGAAGTGCAATTTGAAATAGAAAAATGAATGAGAGTCCAAATCTGGCAAATCTTAAAAAATCCATTAATCATCAGAGATGCTACAAATGGACAACATTGTCAGATTCATAGTCACCACCTAAATATTTTTAAAAAATTTAAGAAACTCGTGACTCGTGCCAAAGGCCACTTATCCGTCGTAACCAAAGTTGTCTTGGTTCGAGAATGAATTGAGCATCCCTCTCACTCGATCAAAGATCGGTCTTTACTAATCATGATGTGATTTTTTATTAACATTGTGTGCTCTTATTCTGATTTTATACTAACTCAATATGTGAGGCACACAAGTATAAATTGTTTCGCTTGCTTTGGAAATGACTTAATTTTATGTGATTTTAAAAAAGGTTTTAAGTGCACACAACTCAAAAGGAAATAAATGAGCTCGTACCTACATTTGATCAAAATCATCTCCAATGCAAGTAAAATAACCTTCATTCACAAGCATTCAAACAGTTTATTCCGAGTAAGCATATAACCTCATGGTAAGATTCTAAGCGTGGCAATAATCAGACACTTAAATATGCTAAAGCCAAAAATGCTCACATAATACTCAGAGATTAGCCAAAGAAAAAAAAACAATTAGAAAAATGCCTGACCCTAACAAAACACATAACTAATGCAACACATACAAGAATACAATTATTAAGTTCAGCTATTTAACATGTCATATGGATTAACTCAAAGCATGCGATAATGCACGTATTCTATAAAATAGGAAATGACAATAATATTCAAGAATGATGAACCGAACCTTATGTATGCAAAAATGAATACAAATCATGGTAATGATATGAACTGAAAACATGATGCTACCATAGTAAGCATGTAAAGTAAAGGGGAGAAAGAAATGAGAGTTAGGAGACATACAAATATTACACATTTGCCCTCGCATAAGAGGTTTGAATGAATGTCTTAATTAACTAATTATTACAAACACAAATGAATTAATTAATTAATTAACTAATTATTATAAGTCCGAATGAAAGCAACTAATTAATTACATAATATGAATCTCAAAGCTAATCTAATGGACTTGAATAAGCGGTGAGTCACATGCGCACAAGTGAGAACATGTTTGCTGCCAAAAACGGCTCTGTTTACGGTCAAAAAATAGTCATTTTTTGTTTTGAAAAATCTGCTCTGTTTTGCTAGAAAAAACCACTGTCATACAAAATGCTTGACCGGCCGATCTAATCAGGTGGTCAGTCGTACAGAATAATGGTTGGCCGGTCATTGTTTCTGAGGAATACCTTGCTGTAACAGAACTGAAACAGAGCATAGCAGAGGGTTTCCAGGAGATGTTTATCCTCTATGCCCTTCCCTATCATGAAGATGTTCAAGGGAGAAGTGGATTCGAATCTCAAATCATCAATCATCGCAAATTTGTTGCATGATGATCTTAGAAACGATAGAACAATAGTTTAATAAACGCAACAAAAAATAAACAAGGCCTCCTCCCTATTATGGAGTTACCTCGAGTGAGGGGAGACTTTCCTTTTGAATCATCGAACATCACTGAAATAGTATGCTATAATTCTAAAAGCAATAGATTCAGTATAACGTCTGACTGAACCTAACCAAATTTTATTATCTTTTTATCTATCTTTTTACTCCAATTCTATTAGCCTTTTTACTTTACCTTTTCATTTTCTTTATCTTTTCTCCTTTTTTGTACGAAAGTGATGATTAAGTCCACTAAGTCCAAAGCAAGAAAGATTAACAAGCATGACTTGACCTGAGAAATGAACTATTTGAGTCCTTTTCTGCAGAGGAAATTACAAAGGAGGAATCAAACTCATTTACAAGCGATAACGAATTCGGAGTCAAACTCGAAATAGACGATAATGACTCCAAATCCAAACCCGATAATAAGCTATAATGAATCCTTCCTTTATGATTTCCAAGGGTCTAACCAAAAAATTAATCCCTTACAAGTAATGCACCCGTGATCGGAGGAGATGCCAAGCAAGTGATTGTGCTTAGTATAAGGAAAATGTCATGCCCTGATAATGAATCTCCGAAGATATTAAACCATTTAGCACGAGGAACCCCTCCCTTATACCACGAACAACAACTCTCTATTTGATACAACCTTTGATCGAAAGAGCAAAGAAAGGGGAAAGGTTGCAGAGTATGAATGAAAAGTGGATGATTACAATGGCATGAAAATATACATAAAAGCTGTAAAAATGAAGGAAAAGGCTATCAACTCAAATGGATTGGCGGCTATGTCCTAAACACACCAAATCTGAGAGGACTTACGACAACAAAACTATAGTATTCAAAGAATAATTTAACACATTAAAAAGCACTCAAACAGCACAAAAAACAATGCTGAAAATCAAGTTTCAGAGGTGGGAAAAAGTGGGCAAAAGTGGAATAAAACCTAGGGGTTTCATCTAACCAACAAGCCTAGGGAAGGATGGCTAACCCCTCATCTTTTTGTGACTTTAAATCACATATTTCAGGCCTCAAAACATTCTGAAAACAGCAAGTGAATATAAGAAAAAGAGATAGAAAAAATGATGAAAGAGTTCAAAAATTACCCCTTGAAAGAGAGGATGTTCTTTTTAGTTCACAAACCACACTCTTAATACTCTCTAGGATTTGAAATTAACTTTAAAAACCTCAGCAAAAACTTCAAGTTTAAGCTTATAAGGTGTATGTATTGTGTATGAATATTGCAAGAGGGTAGAGAAGATGGTTGGGCAAGCTATAGGCTCTTGGAGAATTTTTCTAACCCCAAACCATGAGGGAGGTCTTGTATTTATAGAAAAACAACTTCTCATGTCAGAAATATCTATATCAAAGATAGTTGGCCCAAGGCATGTACATGGGAGCAGGTGGTAGCTGTCAAAATATCTACTACGCTAAACATGGCCGATCGGCCATGGAGATGTACGACCGGCCCAATGAAAATGGTCTGCCAGCCATTTGTTGGCCAATAGTCCTCTGAGTGGTTAGGCTAGAAAAAAATGAGATTTTGGTCCAAAGGGGTGCAAGGTTTAGTTTTTAAAGCTTGAAACCGAATCATTTTGCTGAAAATTAGAACAATTACACAACGTAACATTTCATCATCGAGTGTTTAGAGTAAAGCACCCAATTCTTAAGGGCGATCAAAATAGGGTGTCCATAGTTGCCCCTCTTTGACAGAGCTCGAAGTTATTTCATGACGTGAGTGAGTGTCAAAGCCCGAAGATGACCCATTTGACAAGGCCATAAGACTTGGGCAATCAATCAAAATGTAAATGCAATTGGTTAAACTCGAAAATTGCCTATGTATCCCTTTACAAGGAATTAGTTCAGGGACAAGATGCAAATGATATACTAAAAAATGCAATTGGAAGCTGGACTTACACACTTTGCGAAACCGATTATTTTTTAAAATCTTTGATCATGTAAGACAATACAATGAGTAATAAACAAGATGACAACATATGAATGAAACAAGCCTCAAGCTTAAATTAAAAAGCCCAACGGTGTCTCACATAGAGAGGAGTAAGCAAATAGCAATTCCAAACACATTTCACATGAAAGGAGAAAAGACGGTATAACCAACAGGTGTATCTAACCGCATTTTATATGGAGAAATAAAAAGTTGTAACTGTTAAATCAATAACCTAACGCATTTCATGCGATAGGGGTACAAAGGTGGTGTAACCAACAGGCATATTTAACCGTATCTCATACAAAGAAAATGAAGGTTAAGCAAACAATGTCTCACCTAGAGAGAACGAAATATGCAAGCCAAACTACGTTTCATGTAGAAAGGGTAAAAACTCCAGGCCAAACTACGCCTCGCGCAGAAATGGTAGAGGGTGCAAGCCAAACTACGCTTTGCGTAGAAAGGGTAAGGGGTACAAGCCAAACTACTCTTCACGCAGAAAGGGTAGAAGGTGCAAGGAAAACTATGCTTCACACAGAAAGGGTAAAATCTCCATACCAAACAATGCTTTGTGCAAAAAAAGTGGAGAGTGCAAGCCAAACTACGCTTCGCGTAGAAAGGGTAAAGGGTACAAGCCAAACTACACTTTGCATAGAAAGGATAAAAGATGCAGGCCAAACTACGTTTCACATAGCGAGGGTGAATGATGCCAGCCAAACTACGCATCGTACAGAAAAGGAGAAAGATACAAGCGAAACTACGTTTCGCGCAAAAAGGGTGAAAGGTACAACCAAACTACACTTCGCGTAGAGATGGTGGAAAAGGAGTAAAAGCCAACCTATGCCTGGTATAGAAAGGATGATCAAGCTAAAAGCATGCAACAAGCCAAATCACACCGTCGGGTGATAGGGGTTGACATAATAAGATGAAAATGTGCGATGCACATGGATGCAAGATAATTGTTGTAGTTGATGCGAAATACAATGTGATGCATGCTCCATGTGACATAACATGCAACATAATAGAAAAGATAAACAAAAAGTGGTGGTTTTAAAAGCACCTTATAAGGGGAAGTAGCAGTGAACAACCATGTTCAGCCAGGGATACTTCTCTTCTTTTTTCTATTTTTTAAACTTCTGTCTTCAACTTACAGCCAAAGGTTCTCATATAGTAAAATTTGCTTTAGTTCAAAGTCGAGGCACACTCACACTTCGGAGAAATGGTGAGACTTGGAACAGTGCATCCAAAACGGGATTTTAGAATTTTCTGTAACTAAGACAAACACAAATTCTTCAATTCTTCCACTTTTTAGATGAATACAAGACCGCCAATGCTCAAAACTAGGCAAAATTCCAACAAAAATCATCACAATCCACTAGAACAGTTAGCCGGCCAAAAGATGGTCCGGCCATAAAACATTTTGGCTGACTAGCCAAATGTGCCAACATCGGGGGCAGATTCGGGATTTCACCCTTGTGGCTCTTTAAAACATGATTTTGGCCCTTTGTTTCACACCTACATATTCTGAAAACACCATTGCTCTCTCTCTCTAGACTCTTTCTCTATCTAGATTTCCATCCTATTCGCTTTACCCACCGACCCACGCAAACTTTTTCCGTGAAACCCTCTTGGCCCTCTACACTTTGGACAGATTAGATTTTGATTTGGTTGAGTTTTTAGGTTTCTCATTGTTTTTTGCTTGTTTTTCATAGGTTTTCCTTGGTTTCCGTATACTCACTCTCGCATTTTCACTTTTTCCTCTCATTTTCTCTGTCCTAGGGTTTGGTTTTGGGGTTTTTCCCTATTTCTCTCATTTTCCTTGCTTTTCTCTCACCACCCACCACATTCTCCACGGTCAATGATATTTCACATAATAGGGCCCCTTCCGAGGTACCTATTCCTTCGCCTACCGCGGGGATAGAGGAACCTGATAATGGAGGAGGCCAACTAGGTAGTAGGAGATATTACCGCTGACATTGCCGCGGAGGAGATTTACCCTCTAGAGCCTGAGCCTAAGCCTAAGGCCAAGTTTGGGAAGACTAAATAAGTGCACTTTTTGTCTTTTTGGACTAAAAAATTGAGATTGAAAATATGGATGTTTGGGTTAACTTTTTGACTTTTTATGAAAAAATGTGTAATAAAAAATTGTAAAAATTGATTTGTAGAGGAAAATTTGAATTGGGAGTTGTGCAGCCGTAATTGTTGACTTTTGGTGAATAGTGTTAACTTTTTAACTTTTTGAGTAACTTTTTGGCTTTTTGGCTTATTTGGGACTTCCCAAACTTAGCCTAAGTTGCCCTCGTTGAGGGTGAGGCCTTTCAACCTAGCTACTTACCACCTACGTACACTTGCGATGGCCCCCGGTGGCATGATGAGATTTAAGGATTTTGCCTGGGGTGTGACTGAGGACTTCCTCTTGCGCAAGTGCACATCACATCTCTCTCATGATGCTTCCGAGGTAAGAAATTTTGCTCTTTTTTATGCACTTTGCTTGCTTTGACATTCATTACAATCTTTCATTTACTATGCATTTAACAAATTCCTCTTTCTACACATGGTGATACTTATGCCTGGAGAGGTTATAGCGCTATGACAGCGAGGGACTAGTACCAAAAGCCCCCCACTAGAGTCCGAGAGATGGTTGATGAGGCAGGTTTCGGCCTATTCTACTCCAGGCTCTCACGGCTACAGGTGAGCCGTCCCTTGCTCGATGCCTTGGTGGAAAGGTAGTGGAACACCACCAACTCTTTCCACTTCTCCACTATCGGGGAGATGATGATGACGCCCTACGACTTCTCCATAATCACAGGGCTACAAGCAGGGGGTGATCCAATCCCCTTCGATCTTGACGTGGGCTAGTGATGGGCTGCCTGGGTCCATCTTCTTGGCTCACGCCCTCTATTAGATAGGCCATCCATGGTGCCCTATAACTAGTTCTACGACCATTTTCATGAGAGCCAGCCAAAGATTGAGGAGCAGATGGAGCAGTACACTCGGGGATTTCTGATCTATTTTCTCAACAGTACCTTATTTGCGAATAGGTGGAACACCGTAGGTCTATATCTTCTCAGTACTTTAGTGGTGTTGCGCCGGGTCCACTATTATGACTAGGGTGGTGCTGGCCTCGCCACCCTGTACGGTTATATGAGCTGTAGTTTCCTCAAGAAGGGGAACATGGTTGGCAGCTACTAGAGAGCCTGGGAGATATGTCCTGCACTTTCATTTCAAATTGTGTAGTAAACCATGCTTTCTACTTTTTATTTTCTGTTTGTATTTTTATTTATGCCTGTTTTTCTGTTTATACCTGTATTTCTGTCTCTACTTGTATTTCTGTCTTTACCTGTTGACTTACACACTGTTCTCTTCTTGCAGCTCTAGGTATATATATACTTTCCTACTCTTACTCTGATCTAAAGGGATGAGGTGGAGACAGTTGTGCCTCATTCGAGGCAATACGACGGCAGGTGTTATCCCCGGCGCTGCAGTGTCACCACTTTCACCTACTATCACTGATTCTTCGATACAGTGATGATACGCTAGGTAATCTAAAACTCATACCCATTCTATTTCATCTCCATTGCTTCCAATCCATACTCTAACAATTGAGACAACTGACAACAAATGGAAACTGTGAATTCTTTGCTTGCAAGTTACCTGGTAGCCATGGGTGGCCATGCCTGCTAGGAGGAGGGATGAGTATGTCGGGTCATTGGATACCTTCCGATTGCAGATCTTGCTGGAGGGTCCTTTCTGCCGGACCTGGTACCTAGGAGAGCATTTCGTTCACCAGACACTGGGTTTACCAGACCCCATTGTTCCTGCTTCCCTTCCGCTCCCTATAAGGATCGCCGATAGTCTTCCTGTCGAGGCTATCATGTAGTTCATGGCGAGGCAGGATATTGATCTGTTCTACGGAGAGGGGGACTACACTGTATTTATCTAGACCCATCTCATGCCACCTCTGGCCAAAGCTCGCGCAAGTGGCGTTACAGATATACCTACTACCAGAGGTGTTGCTCATGCGGCTGAGCCTGATGTTGAAAGGGTTGCCTCCGCAATTCATGTAGCTGGTCTTCTCGTGATCCTAACCACGATCACATACTGGCGATCGAATGGGATAGCCCACCAGATTCTAGTTGAGTTCCTAGAGGGGCGTGAGTATGTCAGGGACCCCGACGTACAGTAAGTACACACTTTGTCTTGCAGTTTGTATTTCATATTCCCTTTTTCTGTATACTGATGTTCAAACTCACTTGTAGGTGTCGATGGGTTACGTAGATGGCCACAGTCAGTTTGTCGACTCCTAGGTCCAGATGATACGGAGGAGGGAGGCCCTACTCGTCTACCACGGTCATCAGGTACCGCATTTTCCACATCTAACATGCACTGATTTCCTTTTGCCATAATCATACTGTTCATATACCAAACTGTACTAATGCTCTATTTCTTGCAAACTCTTTTCAGCCTCCGCTTGCACCTATGGCACCCCCTCCAGTTGCTGGGAAAGGAGACAAATGGGCTCCCACACACGGCCGAAATGTGGGCAGAGGTAAAGGTAGGGACAGAGGTGCCCAAGTCAAAACTCGAGTCAGAGTGGAGACAGCGAGTCCCGAGTGCAAGAGGCTTCTTCATTCATTGGGAGGACCATTACCAGCAAGGACATTGAGACTAGAGACACCGAGGAGATCATGAGTAAGCGCTCCGAATTTGAGGATGGAGACGATGATTTTGGGTCAGAGTCGCATTTTTCTGGCGATAGTGGTGCTGACAGTGACAGTGATCCTGAGTCTCATCCTCGAAAGAAGACGAAGAGGGTTTCCCGATGCACCTGACTTGGTGGGCATTGCTTTTGGACACCTCTTTTTTTTTTCTTTTTTTCTTTTCTTTTGCTTTGTAATACAAAAATTGTATAGCTTCAGATAGGTTCTCTAGTTTTTTCTTTTGAAAACTTGTATTTTCTCTTTTGTAAAAACTATGATCGAGGTCAAACCCTACAGTTTATAAAAAGAAGAAAATTTTACTTTGCATAGTATTCCGAGCATGGCACAACACTTGCATACAAAGGATTGTATTTTTGAATTTGAAACTGAGAACAATCATATTTGAGCAAGTTTGTAACCGGATATTGATCCTACAATTGACCAAAATACAAAACACGACTCAACAAAGGAAAAACAAAGTAAAAACAATTTAAACACACCTATTTACACTTATCAGAAACAAAAGACTCAAAACAGGACACAAAAACAAAGAGGGCAGACATAATACTGTTGCCAAGTTGTTTGATAGGCACAATTGGCCGGCCGGCCAATGAAATATACGGCCGACTGGTGAAGTGGCCGGCCGGCCAAGACCTACGGTTGGACAGTTGGAAATAGTTGTCAACCACTCGAACACCCTTATCTTTCATAAAGGTCTTCTCTCGCCATTTATTCGATAGAACCTCATTTTTTTGGTATTTTTCTCTGAAAATAGAGATTTTCCTTCTTGATAGGCTCAAAGATTGGGCAGCCACTTTGGATGGCACAGAAAAGGTGAATTTCAACGGTTTCAACATAAACGCTCTATTTTCCTTGAGTCACACTTCACTTTGTTTTCCATTCCTCCACACTGCTGCTCGCTGTTGGGACCCGATTATGCATATGTTTCACTTCGGATCATAAGAAATGTGTCCTACTCTTGAAGAGTTTAGAGCTTTAATGGAGTCCCAGCACAATGAAGAGATTATACCTCAACCTTTTTTTGGCCATACACGAGCCCTTGAACGGATGTGTAGCCTCTCTTTCAACGAGGCTAAATCTTTGGTTCATGATGGGGAGTTGAACATTCTTGGCCTGATTGACCCTTTTTCTGACATCGAAAATAAGCCTGATCTTCTTTGGTGAGGTTATCGCCAGCATGCTCTCTGCATATGCTTCCTCGCCCATTATCTTCTTACCCCTAGTGGTAATGGAGTCAGTATTAGATTGATTGAAGTAGCTCAACGTCTGAAGGAGGGCCGAAGCTCTATAGGCTTGGCACTGGCCGAAACCATAATGGGTTTGGATACTTTCCATCGACGAGAGACTTCTCGTTTTACAGGAGTCCACTGTTTCTTCAGGTATTATTTCCCACCATTTCTCATTTATGATTTCTCACTTCATTTTGGCCCTCACTCTCTATTTTCTCTCAAAACTCTTTCCTTACTTTGTCTCTCAATGCACATCTCCCTATTCTTTAATCTCTCTTTATTTTTTATCCCTTCCTAGGCATGGTTGATGGATAAGCTAAAAGTCGTGGACCCTTGCCTCAAGTATTCAGCCATATCCTACTTCTTTCGTCTATAGCTAGTGAGCTTTTCTACAGAGGGATTGTGTTGTGACTGGATGTGCAGCAGATCCGCGACTGACATTGCTTAGCGATACCCCTGGCTTAACTTCTCCGAGATGAGCTACAACATGTCCCGTCAACCAGGTATATAGTTGATTGGCCTTAAACATTGTACTTTTTACTTCCCATTCTAGTTCATATGCCAATTTGGACGTGAACAGACCTGTCCAAATGAGGGGGTGGAATACCCTACTCTATTTCCAATTCATGCTTCTCACTTGGCTCGATACGTCGCTGTTTGAAGGATAAGAGAGCTTTTGGCCCCTACTTCTAGCTTCCGTTGTGCCCTTTCTAGCGAGTGCTTGACTTGGCTCGAGGATGAGACACAGGTTGGGCCATCCTTGGCGGCAGAGAATTCTGCGAGTGCAGGCAAAAGGCCCATAGTTTATTGCTTTGGTTTTTCTTTTCAAGTTCTATGATGTAAAAGCAACTTTAATTTAACTTGAGAGTTGGAGGGTGTACTTGTGTTGAAATCATGTAATTAAAGTTACGAGTACTAAGAAGTTTCCTTTTTGGTCCAAAGAATGGTCTGTTTTGCAAAAAGTGAAATTTTGAGAAAATCAACTTCATTAAAACCTTTTAAAAAAAATTCGTAAACAACCATTACCTAACACACATGGAATCAATCCTCAAGACTTACAGCCCTAAATCAAGAAGATCATAACTGTCCACCATTCACTATTATTCTACCCCTCGCTTTATCTTGCAATTTGACCCTTTTGCCAAATTGAGGTAAAACAACCAAGCAAATAGATAATGAGATGGACCGATCAAACAATGGATGGGATAGTTGAGTTGAAAATGATTATGGTCAAATTTCAAGATGAAGTTGCCTACGTATTCCAAAGACAGGAATCAGGCTAAGGTTCACTCAAGAATTAACTCTCTACTTTTGCGCTCTAACTTTTTCCAAAGCTGCCATTTCGGGTTTTCAACCTTGCGAGCTCTATTTTTTCTTTATTCCAATTTTTCAAGCTCTAACTTTTGCCTAGGTTGCCCTTTCGGGTTTTCAGCCTAGCGAGCCTCTCAATGATAGTATTTCTTCAACTTGCCATATTGATCAGTTGCGAGAACTCTAAGCCATCTAAATCCATGAGGATGATAGCTCCTCCTGACCAAATGGACTTAATGATATAGGGACCAATCCAATTGGGTTTCTAATTTTTCACGCTCTAACTTTTGCCTACGTCGCCCTTTTAGGTTTTCGGCCTAGCGAGCCTCTCAATGATAGTATTTCTTCAACTTGTCCATATTGATCGGTTGCAAAAACTCCAAGCCATCTAAATCCATGAGGATGATAGCTCATCCTGACCAAATGGACTTAATGATGTAGTAACCAGTCCAATTGGGTTTAAACTTGCCCCTAGGGTCATGGATAGGAGCTCGGTTGTCTTTAAGCACCATACATCCTTCTTTGAGGTTTTTGGATTTGACTTTCTTATTGAAGGCCCTGGCAATTTTGCTCTGATATCCCTGGATGTAGTACAACGCCTTCGACCGCCTCTCATCAAACAACATCAACTCTTCGAACCTGTTCTGCTGCCAATCCGCCTTTGCTATATGATACTCAGCCATTATTCTCAATAGCGGTACCTCAATTTCAATTGGCAAAACAGCTTCCATCCCATATACCAAGGAGTAGGGGTTGCCCTTGTAGATGTTCGAATTGACATTTTATACCCCAAAGTGCAAAAGGCAGTTTATCCGGCCAGTTCTTGTAGGTTTCCACCATCTTTCGCAGAATGTTCTTAATATTCTTGTTTATAGCTTCAATGGCTCCGTTGGTGTGTGGCCTACATATTGATGACTTGTGAAAAGCCACGTTGTATTTCTCAAGCAAATCGACCACCTCCTTTTTGAAGTGTGCGCCATTGTCTGAGATTATCTCATTTGGCACCCCATACCTACAGATAATGTTGTTTCTGATGAACTTGGCCACATGTGACACTTTCAACATTGAATACGACTGTGCCTCCACCCACTTGGTAAAGTAATCAATCGCCACTAAAATGAACTCATGTCCATTCGAGCCCTTTGGCAAGACTGCTTCAATGACGTCAATTCCCTACACTGAAAAAGGCCATGGTGAAGTCATATTATAGAGCTTTAATGGCGAAATATTCATGCGATTGGCATCGATTTGACATTTGTGGCATCACCAAACAAAGTTGATACCATATTCTTCCATGGTTGACCAATAATAGCCTTATCTGAGGATTTTATTGGCTAGTATCACACCATTCATATGTGCTTTGCATTCTCCCCCATAAATGGCCTCCATGAGACAGTTTGACTCTTCTTCTTCGACACAAAGCTTGTGTATTCCCAGATGCCCTCTTTTGTACAACTTGCTTCTACATATGACAAACTGGACGGCCAGACGTCATATTCCCCTTTTATCCTTGGCATTCGACCCTTATGGATACATGTCCTTCTCCATGAAGTTCCAGATGTCCTAATACCAGGGATTTTTGTCCTAAACTTCATCTATTGCGGCTATTGTATCGTAAGCAGGCGCATACTTCTGCTCAATGATAATCGGACGTATCTTAACCCCAATTGATATGTTTACCATAGATGATAGAGTTGCCAATGCATCAGCAAACCAATTATTTTCTCCCAACAAGTGTGTAAATGTCAATTTTTCAAACCTGGGAATCAGAATGTCCAAAGTCTAGTGATAAACTTTTATTTTCTTTTCTTTGAACTTCCAATCTCCATTAGCTTGAGAAACAACCGTGTTTAAGTCTTTGATGACGTCTAACTTTATTGCCCCTAGTTCTAGAGCAGCTTCTAATCCAGCAATGCACGCCTCACACTCTCTTTCGTTATTGGATACTTTGAACCGGAGTTTGAAAGCTAGGGGTATATAGGAATCATCGGGCACTATAAGCAACACGCCTATCCCATAACCATATTAATTAGCCACCCTATCAAAGTACATTTTCCATGCATTTTCTTCTATTAGCAGGATCTCCCCATCTTAGAATAGGTACTCTATTGCCTCATCTCCTTCTACTAGGTGGTCTGCCAAAAATTCCGCTACTGTTTCTTTCTTTGACCGACTTGCAAGTGATATACTTGAGGTCAAATTCGGAGAGAAGAAGCAACCAACAAGCTAGCCTACCCGCAAGTGTCGGTTTCTCAAAAAGATATTTAATGGGATCTAATCTCGAAATCAGAATTACAGAATAGGCTAGCAGGTAGTGCCTTAACTTCCTAGTGGCCCAAACCAAAGCTAAGTAAGCCTTTTCCAAAGGAGTGTAATGCATCTCATAATCCAACATCTTCTTACTCAGATGGTAAATGGCCTTTTCCACCTTAGCTTCTGATTCTTGTGCTAACATCCATCCCATGGTTGACTGTGTCACGGATAAATACATGATCAATGGCTTCCCCAGCTCTGGTGGCAACAATACAAGCAGATTCTGAAAGTACTGCTTAACTTGTTCGAAAGTGAACTGACATCGATCATCCCATTGGAATTTCTTTCCCTTTTTCAAGAGACCAAATAGTGGTCTACAGGTCAAGGTTAATTTAGAGATAAACCATTTTATGAATTACACTTTTCCTAGAAAGCTACACACCTCATTTTCAATTCTTAGCGGTGCCATTTCTAAGATGGCCTTGATCTTGGATGGATCTACTTCAGTTTCACTCTGTGTAATCAGGAAACCCAACATTTTCCATGCAGTTACCCCTAAAGCGCCCTTTTGTGGATTCAACCTCAACCTGTACTCTCTAATCCTCCCAAGGAACTTCTCCAGTGCATTGTAGTGGCCTTCTCGCTCTTTGGATTTTACAATCATGTTGTCCACATACACCTCAACTTCTTTATGGATCATGTCGTGCAAGATTGTGGTTGCAACCCTCTGATATGTAGCCACGGCGTTCTTCAATCCAAATGGCATGACCCTATAGTAGTAGATTCCCTATGCGTGGTGAACACAGTCTTTTCCCAATCCTTTGGTGCCATCAAGATCTGGTTGTACCCCAAAAATCCATTCATGAATGATAATAGGGCATGGCTAGCGGTGAAGTCTACCAACTCATCAATGTGTGGCAATGGAAAGTCGTCCTTCGGACTAGACTTATTCAAATCCCTGAAGTCGACGCAAACTCTGATTCTACCGTCTTTCTTCGGAACTAGAATAATGTTAGCCAACCAAGTCAGATATTCGGATACCATCAAGAACCCTACGTTGATTTACTTGGTAACTTCCTCTTTAATTTTAGTGCCTAATCTGGACGGATTCTATGAAGTTTTTGCTTGACTGGTCGGGCCTCGGGGTCTAGAGGGATCCTGTGCCATGCAATCTCAAGATTGATTCCAGATATGTTTTCGTAAAACAACTCAAAAACATCTTTCAAATCTTTTAACAAAGCTATTAATCGCTCGCGTTCCTCCAAAGACAATGTAGAACCAATTTGGACTAAGCATGGATCTTTTTCAGTGCCCACATCAATTGAAATAATCTCATCTATGCAAGGCTTAGTACGCCTTGCCTTCTCTTGGTCAATCAAGTTTTTCAAACCCTAAGGAATTTCTTTCTTTTTGTTTAAGTCAAAATTTTGAAAATCAATATCAATGCAAAAACTAAAGGCACAAAGAAGTAAGTAAAGTCCACTGTATTCTCATTGATAAAGTTAGGGTTCTCAATTACAGTTGACTCAAAAGAAAAACTGACAAAAGACCTAGACAGGACTTTGGCACCCGGGTTACCACCCCTGAAAGTGCCAGACTCAAACTCCTTAGACTGACTCGAATCTGACTCTGACTCAACAGACTCGATGGAATCAGACTCAGGCTCACCACCTAATTCAAAGCTATTAATAGAGCCCTTCTCGAATTGCCAAACTAGACGTGGAGCCTCGGCTGCGTCCATAATAAGATCGTGTAATTTGCCGCTAGTTCATCCCCGATCATAGAGATAATAACGCTATCCTTCAAGTTAATGGGCTCAGCCCTGGCATTGGAACCCGCCAGGAGGTCAGCTAGTGTTCTCTCCAACAGTTCCTCTTCATCGCTATCCGAGCTTGCACTTATGTCTTGCCCTATATCGATGCTTGGGTCAATCATCTACTCTCACTGTCTGACAACTGGTGATTGAAAAAGATCTCAAACCTAGGGTATCTCTTCTTTGTTTCCCATTCGACCTACGGCCCTAGGAATCCATAGAAAGGAAAGTCTTCTCCTTGGCGGACAAAGCGTCCGTTTAGGGTTCTCCTGATTAGCTTGTGGACCAGTTCAAATTGTCTCTCGGCTTTTTTTTGCTATAATTCTCTCTTTCAATTCATCTCCATTTCTCTTCCAATCCTCTCCAGCTGACTCATACCCCAACCCAAAAGCATGGGGGTTATGGCCTACTTCTCTGGCAACAATATTTCCTTACCTCCTACTTTTACCCAATCCCAATCTAAGAAGGTGTCCTTGCTTGTTCATCATATATATAGATTGGGCGCTCACATAGTCTCCTCCATCCTCTGCCATGATAGACTGCACCAACCAGAGAGGAACACATCTTCTTCTCCATGCAGTATTTCCAACAAGGGTGTGGTGGTTCCAGGGGAGGGTGGATTGAAGAATTGCCATAAATAGTCGCAATCCCCCATTTGAACGAATACTTCACCAGTTGGTGTACCATTGAAGAAACTGCCTTCATTTGTTGCAACCAAGGTCTACCCAAGAGTAGATTGAAGATTACTAGGACATCCATCACATGGAATTCAACCTCATGTTCAGATGGCCCAATCAGTACCTGACTCTTAAAGGTTCCCATGACATTACGGCTGGTTTTGTCGTAAGCTCAGACGACTTAAGTCGTAGACGTGAAGTCAGCTGGATTCAAGCCTATGGCATAAGCGGTCATCGCCGAACATACGTTGATTGTCAAGCTGGTGTCCACTAGCACTACCGGGATCCACTTCTTTCAGCTTTCCATGGTTACATACAGAGGTTTGTTGTGGTTGGCCCCCTCAGGTGGCAACTCTTTGTCTGTGAAAGATAACAACAGAGTAACATCCCTAGATGTGACCAAAGACACCAATTAGTCTGGCGTGACGTTTATAGATAGCTTAGTCTTGTTTCGGGCATCTAGCAATGCCTACCTGTGTTCCCAAGAAGCCATTACCAGCCCTCGAATTGAAATATCTGCCTAGATTTTCTCAAGTTGCCTCAACCCCAGGTCTTCTTCTATCTCCTTCTCTTCCATCTTCTTGATCTCTTTCCCGGATAGTTTTCCTTGGTCCAGGGATGGGGGTTTGAAATCACAACCACTTTTTTTCATGTGGTTGATCTCCTCCGTGTACCATGTATTGTCAAGGTTACCGATCTCCCACCCTTCATCAGTGCAAGCAAAGCTTAGATCCTTATCGTCCCACCATTCTCTTGCAATCATTGTTGAGCCATTGTCTAGATCGACCCGAATCATGTTCACATCTCACATTCTGCCATTAAGTAGACATTGAGTCTGTGCTTTGTCAGCACGCTACTTCTCCTCTGAGGCTGACTCAATTTCTGCCTCTCGATAATGTCTTAGTTTCCTTTGCATCTTCTCTCTGTTATCGGATTCCCATTCAGACTATTCTTCAATTTTGGCGTCGCTCTCCCCTGACTTAATGTCCTCTTTTCCTTTTCCTTTCACCTACTCCCAGGTTAGTTTTGATCTCTATATCTCCTTCATTCTCTCTATTTGAAACTGTTCCAGTACTTGCTCCCTTTCAGCAATAGTCATATCCTCAGACTTCTTATTCCCGTCAATTTCTTCTTCTTTCGGGTTCTTTTTTGTCTATTCCTCTGTGTCAGATTCCTCTTCACTTCTTAACCACCCATGGTTAGATTCAGGCTTACTCGGATCCCACAATCCAATTTGCAGACTTCCTACATCCTCTTCCTCAAAGAAAGAGAGGTTCTCTAAGTCTTCCTTTATCTCTGTAAAGTCATCAAGATTTTGTTCAGGCCAGTCATCAGGACTTTGTTCAAGCCCATTTTCTCCCACAACATTGATGTAGAGTGAGTCCGATAGTATGATCATTGGCTTTGATTAGTCAAAAGCCACAATATATTGATTAGGATCATACTCTTCCATGGGTGATGCCCCTTTCACCACAACCTAGGTATCAAACAACCCTATTTTAGTGAATTTCCCTTTTCTTCAACTACCTCCACCATAGGATTTGGTTGGGTTTCTGGTGTTATATCCATCATGCACAAGTCCGTGCTTTCAAGAATAACCACCTCAGGTTTAGGAATATAGGATGGGGTGATATATATACTGGGGTTAAATGTGGGCAGTGGTGTATGGATGAGGTTGATACTTTTGGGTAGAGAGACTTAGTTGTGGGCGAAGAGTGGGTTGGTGGTCATATTTGGCTTTGAGGATGGAGCTATGATCTTATTGTCGACAAAATCCTGAATCTCATGATGAAGGCGAAAGCAACGGTCAGTAGGGTGACCATGCTATTAGTGGAAGACACAGTATTGGGTGGGGTCGTGTTTAGCTAAGAGTGGGTCAGGGAGAGGTCAAGGGTCAAGGGGCTTAAGATACCCTTTTTCTGTTAGAAGTTTGAAAGCACGGGTTGGACTCATATGAAAAGGGGTGAGGTTCTAAATTGGTTTTGGGCTGGGCTGGTGGTTTATGAGGTTGCACCATCGAATGGATCGACTATTTGGTTGTAGTGGTGGCTGAACTGATCTCTGCAGGCCTAGGAATAGTGTTATTGCTAACACTGGTACCCCTAGTAAATGGCCTCTTTGCCGGTTCACTTGTTTTTTGGATAATTTCCTTCTTAAAAGTGCTCTCAATTTGAACTCCCATTTCATGCAAAGCAGCGAAAGTAGATAGAGGCACGACTATTATCCTTTGTAGCATGTCCGGTTCAAGGTTCTAAACTACCAACTAAACTTGTTCCTTTTCTGAAGGCTTGTTTGTCATTCAAACTACCTTTGCCCTCTATCTTGCAACGAAGTCAATAAAGGTTTCCTTAGGATTTTAAGAGGTTGCCTCCAGCTCACTGATCATTACCTCCATCTGAGTATTGTAGGAATATTGATTAACAAATCCCTCAAATAGTTCTTCCCAATTCTGCTTGGTCGAGTCTTCCAGTTTAGCATACTAGGTGGCTGCCACTTCTAATAAAGTCCTTCCGAATAATGACAATTTCTGAGCCCACATTAAGCCCATTGGTTTCAACACATCCGAGAAGAGACAGACGTGGACGATAAGATCTCCGCTTTCATCAAATCTGTTGATGTGCGACATCTTGAACTTCTCTGGCAATCTTATAGAGGCCTCAGTATAACTGTCTTTAATGTCCAGAATGGAATTGAAGCCTTGAGATTTCTTGAGCATCTTCTCCATCTTAGCGATTTTTATCATGAAAGGATCGATGTCATTGATGTCAAAGGGAAGAAGTCCTCCGTGAGGCTATACTAGAGGCCTAAAAGCTTGAGCTTGAGCTAACACTTCTTGGGGATCTGAAACTTGAAGGTTTTCAGCTAACGGAGGTGGATCAAGGTTTGGCTGCGCAGCTGGGACTGGATATGTGGTAGATACTGATGCCCCAAATGGGTGTCGCATTTCAGTGATGGTCTGATCTGGCACAACTATCCTCAAGTTCAATAAATTCATGGCCTGTTGGTATGCTATCACCATAGCCATAACTTCTTCAGCACTTTGCGCCATTATAGATCTATGCGAGTCAGATACTGGTGAACTAAACGGGTGAGAACGAACAGGTGACTGATGAGTGCTTTGTACTAGTGATAACTACTTAGTTTTTCTCCTTCGAACCACTGGCAGAAGAGAGACTAACACTGGTTGACCGTCAATTAGATCTCGAATTTTGCAAAGCCTACCAACGCGAGTCCACAAAACTTGGGGGATATCAGGTTTCTCTGAAGCTATGATTCAAGACTACCTAGGAAAAGAAATAAAGAAAAAAGAAAAGTCATAATCAAAAATTGGACAGCACCTCGGCTCAAATTGTAATAGATATGATCACAGTTGTATGACCACACTCCCTACTAATAAAACTGAATTTCGCCCAACAGATTGATACTGAACCAGTAATCTGAATTTAAGAACCCCCTGTATAGATCCAGAGTATAGCACATAACAGGTAAAGAGAGCCAAAACACCTCTATAAGGGGGTAAGGTTACCTTGTCCTAGCTTCGGCATGATCTAGAGTTCACTACTTCAAACAAGTGGTTTCACAATATCCTGTATATGGGCGAGCATCCTGTCCTATGTTGGAACAGTCACTAGAACATTACTATATGCACTAGGCCAATTGGTCAAAAGATACCTCAGCAAGGTTACCTAATATACCTCTTACACCTAACACTAAAAAGTGAAAGGAGGATCAAGCAGTACAGCAGTAACCCAGATCCAAGGGTTATGTTCCCAACATGACATTGCCTACGTCCGACCAGCCTTTTTTCAAGCATCCGACAAATCGTCCAGGATATCAGATGACAAACACAATGACTTAAGAGCACCATGCAAATACAATGAAAGGAACATATATATGTAGATAAAATTTCATATCATGAAGTTCAAGTCAAGTTCTCTAATTTCCATAGTAGAGTCGCCAAAAACTGTAGCTGGTTTTTCGTGTTCCTCGGAGGTGTTTAGTCTCCTCAAGTATGATAGCTCTACAGTTCGGACTCCCGCGGTTCTGAATCTAGTTTCACAAGTGCAATGTGAAACAGAAAAATGAATGAGAGTCCAAATCCGACAAATCTCATGTCACGCCCCTGAAATAATTACACAATACAACTCCAAACAACTACTACAAGTGATATGGGTGGAATAAAAAACCTTCATTAATTGGAATTGATATACAAAAAGTGACACATACAGTGTACATTCATAAAAATTTCATTATGAATCTACAGTATGTGTTACAAGTGGTAATAAAGAATGAAAGCTAAATAGATATTTATATGCCCTAAAGACTTATATTTTTCCAAGACTTGGCTTGGTTAGAACAAAATGAGTCAAAAGCTCAATACACATAAAGCCCTACGCTTGAAAAGGAAGTAAATACAAAATAAACAAAAGTGAGCTTCAGCTCCACAATCTTCCCAAGTTAAGTCCTTGGCGGAAGCATATCACTAGCACCTGAAAATGGTTTTTCCTAAGTAGGGTGAGCCAAAGCTCAGTAAAGACAATCTAATACAATATATGAATCTTAACAAACATATAAATATGAAGTGTGTATATAATGCTTATGACAAAATCATTATAACTCTTTCACAAAACCATGCCATGCCAAGTTTTATATCACTATCCATGTTATCTTAGCCCCTTTCTAACTCAATTCATTTTATCTCAATTCATGAGTTATCTCCATTTATTATAGACAACCAAATTGAGGATACAATTCAAAGGTTCTCAAATCAATATAGTCATCACACAAACACTTCCATTTACCATTTTACGAAATTTTCGTTCGTGGGAATCGGCACCCATGTACACCCAATATTTTCTGGACTTTCACCCTGGATGCAGGGGCCAACTTAATTTAACAGAGTCCATCCTCTTTCTCCTCCCAAACATGGAATGCATCCCCTTTCTCATCTCAAACATCATACATATACAATGTATTAAGCATAGTCATATTCAATGACAATCAATAAGAGATTAGTTTCAATTCACCTAATCCTCATGCAATTTCTACAACAATCATGGCTATCATCCACTGATAGCCTAAAATAGGTATTTCTTAAACATATATACAATCACTAAAACAGATAAATTATCCAAATTTTCGTAGATGAGAGGTAACAAATATCCAACTCCACCATTTATATCAACATCCATCCAATTTCATGTTTTCATTACCAATTTCATTATTTATACAAAATAATCCTTTATGAAGTTTTAGGGCAAAATCCCATTTTTTTCCAAAACCCAACTCATATGCCAAAATCAACAATCTCAACACCACACAACTTCATATCTACACTCATAATCATTCTCAACACATACACTTGAAAATCCATCTTTTGATTTTAAACCAAAACCCTAGGTTTGTTCAAAATCACCTCAAGTTCCAATGTTTCTTACACATCAATGAATAACCAAGTTAAAAACCATATGAGAGTGTAGAAAAATCCTTACCTCAAGTTTAGAAGCCGAGAGAGAGAATGGAGACGCTTCAAACACGCCGAAATCTAACTCTATTCAGATGAGAATAAAGCCATTGAGATACTCTATCTTTTTATCAAAGGGAGTGGGTTGTAGAAACCACTAAATCTAGGTGAATAAGTAGAGAAACAGTAAGTTTTAGAGAGAAGAGCTCTATATCTAGGGTTCTGAGGGAGAAAGTTATGAAAAAGTGGTGAAAAAATGTGTTGCTGTGAACTGATATACGCAGAGTCCGCTCGAGCACAAGAAGTGATGCTCGAGCGTAGAATACACACTTTCAGTAATTTTGCAGAGAATAGACAATTGCTCGAGCGCAAGAAAGGCCATTCAAGCTGAGCCCGCTCGAGCGGAGAAAGAACCTCTCGAGCATAAAATACACTCTCCTAGTACTTTTGCCGCTAGAGCGAAAGAGCAAAAATATGGGTAACAAAAGCTTAAAAACTAAGCAACCAACCTATTCTAAACATGCTCTAACCAACTCAAAAACCAAACTCAAGTAAGAATAAAGGGGAAAAGATATGAACAACACTTGGAAACCGTAAAACCCAAGTTCTAGAATATCAAATGGGTCAAGTCAAAAATCGAAATCACTATATCTCAAAAAATTCATTAATCATCAGAAATGCCAAAAATGGACAGCATTGCCAGATTTCAGATTCGCCACCTAAATATTTTTGAAAAAACTAGGAAACCCGTGACTCATGCCAAAGGCCACTTGTCCATCGTAATCAAAATTGTCTCAATTCGGAAACTTAGGTATAAGAGGAGAAGGTCATGAATTGAGCACCTCTCTCTCTTGGACAAAGATTGGCCTCTACTAATCATGATGTGATTTTTATCAATATTATATGCTCTTGTTCTGATTTTATGCTAACTTACTATGTGAGGCACACAAGTATAGACTGTTTCACTTGCTTTGGAAATGACTTGATTTTATGTAATTTTCAAAAAGGTTTTGAGTGCACACAACTCAAAAGGAAAGAAATGAGCTCATATGTACATTTGATCAAAATCATCCCCAATGCAAGTAAAATAACTTTCATCCACAAGCATTCAAATAGTTTATTTTGAGTAAGCACGTAGCCTCATGGTAAGATTCTAAGCATGGCAACAATCATACACATGAATATGCTAAAGCTGAAAATGCTCACCCAGTACTCCGAGATAAGCTAAAGAAAAAGAAAATAATTAGAAAAATGCATGACCCTAACAATGCACATGACTAATGAAACACATACAAGAATACAATTATTAGGTTCGACTATTTAACATGTCATATGGATTAACTCAAAGTATGCGATAACGCACGTATTTAATAAAATAGGAAATGACAATAATATTCAAGAATGATTAACCGAACCTTATATATGCAAAAATAGATACAAATCATTGTAATGATATGAAATGAAAACATGATGCTACCACGGTAAGCATGTAAGTAAAAAGGAGAAAGAAATGGAGGTTGAGAGACATACAAATATTACATATTTGCACTCACACAAGAAGGCCCAAATTAACTAATTATTATAAACACAAATGAATAAATTAATAATTAACTAATTATTACAAGTCCGAATGAAAGCAACTAATTAATTACATAATATGAATCTCAAAGCTAATCTAATGAACTTGAATAAGCAGTAAGTCACGTGCGCACAAGCGAGAACACCCTTTGAAAACCTCTCTGTTTGCTGCCAGAAGCTGCTCTGTTTACAGTCAGAAAATAGTTCTGTTTTGTTCTCAAAAATCTGCTCTATTTTGTTGGAAAATACCATAGCCGTACTAAATGCTTGGTTGACCGGCCTGATTAGGTGGTCGGTCGTACAAAATAATGGACGGTGGGTCACTGTTTCTGAGGAATACCCTATTGCAACAGAACTGGAATAAAGCAAAACAAAAAGTTTTCAGGAGATCTTTATCCTCTATGCCCTTCCCTATCATGAAGATGTTCAAGAGAGGAGTATATTCGATTCTCAAGTCATCAATCATTGCAAATTTGTTGCATGATGATCATAGAAACGATAAGACAAGAGTTTAATAAACGCAACAAAAGATAAACAATACATCTTCCTTATCATGGAGTTACCTCAAGGGAGATGGTAGACTTGCCTCATGAATCATCGAACATCACTAAAATAGGATACTATAGTTCTAGAAACAATAGATTCAGTATAACATCTGACTGAACCTAACCAAATTTTATTATCTTTTTACCTCTTTTTTTACTCCAATTTTATTAGCCTTTTTACTTTGCCTTTCCATTTTCTTTATTTTTTCTCTTTTTTTGTCTGAAAAATGATGATTAAGTCCACTAAGTCCAAAGCAAGAAAGATTAACAAGCATGACTTGACCCGAGAAATGAACTCTTCAAGCCCTTTTCTACAAGGGAAATTACAAAGGAGGAATCAAACTCATTTACAAGCAATAATGAATTCAGAGTCAAACTCGAAATGAACGATAATGACTCTAAATCCAAACCCGATAATGAGCTATAATGAATCCTTCCTTTATGATTTCCAAGGGTCTAACTAGAAAATTAGTCCCTTAAAAGTAATGCACCGATGACTGAACGAGATGCCAAACAAGAGATTGTGGTTAGTATATGGAAAAACTGATTCCCTAGTAATGAACATCTGAACAGATTAAACCATTTAGCACGAGGAACCCCTCCTTTATACGAAGAACAATAACTCTCCATTTGATACAACCTTTGATCGAAAGAGTAAAGAAAAGGGGAAGGTTGCAGAGTATGAATGAAAAGCGGATGATTACAATGACATGAATATATACATGAAAGTTGTAAAAATGAAGGAAAATGCTATCAACTCAAACGGATTGGTGACTATGTCCTAAACACATCAAATCCAAGAGGACTTACAACAACACAACTATAGTATTCAAAGAATAATTTAACACATTAAAAAGGACTTAAACAGCACAAAAATAGTGCAGAAAATCAAGTTTTAGAGGTGGGAAAAAGTGAGCAAAAGTGGAATAAAACCAAGGGGTTTCATCTAACTAACAAGCCTAAGGAAGGATGGCTAACCCCTCCTCTTTTTGTGACTTTAAATCACATATTTTAGGCCTCAAAACACTCTGAAAATAACAAATATAAGAAAAAGAGAGAAAAAAGATGGTGAAAGAGTTCAAAGATTACCTCTTGAAAGAGAGGACGTTCTTCTTAGTTCACAAATGACACTCTTAATACTCTCTAGGATCTAAAATTATCTTCAAGAACCTCAACAAAAGCTTCAAATTTAAGCTTATAAGGTGTATATATTGTGTATGTATAATGCAAGAGGGTAGAGAAGATGGTTGGGGAAGCTATAGGCTCTTGGAGAATTTTTCTAACCCTAAACCATGAGGGGGGTCTTGTATTTATAGAAAAACAACTTCTCATGTTAGAAATATCTGTATCAAAGATAGCTGGCCCAAAGCATGTGCATGGGAACAAGTGGTAGCTATCAAAATATATGCTACGCTGAACATGGCCAGCCGGCCATGGGGATGTATGACCAGTCCAATGAAAATGGCATGCCGGCAATTTGTTGGTCAGCAATCCTCTTTTAAAACCGAATCATTTTACTAAAGATTAGAACAATTGCACAACATAATATTTCATCATCGAGTGTTCAGAGTGAAGCGTCCAAGTCTTAAGAGCGGTCAAAATGGGGTGTTTATAGAGTACAAAAATGATTTGAAATATGAGGTTCTTCAAACATTCTAAACATATGTGAGATTCTTGAAACATTTCAAAAGGAGGACAAAAACTCCGAGAAATTTTTTTTTTACCCTATACTTCTCCTCAATTTTTTATGACACCCCAGACTTCGAATAATTTCAATTTTACCCCTAAATTTTTTGAAATCTTATCATTTTTACCCTTACCGTCACATTTGTAACGGAAAAGGTTAAAAAATCTACATTTTAGCCACAAATTTCTTTTTTTTATTAAAAAAAAAACAAAACCAAACAAACAAACTCATCTTCTCCTTCCCAAACTCACCATATCTCCTCTTCTTTCAATTCTTTCACCTCCTCCGCCATTACAAGCGATGCCGCCACAACCACCACCACAATCACTCAAATCCCTAACCTAACTTCTCTCAAATCCAAATTCACTCACTTAATATATATACACACATACATGCATGCATACATACATATATACATTGCATGGTATATCGTTTTGTCTCTATAATATAAAAAAATAAAAATAAAAAGTTTTAGGTCAAACCCGAGGGGCCTGATATGGTTACAATTCCATATCTTGTTAATTTTCGCAATGCAAGCATTCTCTCATGGATCTATAGTCGTTGTTGCTAGCAACATAAGCAGAGAGGCAAACGTCGTATGCTAATGCAAGAATATATCTTCATAATCCTTCTCCTTCATTATCAAATTTAATACCCTCAAGCTCCAGATTTCCCTAGTGCTTCTGAGCACCACATACACATTGATTATGTGTCTGAGGTCGCTGTTGTTCATCCATATTTTCATCTACCTCACCATTTCCCTTTTAGCCAATTCCACCAACTGTCTATACATCACGTTCTTGTACTTGCCACAACTCTTCCAACTCCTCAAATTCGGGATTTCAAAACTCAGAATGCTAACAGAGCTAGGGTTGTCCTCGTTTATCTCTATCAAATCTTGAAAATTCAATATAGTGGCAGATTTGTAGTTGTCACAGATTTGGGAGCGAAGGCATTTGAGAGAGAGGGAATTGGCCAAGTGTACGCTTTGGTCATGAAACAAATAGAGCTTAGCTGAATCGGCTTTACAGTACAAGACAATTGTTTTCTTATTGCAAAAATCGCACCCGAGAGAAGGGGAGGGGGACAATATCTCACAAGTGATAGATTTGGAATTGTTTTCCATCTTTAGTACAGAAAAAGAAGAAGACTTGTTTTTGTTATATTAGAGAGAGGAGGCATATGTATGTATGTGTGTATATATGTGTGTGTGTGTGTGTGTGTGTGTGTGCGCGCGCGCGCGCGCGCGTGTATTGAGTGAGTGAATTTGGAGAATTGAGTGATTACGGTGGTGGTTGGTAGTGGTGGCAACACTTGCAAGAGCGGAGGAGATTGAAGAATTAGAAGAAGAAGAAGAAGAAGAAGAAGAAGATGGGTGGTGAATTTGGATAGAAGAGGGTGTGTTTGCATCTTTCTTTTAAAATTTGGGATCAAAATGTAATTTTTTTACCTTTTCCCGTTACAAGTGTGACGGTAGGGGAAAAAATGATACGATTTCAAAAAATTTGGGAGTAAAATTGAAATTATTCGAAATCTAGGTGTGTCATTGAAAATTGAGGAAAAGTATAGGGGTAAAAATGAAATTTTCTCAAAAACTCCTTAGTAAACTTTGAATAAATGTATAATTGCAAACTGTAACACTCTAATGTAATGCTTCAAAAAAAATCCTTAGTATATTTTTCCCAAACATAATACTCTAAAAAACTCTTTAATGTAACAATCTAATGTAACATACAAAAAAATTTCTTAGTGTACTTTTCCTAAATGTAACACTCTAGTGTAACACTCTAAAAAAAACTTCTTAGTGTAATACTCTAATGTAACACACAAAAAAACTCCTTAGTGTAACACTCTAATATAACACACAAAAAAATTGCTTAGTGTACTTTTTCTAAACGTATCACTCCAATATAACACTCCATAAGAACTCCTTAGTGTAACACTTTAATATAACACTCCAAAAAAAATTAGTATAACACTCTAATGTAACACACAAAAAAAACAAAAAACTCCTTAGTGTATCCAAACGTGACACTCCAATATAACACTCCAAAAAAAAAAAAAAATCATTCGTGTAACACTTTAATATAACATACCCAAAAAAAACTCTTTAGTATAGCACTCTAATGTAATACAAAAAAAACTCATTAGTGTACTTTTTTCAAACGTAACACTCCAATATAACACTCCAAAAAATCTCCTTAGTGTACTTTTCTCAAACTTAACATTTTAATGTAACACTCAAAAAAAAAAATGATGTGAAATTCTTCAAACCATTCCAAAAGGATGTGAGATTCTTCAAACCATTCCAAAAGGAGTACAAAATTTCTTATTAAGTTTTGGGCAAATGTATAATTTCGAACTATGAGTGTTACGTTTGGAAAAATATACTAAGGAGTTTTTGGTGTTTTTGTGTATGTTACACTGGAGCATGTTACATTAGAGTGTTACGTTTGGGATTACATTGATTGGACCGTTACGTTGATTGGAGTGTTACATTGATTAGAGTATGTTATATTGGAGTGTTACGTTTGTGTTATGTTAAAGTGTTAAATTTTATAAAAGTACACTAAGAAATTTTTTTTAGTGTTACGTCGTTACGTTTGAGAAAAATACACCAAGAAGTTTTTTAATGTGTTACATTAAAATGTTATATTATTAGAGTGTTATATTAGAGTGTTATATTTTTGTTCGTAATGTGTGATTCGTTTCAAAATTAGGAAAAATCTAAACTTTTATATTGCAGATTGCCCAAATCCGTAATTTTACATTTGGAGAAACCCACTTTTATTCCTAAAAAATTAAATCCAAACATGTAAATGGCTATCATTTTGTATAATTTCCACTTTAATGGGACATTTAGGTTCATAAGAAAAAGAGAAATGAGGAAACAGTTTACAAGATCACATTTTGGGATTAATTAATTAGTGCTTCACCCCCCAAAAATACCAATAAGTCATATTTTGCTCTTAAGATTACTATTAAATCTTATCAAATTTTAATATGAACAACTAAGTCCTATTTGTCATAAAACATTCTCAAAATGTTCATTCTTCCATAATGAGATATCTTATCTTATTTTTATACCTCATTTAATATGAACATTAATTTCATAAATATTTTAATCCAAGTAAAATTATATTTTGAATTGTAAAAATTATGATATTGCATTTAAAAAAAAAATCATAAATCACAATAAAAAATTTTCAACAAGATTTATTTGTTTAAAAAATTACTATTGAGTTATATCAAATTTTAATATTAATAAATAAGTCCTATTTATTGTGAACAACAATTTTATAGACAATTTTAATTTAATTAAATTTAAAATTTTAATTGTAAAATTTTTAATATTATATTATAAAATCATAAATAACAATTGAATCGAAACAATTATAGTATGAAATAAATCATTTTTTGTTATCTCAAATTATGAATTTTTTTAGTGTCAAAGGGGTAATTCTATTAAAATTCTAAAGAGTTATGAAAATTAATAGTATGACAAATTTATATATTTGTCAATGCATGAAATAGGTGATGAATCTTGTACTTATACTTTTGATTATGAAAATTTCATTTTATTTCAATAATTAAAAATAATTTTATTATAAAATTCTCTATAAAAATAAATTATTTATGAAATATGTAGTTCATATTTTAATGATAAAAATAAAATTAATTTAAAATATACAATTATGAATGATTAATTTTTTTTTAACAATTTATAAATTAAAAAAGATTATAGGACTTATATATTAATATTGAAATTTGATATTACTCAATAGTAATTTTCAAAAAAAATAAATAAATCTTATTGGTAATTATTTATTGTGATTTATGATTTTTAAATACAATATCATAATTTTTACAATTAAAAATATAATTTTACTTGGATTAAAATATTTATGAAATTGTTATTCATATTAAATGAGGGATAAAAATGGGATAAGATATCTTATTATGGAAGAATAAATTTTTTGAGAATATTTCACGACAAATAGAACTTAGTTGTCTATTTTTATTTATTTTTTTAATCAACAAAAAGGAAGTTTTATTGATAGAAAGAAGAGTTATTTTTTTTTATCAACAAAAACTTCATTGATGAAAAAACCTTCCAAGAAGGAGAAAGTACATCAATAAAGGGACAAGAAAGGATAGGGGGGAGGGGGATGATGCACAGCACCACAAACAGAACTGTTGGTGAGGGACCAACACTGAAACAAAACTGAAGAACAACTGAAGCACAGCTGGAGTAGATTCCCCAGACCAGCAGCCCTTATCAGATACAACTGAAGCACAACAGAAGCACAACAGAAGCAGATTCACACGGCATACAAACAGCAGAGCATACAGCATACAATCAGCAACCAGCACTGATGCAAACTGAAGCAAATCTGAAGCAAAACTGAAGGCATACATCACTGATGGGCATACAACCAAATCAGAAGCAAAACTGAAGGCATACAACCAACAGAACTGGAATAAATTACCAGACCAGCAACCCAGATCAGATCATATACAAACAGCAGAGTATTCAGATTCCAGCAGCAGACCAAATAGAACTAGTGACTAAGGCTACACAGATACCAAACAAAGATAGAAGCACAGTTAACAGCAGGCTATAATCTGACTGAGGTTATGCACGATATCATGCATGGAGTAAGAAATACCTGGAAGATTGGATTTGGCCCATAGAGCCACTCTCCACTTGACAGATTCACTCAGCTCCTTTAGGTTAGGCTGACCCCCATTGAAAATACAATCATTCCTTATCTTCCAAATATACCAGAACATAGCCATTGGTACTAAATTCCAAATGTTCATAATAATCTTTTTACCTTTAAAACCCATCCACCAATGGAGCAAATCTACTACTGCAGCAGGTAATACCCATTTCACATCCCACCAATTTAACAATTCAGTCCAAGACTCCCAAATGCCCCTGCACATCAGAAATATATGGTTCAAAGATTCAGGTTCAGCTTTGCAAAAAGGGAAAACATTACTTACACTGCTGTTAAGAACACCAATCCTTTGCAAAAAATCAGTGGTTTTAACTCGACCCTTCCAGATCAACCAGCCCAGAAATTGAACTTTGGGAGGGGCCACATTACCCCATAAAAGTGTAGGGATCATCAACTTCGGCCCATGATGAGCAGCCAACCACTTTCTTACTGCAGCAACTGTGAACTTCCCAGAAGAAGACCTCAGCCACCTAAGAGAGTCTGGGATGGTTGGTCTCAGAGGTGGTACCTCAGCAAGCAACGTATATAATCTAACAACCTCAACTTCTTACCATGACCTTAGAGGCCTTCTGAAATTTAAATGCCAGCCCCCTACACCCTCCTTTCTCTGTACAACACATTCCAGGGAGACCTCCTTCTCAGTAGACAAACTGAACAGTCTCGGAAATTCATCTTTAAGCTTCATATTCCTCAACCATTTATCCAGCCAAAAGAACACTCGCTTACCATCACCCAAATTGATTTCTGCTTTTGAGAGGAAAAAATTAATTAAATCTGGATGTATTTCTACCCCATATAGAATACCATTCCACACAGCAGACACCCGCCCAGAAGGCTCCATCTTAGGTAGCCAACCCCCTCCAATGGCTTCATACCTACTATTAATCACCTTCTTCTATAATGCCTTATCCTCCTCCCCATATCTCCACCACCATTTCAATAGAAGACTGCAATTCATTTCTTTCAGATTCACAATGCCTAGACCTCCTTGCTTCTTCCTAGTTATAATCTCCTTCCACTTAACAAGATGTACTTTTCTTTTTTGTTCAGAGCTCCCCCACAAAAAGGCTGCTTGCAACCTATCAATAGTTTTCGCCACACCTTCAGGTAGTTTAAACACTGATAAATAATAACATGGTAAATTGGATAGGACAGACTTAATCAATGTTACTCTACCACCAAAAGAGAGCAACTTTCTTTTCCAAAGGGCCAATTTTGATTTCACTTTGTCCACCACAGGTTGCCAAGACTTTCATGACTTGAGATTAGCCCCAAGAGGTAGTCCTAAATACTTCATAGGTAACTTTTGGCATTGACAATTGAATTTGGATGCAAATACCTGAGCACGAGCTTCCTCAATTCCTACTCCACATAGAACACTCTTATGAAAATTTATTTTCAGACCTGAGACAATCTCAAAGCATCTCAAAATTCTTTTAATATTCACCACCTCTGCCTTTTCCGCTTCACAAAATAGTAAAGTATCATCCGCAAATTGTAGATGTGTGAGTTGGATCTCAGAATGACCCACTGAAGCACCCTTAATTAGCCCCAATTCTTTTGCTCTAGCCAACAACAAATTTAAACCCTCCACTACAATATTAAAGAGGAATGGAGAAAGAGGATCTCCTTGCCTTAACCCTTTACTAGGCGAGAATTCATCCGATGGAGAACCATTCACAAGGACAGAAATTCTGGCTGTAGTCACACACTCTTTCATCCAACTAACCCATAAGTCCCCAAAACCAAAATTTGATAGCATAGACCACAAAAAATTCCAATTAACTGAATCATATGCTTTTTCAAAATCCAATTTCAGAAGCAGCCCCTTCTTTTTATGTTTCTTCCACCAATCCACTACCTCATTGGCTATCATGATTCCATCAAAAATATGGCGACCACCTATGAATGCAGATTGAACTTCACTAATAATATTTGGCAGAACCAAGCTCAGTCTACGAGATAAAACTTTGGATAGGATTTTGTAAGCGAGGTTCAATAAACTGATAGGTCTGTACTCCCCAAGGCTCGAAGGACTAACCACCTTAGGAATAAGGGGCAATAAAAGAACTGTTCAGACCTTTAACCAATCTGCCATTGGAGTGGAACTCTTGCAAGAAATGGAATATATCTTCCTTCATCACTTTCCAACACTTTCGTATACAACCCATGTTAAAACCATCCGGCCCCGGGGCTTTGTTCCCATTACTTTCCTTCACCACCCTCCAAATTTCTTCCATGGTAAAAGGAGCTTCCAAAACCTCACTACCCTCAACTGGACTTAAAGTCACAAATGAGCCACCTAATTTTGGTCTACAAACCCAAGTTTCAGTAAAAGCTGAGGAAAAGTGCCTGAAAACTTCTTGTTTAATTACTAGAGGATCATCATATCTATTCCCATTAACTAGAACTGAATCCAACAAATTTCTACTTTGCCTATTACTAGCAATGATATGAAAAAATTTGGTGTTCTAACTTAGTTGCCCATAATAAATTTGATAAGACTCAATAGAAATTTTAAAAGCAAAATAGGACTTATAAGAGCAGATTGCTCGTGTAGCATTAGCACTATAGGAAAATGAGGATTTAACGGCGTTTAATTAACGACGTTTTATTAAACGTCACTTTTTTTTATAATTAACGGCGTTTTTTAAACGTCGCCTTTGTTGTTAGGCAAAACGGTACCGTTTTGTACATAGAAGACGTTTAAAAAGCGCCTCAAAGCCTTGTCTCTCTTCACACCCTCTTCCCAATCTCTCTTCACACCCTCTTCCATCTCTTTAGACTTATATTTTGAAAACCCTATTTTGAGCACCGCCGTCTCCTTCTCACTCACTCAAATCTCTCACTCACTCCTTGCTCTCTCTCTCTCTCGATTCTTCTTCGGTTCAGTTATTCTTCTTTGATTCTTCTTCAGTTCGGTGATTCATCTCGGGATTGCGATTTCGAAGTTTGATTTTGAGCATAGATCCGTGATTCATCTCCGTGGATTTGGAACTCTTCGTCTTCTTCAATCAGAGGTTAGTTCCTCTCTCTTTCTCTCACTCAAATCTCTCTCGATTATTCTTCAATTCAGTGATTCTTCTTCGAATTTTCTTCAGTTCGGTGATTCATCTCGGATTGTGATTTTGAAGTTTGATTTTGAGCATAGCTCCGTGATTTATCTCCGTGGATTTGAAACTCTTCGTTTTCTTCGATAAGAGGTTAGTAGCTCTCTCTTTCTCTCACTCAAATACAAGATCTCGAGGTATGTGCTTTTGAGCATTCAACGGATGGTTTCTTGCTTTGCTGTTGGATCTCTCTGAATTTGGGACTTTTGATCAGTTGATTCAAATCTTACCTCCTGTATGATGCAGACGCTAAGATTTGAGAAACATACTCGATTTTGATTGATAAATATGGGAATGGAACTTGCAAAATTGTTGTTTTCACTGTAAATTGACCAAAGAAAGGAAATATGTAAAAACACTGAACTGAAGCTTAAGGTCTGGATGCAGTTAACTGGGTATATGTGTCAATACATGTGCATGATGTGATGGAATTTACAGTAAAATTTGGGTAAAGGTGGCATAGGGCTAGGCAGGTCTGATACCTGCCTACTTTTCAATGGAGTAGAGCTCTAGAATAGATGTGTTACAAAAGAAAATTGTGTATAATTGCCAAGCTGAATTTTACAATATGTATCTTTAAGCTTCAGTCATTGGTTCTGTGGTATATTTCTGATAAAAATTTTGGGTTGCTGCCCATATTATATGGGCAAAGTTATTCAAATTAAGTTCGTATTACTAAATATGTAATCTACTACTTCCTTAGCAAGACCAGAGATTTTCCAGTATGCTTTCTTATTTTCAACAGACTTCACAACTTTGTGTTCACAATATTTTGATGATCACTTTTCCACCAACACGCCTTAACATCGGTAACCCAAAAAAAAAAAAATTCGACTAGTTTGCAAGAATCAATAAAAGAAACTGTCATTTTCCAAATGTGCAAGCAAAGAAATGTCTTTGTGGAACTTTGATGATTAGACAACATGGAAAATTAGAATGATAGATCATGTGCTTTGGATTTTTAATTTTATTTTTTTATCGGCAGGTTTTCAATTTGATTTGAAGGTCAATGTTCAATTTGATTTGTTAAGGTTGGGTGTTCAATTATGAGTGTTGTTTTTTTAAGGGTGGATGTTCCATTTTAATTTCTGCCCTTTATATTAATTTTAATTGAGGTTATAATTGTCATTAAAAAAAATATCAATAGGCGGGGGTCCTTATTTCTTCTCTTATATGGATATCTGTGTCCTCATATTAAGGTTATTCAAAATTTCATTTTTTCCTCTATGTTGAGATTATACTTTCCATTTTCCTTTTTCGGTTGACACAAAACTCATACTTTCCATTTAAGAGTTCTGTTATAACAGCACTTTAGAAGGTATCAAACTCATGAACGTGATTCAGATTCTTTGGAACACTAATTGTTTTTGTCTTTTCAGCAGGGGCCCTCCTGGTGATCTTTATGTCCACCTTGATATTGAGGAGATTCCAGAGATCCAAAGAGATGGCATAAACCTACGTTCATCTGTTTCAATTAGTTATCTAGATGCCATATTGGGCACTGTTGTTAAGGTAAAATTACTATCTTACCATTGTTAGTATAGTAAAAAATAAAATTTAAATGCTTCTAAATGTTTGACTCTTTGGTCTTCACCCCAAGCCATATTTATCTAATTTGAGTTCTAGAGTATAGAGGCCATTTTTAGAGTTAAGACTACAGTAGTTGACAATCTTAAATATATCTACAACCCATAGAGCAGATTATTTGAAGGAAGAGAATTTTAGCCACAAGCTTGTGCACCAGTTGGACCTAAAAGAAAAGAAAGAGAATCTTAGCCACAGGCTTGTCTTCTCCATCTCTAAACTCAGTGGTTTCTGTGCAGTACTTCCTTTGTCACTGCTGCAAGCTCAGAGGATGGGGCATTGAATGCAGATTTCTTGCAAAGTTCCTTGGATTCGCCAACTGAATAACAATTTGTTGATTGCTTGACATTTAAACAGGTTAAGACAGTTGAAGGAACTACTGATCAACAGATTCCTTCGGGTACCCAACCTGGAGATGTGCTTGTACTGGCAAAGAAAGGAGCACCAAAGTTAAACAGACCATCAATACGTGGTGATCACTTATTCACAATTAAAGTTTCCATACCCAATCGTATTAGGTAAGCTGCTGTTCTAGTTTTAATCGATCAAATTATCCTAATAGTTCAATTCTTTCTTGTTTCCTTGACTATTCTAATGCAATTAAGCTTAATTTGTTCTGTAAAATTGTGCTTCTAAAAATTATACATGGTTAGATGTTTTATATACATTTATGGAAAAGAGACTCGGAAATTAGTTTGTAACAAATATGATAGATTGTGTATGGGTATTAGCTCATCTAAAGACAATTGAAAGTTTGAAATAAGGCATTGTTACATTGCATTTGGATGTGGTTCTTGTGCTTCTGGCAGTCCTTATAATGCTTGCTTAAAATAAAGAGTGCTTCAGAATTTAAGCAACTGACCTAATTTACATTTTATAGGATTGATAATGGTCAGCTTTTATACTTGTGTGTTCAAATGCTTTCTAGAAACTAATGCATTGGTTCAATTATGTGGGCCATGTAAACGCAGGCTAAAGATCATTTTATTTTTTTAATTTAATAATGGCTAAAGATGTTAGTGATAAAGATTTTAAGCTGTATCGTAACTTGATGCAAGTATCAAGAAACCTAACCCATCATAAGCTATGCTACCTGAACATATTGATCTTGGACAACCAATTGCTACCCATTTACCAACTTCCTGAATCTTTAGCTAGTTCTCTTGGCAAGTTAATGTACTATCTACTGATTCTTCAAAGTCCCAGCACAACCAAAATAGTTCTAGAAGAGATAATAGAATAGAAGATGTATTCTGCTAGGACTTTCCATCATTGCTGTGGAAAGCATCTTGACGTGGAAGTACGGTGACAGACAGCCAGGTTGAATTCAATTTACAGGTTTCCAAGTTAATATTAAACCTAAATCCTAGCTTGCCATACTCCACTAGCTCTAGCTGAGGTAGTGTGGAATTGGCTAATTGTATAGGGCTTGTATTATTTATTGGGTTAAACCTAACTAGTGATGAGCACGATGGGGCTTTTTTGGGCTTATCTAAAATTCCTTATTGATGCATGTGCCATGCCCAGGGAAATTCTCGCCATATAATATATATATTATATTGACTTTGTTTCTTTGCCTTGGAATTTGAAGAGTTCTTTTGAGGAGGTTGCGCCTTTACAATATTGAAAGAATGGATAACGCAGCACTTTGTGCAGCTTTGTCAGCCTGCCCATCTCTCCTTGATCTAGAGATTGTTGGCCTGTAAATTTTATTTAGTTGGTTTCGAATTCTGTTACATATTGGTAGGCTATACTTGTGGTAATTTGTGGTGGTAGCTCATATACTTTCTCTGCAGTGGAAGATTTTTGGTTTTTACTTTTGTTCCTTGGAATTCAAAATTTGTCTTCATTTGGATCAATTTGTCTTCATGTAAGTGGTTGGAACAATATGGAACAATACTGTTGTCTTATTGTCTTATTACTCATCTTTTGTAGGGATGCTATTGTGAGTTGGTTCTTGGTTCTAATCATTTTTTTTTCTTTTTGTAGGGATGCTATTCAGGTGTGAATGCTGTCACGCTTTTATTTTTGAATAATTTCTTTTCAATCTAGTAATTGTCACATCTAATAACTCTGTTCATCAAATCGTTAGAAAATGTGCTAATTAATTTTTCTCTTTCATCAAACTATCCGAGAATGTAAATATAAAATTATAAATGCATCTCACCATTAGTTTGTATAATTTGTTGGGTAGTGTGAATCCTATAATTAATAGACACTAACCATTTAATTGCGAATTTCAACCATAAATTTGGAAGATGGTTAAATTTTATGGATAATTTTTCTGCTCTACTATTTCTTTTCTTTTTTCTTTTATTCATGTTACTGCAATTCTCGATTTGAAATTTCTTTAGTTCTTTGTGCAGGGTCTGCAAGAGAAGATCAAATTAGTTCCTATTGATCTTCAAAATAGGCCAGATTGGTACAAGGAAAAAGTCTAAGAAGTGCGAACTAATATATACTTTCCAAGAAGTTGGTGAATGTATAGTCAATTTGTAAATTGTAATGGAACCCCTAATCTGTGTCAAAATTTCTATGTTGTAGGTCGACATAGCATATGCTTCATTCATAGAAAGATTTTATCCCTTATTGCTGGATGTAAAGAAATATGACATCACTACAGGAAGACCTATGCTGACATCATGGATTGAGGTTCATTACCTATCCCTTCCTTTTTGTGCAGAGCTTCTTTTATGTGGATGTCAACCAACAAGCAACAGTAATAGCAATTGCTAACCTCTAGGAGGGTGTAGGTTATGCTTTGGGCATATTGGTCTCCAAAAAACAAAGAACTAATAACTTAGCCCTTTGTTTTCCATTTTGTTAAGCTCTTAAAAATTTGGCATTGCCTTTCGACTACTGACCTTATTTGTTGCTCATGATAAATATTTCTTTCAGTTAGAGAAGTCAAATTTATGAGCATCCTAACTTGCTTCTTTGGTTGCATGTTCTTTTTTTGAAGTATTATCATTGCAAGAGGCTGTGCTTTCCTTTTGGGCTTGTCTGATTCCTTTTATTTATTTGTTTATTTATTTTATTTATTACAGATCTGACGTTCTAGGACAATTCATGCCTTTGGTTGGAATGGATTGGTCACAGACTGGTGTTGCACATCTATATTCTGCTATTAAGGTTTCTTGCATCTCCCTCTTATGTGTTTTTTTATTTGTAATTTTTAATCTATTCTTTTCAGTTTAAGGTAATGATGCATATTGCAATTCATGACTCCATAATTCAAATAAATATTTTCATTTGCAGCCACCTTTTTTTTTACTTTTACTACTTCCCTTGTTGTGAGGTGTCTTGTATTTACCATTCACTCTTGAGTACTGTAAGGGGCCTTTTTTGGGTAAGGTTTCATAGAGAGTGTCATAGAAAACTGTGCTGCATTGAGAGGTTGAGAGTCTTCTTATAATCCTTATTGAGTATAGTGGATTTGTTCTCCATTTCTGCAGTAGATGTAGGCACACTCTGCCAAACCACGTATATCTTGTGTCTTGTTTTTGCGTGTGTGCTTTTGTTCTATTATTTACTGCTTGATTGTGTAATTGGAATCACAATTCTGAAAAACATCTCTACTGAGAAGATTGTTAAAAATTTTCATTAACCAGTTCTGTTCTTTCGTATTGTAGGAAAATGGGTATCATTTACTTTTTTACTGCAATCACTGAAGGGATCTTTTCTAGTGCAATAATGGATACACTTCAATGAGGTTAACCCCAAGGACACTAGTGTGCCGTGTCTTGTCTATGATTTTTCCATTTTTGTTATTCTTCACCATTCATTTGAATAGAAATTGTGTTTTGGTACTGTCAGTTTATCTCCTTTCTTCTGTTGACTAACTCAATTCCCACCCATTTTCCCCCTTGGTTCCAGGAGGATTATAATTCATGGAATTACTGGAAACTGCCTCCTGCTTTGGACTTGAGGAACCACACGCACAAACAATGAATCTGTAACAGAAACTAGATTAAACACACAAAAGCAACACAAAGATTTACATGGTTCATTTAAAGAGAGGGCTACATCTATGGATTCGTTGTGATTTCACTATGATCATAATAGAGGAATTACAAGAGTTTCTCACACTCAATTTCACAAACTCACTCTATTGATCTCACTAATAAATAGGTTTCTCACACTCTCAAGACTACTATGATAGAGTTACAAATGAGTATTTATAGAGCTAGCCCTGAAAAAAGCCTAGGGTTACTAGGATTAGAGTCCAGACATCAAAATCTGTTGGATATCTTTCTCTCCGAGAATATGTAATTTACAAAATATTAACAACAGATATTACATACAGACAGAATAATAAACAGAAACAGCAGATCATGTAGATTTTCCCTTAACAGAATAATAAATAAAATACAGAACTTACAACTTTCTTGAAAATCAAACTAAGAACAAATTTGTGATTGAGGCCAGTGTATGGACACTGTGTCTTTAAGACAGAAATTCGTCCTCTCCTAGGTGCTTGAGAATAATGGACGTCCTGCCTCCAGGATTCAACAATCACCCCAAACAGATGCAGCACTGCAACTTTGTTTGTACAGCGAACCAGGCTGCGAATGTATGAACTCACAGATGATGCAAAGTGAAGAATGAATGAAGCAGAGATCGGAGAAGACTGATTACGGAAGGAAAAAACATTAAACATCTTGGAATGGAGGATTGCTATAAATAACGGCAGTGAAGTGCCATTTCCGGAACAGACAAAAACGTTTTGAAGAACAGTCGCGACTGGTCGGAATTTGAGAAGGATCATAACCGAAAATTTTGAATTCAAAATTTCGGTATTTGTATTTTTCCCGCAGAATTTATTTGAAACATTTCAAATAATTTTGGAGCAAAAACAAAGGACGGGTTAGACCCACACCCACACCCGCGCCCGCCCCGACCCGGCCGGACGGACGGACGGCGGCGGCGCGCGCGTGTGGTGATGGTTTTGGGTTTGTCCATAACTCCTCCTCCTACAAAACTTGGGTACCCCTTGGGGCCCAACCCAAGGTCTCTAACTTAGAGCTTATAAACACTTTGAAACTATTCTAAGTTTCCTATGTGGGACAAGGTTTTAGATACCAACTCAAGGGAACCACACAAAACATTTCATGTTTATGAGGCTCACTACGGTATCAATTTCTCATTCACTCGTAAATGGTTTCGACCACCTGAGTATATATTCTTGTTCACCACATGGCAAGGAACGTGTTGCCACTCGGACCCATCCAAATCGAGGTGTGGGTCCTATTTAATAAAAGCTCAAATTTACCGGAAATTAATGGTGAAATCCATTTCTCTAACAATCCCCCACATGAATGAAATTGAAAACGAAAATGCAACAACATGCAGACACTGAGAGTACAAAACTGAAAATATCCTGCACAGGATAGGTAGCTTTTGACTTTGAACCTTCCCTTGTGAAAGACGATCGGGTTTACTGGCTGATTAGTGAACATGATGTCTTGAACTATTCTGCCATTGGTGTAAACCGAGACAACAGTCTGTCACACAGTTTTATTTTCTTACACAATCTGGTTCTATCGGTTGTGCCCATTTTGGCCCTGGACAATACCTGGTTTTCCTGAGTGCTCTAGAGAATTCAGCCTTTTATCAATTCTCATTGAACCGGCCCAGTTCACACTTATATAGGTGATTTTCATTAAGAGTATTCTGCTATACCCCACTTGGATTTCCAAGTTATGAATATCATTAAAAGCAAAGCTTAACCTGATTAGCGCTGCAGACATCACTATGTCATCATAGGAAAGGGTAGGAAAAATTTCCCTTCGTGATATTAATGAGTCACACATAATTCGGTTGTCCCTTTGAACCTAGATTTTGGGATCTCCAGTCAACTAGGTTGGGTTGCCATTAAGGCGACTCTTTAGTTAAAAGGCTTTAATCCCATTCCCCTCGATGATCTTAAAACTTGCTCTCTGGTCAAACCTTTGGTTAATGGATCCGCGATATTATCTCTTGACCTTATGTACTCAATGGAGATCACTCCATTTGAGAGCAGTTGCCTAACAGTATTATGTCTACGTCGAATATGATGAGACTTACCGTTATACATATTATTTTGTGCTCTTGCCATTGCTGCTTGACTATCGCAATGAATGCAAATGGCTGGCACAGGTTTTGGCCACATTGGGATATCCTCTAGAAATTGACGAAGCCACTCTCCTTCTTCACCTGCTTTATCTAAAGCAATAAATTCAGACTCCATTGTGGACCTTGCGATGCATGTCTGTTTGGATGATTTCCATGAGACTGCTGCGCCTCCCAATGTAAAGACATAACCACTGGTAGACTTAGAGTCTTTAGTGTCTGAGATCCAATTAGCGTCACTATAACCTTCTAAAACTGCTGGATATCTCATATAGTTCAGCCCATAGTTTCGAGTATACTTTAGATATCTAAGTACCCTAACTATTGCTGTCCAGTGGTCTGTTCCTGGATTGCTAGTATACCTGCTTAATCTGCTAACTGCATATGCTAAATCTGGACGAGTGCAGTTCATGAGGTACATTAAGCTTCCGATAATCCGGGAGTATTCTACTTGTGATACACCTTCACCCATATTCTTCATCAAATGAAGATTAGCATCTATAGGGGTCTTAGCGAGACGATCGTCATGCTTGTTAAATTTCTCAAGTATTTTATCAACATAATGTCCTTGAGACAGGGTATATCCTTCAGATGTCTTTGTAATCTTTATTCCAAGTATAACATCTGCTATCCCCATATCTTTCATGTCAAACTTTGAGTTCAACATTTTCTTGGTAGCTTTGACCATATCATTATTACTACCAAGGATGAGCATATCATCTACATATAGGCAAACAATGACATACCCCTTTTCTGTGTTTCTCACATAAACACATTTATCACATTCATTAATTTTAAATCCATTTGACATCATTATATTGTCAAATTTTTCATGCCATTGTTTGGGTTCTTGTTTTAGACCGTAAAGAGACTTCACAAGTTTGCACACTTTTTTCCCTTGCCCTGGAACCACGAACCCTTCTGGTTGTTCCATGTAAATTTCCTCATTCAAATCGCCATTCAAGAATGCAGTCTTAACATCCATTTGATGGATCTCAAGATTATACAAAGCTGCAATAGCTATTAACATTCGAATAGACGTTATTCTTGTTACAGGTGAGTAAGTATCAAAATAATCTACTCCTTCAGTTTGCCTGTAACCTTTAACTACAAGTCTCGCCTTGTATTTATCAATTGAACCATCCGGCTTTATCTTTCTTCTAAAAATCCACTTGTAGCCAAGAGGCTTACAACCTGGTGGAAGATCCACCAATTCCCATGTATGATTTTGCAAGATTGATTCAATTTCACTATTGATAGCTTCTTTCCAAGAAGGAGCTTCAGGAGTAGACATTGCTTCTTTGAAAGTTCGAGGCTCCTCTTCCAGTAAGTATGTTAAGAAATCAGGACCGAAAGTTTTTCCTGTCCTAGCTCTTTTACTACGTCTGGGTTCCTCCTCGACTTTTTCCTCTGGGTTTTCCTCAACTTGCCTTTGATCATTGTCAAAGGCAGCATCATATGACCTTTTAGACTCTTGTGTCAATTTACAAGGAAACACATTTTCAAAAAATGATGCATTCCTAGACTCGATAATTGTATTGACATGAATCTCTGTGTTCTCACTTTTATGTACTAAAAACCGATAGGCACTGCTGTTGTTTGCATATCCGATGAAAATACAATCAACAGTCTTGGGTCCAATTTTAACCCTTTTCGGTTCTGGTATTGCTACCTTAGCCAAACACCCCCACACTTTCAAGTATTTGTAGGAAGGCTTTCGACCTCTCCACAGTTCATAGGGTGTTTTATGAGACTTTTTATGAGGAATTTTATTGAGAATATAATTAGCGGAAAGAATAGCTTCCCCCCACAAGTTCTGAGGTAACCCTGAACTTATTAACATGGCATTCATCATTTCTTTTAAAGTGCGATTTTTCCGCTCAGCAACTCCATTTTGCTGAGGTGTATAAGGTGCAGTGGTTTGATGTATTATTCCTAATTGTGAACATAAGTCACCAAATGGTGCTTCATATTCACCACCTCTGTCACTCCTTATAGCCTTTATTTTCTTGCCAAGTTGATTCTCAACCTCAGCCTTAAATTCTATGAATTTTTCTAAAGCTTCATCTTTGCTTCGCAACAAGTATACAAAGCAATACCGAGTGCTATCATCAATAAAGGTGATGAAATATTTTTTCCCTCCTCGTGTTTGAACAAATTTCAAATCACATATATCACTATGGATTAGATCCAGAGGTTCAGTATTTCTTTCAATTGACTTAAAAGATGCCTTAGTCAATTTTGATTCAACACATACTTCACACTTATGATTTGTAACAAAATGAAATTTAGGTAGATATTCTAAGTTAATTAATCTACGCAAGGTACCATAATTAACATGTCCTAATCTACCATGCCACATATATAAAGACTCAACAAAGTAAGCAGAAGATGTGTTAATCTTATTAGAAATAGGAACCACTGTCATTACATTTAGTTTAAAGAGCCCATCGCTCAAGTACCCTTTCCCCACATACATCCCATTTTTAGTGAGTACAAATTTGTCAGATTCAAACACAAGGCGAAACCCGTTCTTGCTCAGCAATGACCCAGATACCAGGTTCTTTCGAATTTCTGGTACATGCAGCACTTCTTTCAAAGTAAGCTCTTTGCCGGATGTCATCTTGAGTACTACTTGTCCCTTGCCTTCAACCTTTGAGGTAGAAGAATTGCCCATATAAAGTTGTTCCCCGTTATCCACCATTTGATATGTGGAGAACATCTTTTTCTCAGAGCAAATGTGACGTGTAGCACCTGTGTCCACCCACCATGTTTTGGGGTTGTTTACCAAATTCACTTCAGACACCATTCCGGACACATGTAATCCCGAAATCATTGCACAAAGATTTTCTTCCTCTGTTATGTTGGCTTGAGCAGGTTTCTTTTTCAAGGTTCGTTGAGTCCGACGCTTGTAACAATCTTTGGCACGATGTCCTTGCTTGTTACACACATAGCATTTGCCTGTGAAGTTTTGAATTTCACTTGTCTTAGAACCAGAGCTGCGTTTTGAACTCTCACGAGGATACTTCCTCTTCTTACTGTTGTGCTTAGGCTTCTGTTCCACCACATTAGCCTTAGCCTCCATCAGATTACGCCCATTTTTCTTTTCAGACCCATGGTTGTCTTCTTCAATCCTCAACCGAACAATCAAGTCCTCCAGTGACATCTCTTTGCGTTTGTGCTTTAAATAATTCTTGAAATCCTTCCAAGACAGCGGTAATTTTTCAATCATAGCTGCTACCTGAAAAGACTCACTCAAAGACATACCTTCTGCATGAATTTCATGCAAGATAAGTTGTAGATCTTGGACTTGACTGATCACCGTTTTGGAATCCACCATCTTAAAATCCAGGAAGCGGCCAACAACAAATTTCTTTGTTCCTGCATCTTCCGTCTTATATTTGCGATCCAAGGAATCCCACAACGTTTTTGCTGTCTTGATCGGACTATACACATTGTAAAGTGTGTTGTCCAATCCATTGAGGATATAGTTCCTGCAGAGAAAGTCTGCATGTTTCCATGCATCTACTGCAGCGACAACCTGCGCATCACTCTCATCTTCTTTCAGAGTTGGCGCATCTTCTCGTAAAAACCTTGCCAAATTCAGGGTGGTTAAATAAAATAACATCTTTTGTTGCCACCTTTTAAAATCGGTACCACTGAATTTTTTAGGTTTTTCCCCATGGTTCACTGGAACATGTCCATGACCCGGGCCATGAGTCAGAGTTGGAGTAACTACCGGTATAGAAACCACCGGTGGAGGCACAATGGGATTAGGAGTAATAACAGTATCCTCAGTTGCCATCTTACTGTTTAATAAAATAAATTAAATTAAACAGAAATTAATCTCCAATAAACTAACAAAATTCGGAATAAAGTACTCTAGCAAAAAATAATAATGAGGAGAACAAGAATCTAATTTTATTGATCTTAAAAACAGACTATAAAGTATAAACCAAAGTAACCAAATAATCTGTCAAAAGAAACAATAGAATTGACCAAAATAAATAACTCCCCGAATAATCTCAATAAAAAATATCAACAGTAATATGACTAATTAAAACAATAAATTAAAAAGCATATACTGTGTATGAAAATTATAAGTACCAAACATCCTAAAAACTAATCATGCTCATGTACTCAAAAGAAACATTATCCAACACACATGATATGTGATCAACCTGCTAGTGCTTTAATAAAATAAAGAATAAAACAATGTATTCAAGAAACAGTGCATGCAAATATTTTATTCAAGAAGCAACGCAAGTGATAAAACGGCTACTGCACATATAAACTAAAGAATAAAACAACTTATCACAATATGATCTCATATACTTAACAGGAATATAAATACACTGAACTGCTTTATTGTTCTTTCTGGAATATAAATAAACAAACTACCTTATTAATCTGTAAATGAGTTTTTTTTTTTAAAACGAAGATCATCTATACAGGATTAGAAAGGTAAAACAGTAACCAACGAAGTATATATATGAGAAAATTTCTGTCTTAAAATTGTTGGATATCTTTCTCTCCGAGAATATGTAATTTACAAAATATTAACAACAGATATTACATACAGACAGAATAATAAACAGAAACAGCAGATCATGTAGATTTTCCCTTAACAAAATAATAAATAAAATACAGAACTTACAACTTTCTTGAAAATCAAACTAAGAACAAATTTGTGATTGAGGCCAGTGTATGGACACTGTGTCTTTAAGACAGAAATTCGTCCTCTCCTAGGTGCTTGAGAATAATGGACGTCCTGCCTCCAGGATTCAGCAATCACCCCAAACAGATGCAGCACTGCAACTTTGTTTGTACAGCGAACCAGGCTGCGAATGTATGAACTCACAGATGATGCAAAGTGAAGAATGAATGAAGCAGAGATCGGAGAAGACTGATTACGGAAGGAAAAAACATTAAACATCTTGGAATGGAGGATTGCTATAAATAACGGCAGTGAAGTGCCATTTCCGGAACAGACAAAAACGTTTTGAAGAACAGTCGCGACTGGTCGGAATTTGAGAAGGATCATAACGGAAAATTTTGAATTCAAAATTTCGGTATTTGTATTTTTCCCGCAGAATTTATTTGAAACATTTCAAATAATTTTGGAGCAAAAACAAAGGACGGGTTAGACCCACACCCACACCCGCGCCCGCCCCGACCCGGCCGGACGGACGGACGGCGGCGGCGCGCGCGTGTGGTGATGGTTTTGGGTTTGTCCATAACTCCTCCTCCTACAAAACTTGGGTACCCCTTGGGGCCCAACCCAAGGTCTCTAACTTAGAGCTTATAAACACTTTGAAACTATTCTAAGTTTCCTATGTGGGACAAGGTTTTAGATACCAACTCAAGGGAACCACACAAAACATTTCATGTTTATGAGGCTCACTACGGTATCAATTTCTCATTCACTCGTAAATGGTTTCGACCACCTGAGTATATATTCTTGTTCACCACATGGCAAGGAACGTGTTGCCACTCGGACCTATCCAAATCGAGGTGTGGGACCTATTTAATAAAAGCTCAAATTTACCGGAAATTAATGGTGAAATCCATTTCTCTAACAAAATCAGATCAAAATTGCCTTTCCGTGCAAGTCTAGGCAGACAGCTCACTCGAGTGCCCATGGGCCCACTCAATTGAGCTTCCATTCTCACCCTTATGCAAGTGCGCTTACTCTAGTAGCTGTTTACCCCTTTCTGGACAACCCTGCATGACTGGCCATGACCCCTGCTCGAATGCACCTTGCAATCAAGTTCCACCATTTAGATCTTGTTTAGAAGTTAAACAAATAGTCAAGGAGGTTTTAAGACAACCTTTTAGTCCAGTTCAAACTTATAAGGACATAAGTCAATGAAAACTTATCATGCATTCTTTTTATCATGCCCACGCACCTTATATGATTTAAAATTAGGACTGTTAAATGAGCCAAGCTACTTGAGCTTGAGTCGTATTTGGCTCGTTAAATGCTCGTTCGATATTGGCTCGTTATGTAAAACCCATAGTTAAATGCATTTTAAAACTCATTAAGTTTTTAAGCCAAGTTTGAACAATCTACTATTCGGCTTGATAAGTTTTTATTTACTGTAGACAAATAAGCTACTTGAATTTGGCTCGTTTAAAGCATGTCTGAGATCGACTCAACACATTTTGAAACTTATTTAGTTTTCAAGCAAACTTTGAACTATATCTACTACTCATTTCGACTCGTCTCATTTCACACAAGCCCTATTTAAACTTTTAGAATTATGTATATTTTGTGTTGCTCTGGTTTCAATCTTAATAAACAATTGTGCTCACAAATTACAGGGGCATGGTGTTCAGCAAAGGAATTGACTAGTGGTAGAATTTCTGTTTTGCTTTTTTTTTTTTATGCTGGACTGGGTGATAGATATATTGGCAATGGGATTTGAAGAGAGCTCCGAATTGCTGATATCCTGCTTGATGTGCTTGCAGACCATTGGCAGTGGGAGGTAATCTACAGTTCAGATTCAATAGATGATACAAATCCTTTTTTACTTTTCCAAATCAATTCAATCCATAAATTTGTATAGTGTTTTTATTGATCCCATGAACACTGCAATTTCTCATGTAAGCATACATTTTTGTAAGGGTAGGTATATATATATATATATGAATGAATGTGAAATTTATTTCCAGGCTATAACATACTTCTCATCATTGATTAATAGATTATCAGATTTTGTGCATTTTCTGTGATGGATTGACAGTATGTGAATGCTTTAACCTATTTCTCATCATTGATTAGTACAAGAGGTTAAACTCTTCAGGGTTTGTAGGAGCTCTTTACACCAGAGAACTATACAGTTGGTTATATTTTGTTGTGCATCCCCATCTTTTCCACAACAGCTTGTTTGGTTCCAATTTTTGAACTCAATTTTTTTCAAAATTGAGGTGGTGTTTGATAACGTTCACGTTTTTTTGTTTATGTTTATTAAAAAATTATAAACTAGTTTTTGTTTATTTTAAAAAAAACAAAAACTACAAACACATTTGGATCGAACAAAATGTTTGAAAATTTTAAAAAATAAAATCCCAAAAACATGTTTGTTAATTTTAAAGCATAAAATATTTATTTATGTTAATTATTTATGACAAATCTGTTGTATAGGTCTATTATTTAAATCCGAAAAATTTTTTTTTTTTTATAGAATGGTTTCGTTTCAAATTTGATGGAATTGTAGGTGATGAACTGATTCATTGGTCTTGATTTACGACTAAATTGATCCAATACAAACCATGCTTAGGGGTGTAAGAGTGGAGAAATCAGAACTAGGTGCATTGATAGAGAGGGGGAGAGAGAACAGAGAGATACCTTGATCTATGAAAATAGTCATAATTTGGCAATCAGGATAACCTGTTTTATTATCCTCTTCCTGAAGCTCATGTTGTCATCTTTACTTCTCTTAAAATTTTCTATTGCATCATTTATTATTTTCCTTCATGTTAAATACAATTGCATCAGCAATGATATGTGCATAAAAGTTTACGCACACAGTATCCACCAACGTCTCACAAAATGTACAAATTGCTGCATTTTGTGCACACAAACTTTCTGTGCGTGTAGGGTTTTGCATTTTTATACATGTCAAATGATGAAGTTTCATTTTGTCATGAGAACAATGGTGTTGGTGTTCTTGTTGCAACGACAGATATTCACAAGGCTAATTTTATTCTCTCAGGTTGGAGGACACGAAAACTAAGGGAACAACCAAGCAGTGCAACTACAGCTTGAATCAGCCACAACAACCTCATTGGCATCACCACACAAGAAGTTCAACCGGTGATGCCGAAGTTCCAATCTTCGGTTAAATGAAGCCACACTTGCTGCTGCAGCAAATAGATCCATGCAAATTTCTCAAGCACTGTATTGTAAGCGCTAAGTAGTCGGTACATGCTGTCTCAACTCGACAGAGATGCACATTTCAGATTTCATGGAGTACGTGGACCTCTTTAAATGTGTATGTATATATATATCAAAGTGGTTTGTATTTGTTAGTAGGATGTGAATTCTTGATGCATCCACTCAATTTTGGTTAGCACCTAAATGAGTTCTATGTTTCTGTTAAATTGATTATTTTTTTTTACTTGTTTGTCTTGTTTGGTTGGTTTTTGGACTTAAATATGTATATGTATGAAGTTGGTTTGTACTAATATATTCTGTAATTGTACATGTATCACATCTTATTGCATTGTTTTTTATTTTTAATTTTGTTTTCAAACTTAGTTTATTTATTATTTTAATAAACATCAATTATTATTTCTTAATAATTGTTTATGACAGGTATTTTTTTCAACCATATAAAATTAGCACCACTTGAAAAATTAAAAAAAATAAAAATAAAAATAAAGGCTATGGCGGCGTTTTTTGAACGTCACTATATCCCTATTCCAACGGTTAGATTTTTAAAATGTGTAAATGTATTTGACGGCGTTTTAAAAACGTCGCTAAATGTCATAGTGACGTCATAGTACGTTAGGGTAGGACATTTGGCGGCGTTTTTAAAAACGCCGCCTATACTAATATACCGACATTTTCCAAGCGCCATAAAGCTATAGCGACGGCCGCGTCTTCGGCGTTTGATACTAAACGTCACAAAAAGAAGTAGCAACGTTTTCAGTACCTATAGCGGCGTTTTTAAAACGCCGCAAAAAATCGATTATCCAGCAGTGTAGGTAGGATTTGGCCTCTCTTTTTTTTTCATTCAACCTTTAAAAATAAAAATAAAAAAAATTAAACTTTTCGCTTTTAGATTTTAGTATGATTTCTTGTTTTTCTTTATTTTATTTTATTTTTTTTTAAAGTTCACTGAAAACCAAAAAAAAAATTATATATCTATATATATATATTTTTGGATTTATTGTCTTTAGTAAAATTTTCTCGAAAACTTTACAAAAATATGTTTTCTCTGTTGGTCCTTCTAGACTAAACGAACCTAAAAAAAAAAAAAAATTCAGAAATTTAAAACGGCAAATTACACTAACCTTCCTAAATTATTATTTTTTAATCTTACAATTTTGACATACATAAGCTCCTTTAAAGACTTTTAGCTGTAACAAGCAAAACTTAAGACTAAAAAAAAAATAAACAAACAAACCTGATGTGGCATTTATGATGCGAGGTTGCTAGTTCCCATTTCTCATATTAAAATTTTTTAATTATATGGCACAATAGTTTGCGGGGAAAAATGTGTAAAGAAATTTTGTTTTTCTCACATCTGTCTATGCAACTGTAAAAATTACTTTGAAAATAAAATGGAAAATTGCAAATCAATCACCTTGTTTAGTTCTAATTCTTGAATTCAAATTTTTGAAAATTAAGATTTTTTTTTATATATTTTTATATTTTTGGTGAATTTTTAAAATATTTTTTGCAATTTTTTTACTTTTTAGATGGACCTAACCTAAATGTACCTTAAAAGTACAATATTTTTTAAAAAAATTATATTTTAAAAAATTAAGAAATACACAAGAATACGAAAATTTATTGAATATTTTTATTTTTTATATTTTTTATATTTAGTGAATTTTTTTTAAAAAAAAAATCACAAATATTATACTTTTTTAAATATTTTTATATTAGGTGTATAAAAAAAAACTAAAAAAGTTGCTTAAAATATTAAAAAAAAATCAGTAAAAATTAAAAAAAAAATGTGAAAAATAAAAGACTAAAATTTTAGAAAAGAGATTCAAATGTTTTTAAAAAATTACAAATACATGAAAAAGTTTATAACTTTTATTAAAATTGATAAAGTTTATCACCGATTGAAATGCAATTTTAACAAAATAAAATGTGTTATCTACATTTATTCTGAGTTTGGCTCACATTATACGAAGTTAAAATTTTTATCGTACACTTAATTTTTGGGGGGTATATTTTTCTAGGTAACTTTTATGTTATTCATGACTTGTTTGCACATTGATACTGCTTTATGGATTTAAAAATATTAAGTAATATTTAAATAATTATATAAACATATATAACAAGTCAACAATCTGCTCAAATTGGTTTTAGTATTCTATAATTTTTGGATTAACTTTTAGACACCATTAAATTCTCAAATTTATCGATCAATACTCTTAAAAAAGAGATGTTTTTCAGTCCTTTGGAGAGGTGTTGCTCGGATTCATTGGGGTTCACCACGGGTTAAACCGTTCATTTTTTAGGACTCTTCATGTACTATTAGGAGTGGAAGCTATGTCGTGTCGTATTTGTGTTATGTCATCTCAAATTCGTATTAGAATTACCTACACACTAACTCAACCTATTTAATATTTCATGTTATCATATTGTGTCAATTTTTGTCCTTATCTGATTTGTATTGTATTAATGTGTTACGTCAAAAAATTTCCTTATTAACTAAAAATATCAAATATATGGAAAAAAAAATTGAAAATTTATTCACAAGTTAAAATTTAATAAAACTAATCTCTGTTAAATGAAATTATTTATAAAAATGTTTGATTTCAACTTAATTTTAATTTCTTAATTTATAAAAATTATATTTTATTATTATATTTTTATTAGATTAATTTAAATAATAGACAAAAAAAATACATTAAGTTCAATTAAAAGTAAAAACAAACTTATATTAAACTTAAAATCATATTTCATATACTTCTAAATAAGGGTGAATTACTCTAACAGTCCCTGTAGTTTGGGGTTTGTGTCACTTTAGTCCCTAAGTTTTTAATTATGATAATTTGACTCTAAATTTTGAATTTTGTTCCAAATAAGAATAATAAAAAATATATATTTCATTTGCAAATAATCTATTTTAAGGACAAAGTCGTCATGCAACTTATTTTATGTTAGTTAATTTGTATGTTTGTTTTAAATGTAATTGTTTTTTTTTTTTTTAATGAATAATGTTGAAACTTTCTTGGTTATAAAGTTTTACTTAGTTTGGTTTTCAAAATATATTTTCAGAAAACTTATCTAAGAAACTAAAAGATTAAATTGGTGAAAAAAAAAATTAAAAACTCATCATTTTTATATAATTTTATCTTTTGGGTGGAAATAATTTTTTGAAATATTTTTTTATATTTATTTTCGTTAAATTAGTTCTATTTTTTTTCAAAAGTCAAACATATCAACTTTGAAATCATTATTAAACCAATCTATTAAATCAAAAAATTCAAAATTAAAAAAAATTCATAATTAAATATATCGATTACACATTAAAAGTCTAATAATCATCCATTACATGATAACTATCCAAAAATATCTGTTAACATATATAACCATTTATTACATGATAACCATAAAAAAAAAATAAATAAATAAAATAAAAATAAAAAAATCAACAAAAACACCCACTCATTACATACTCATCATCCAAACACATACAAAAAATTAATTTGATAAAAATATAAAAAAATAAATAAAAATATAAAAGGTTTATCATTTTTATAAAATTTTATCTTTGGTGGGTAGAAATAATTTTTAAAAATTCAAAAATAATTTTTTGATATTTATTTTTGTCAAACTAGTTTATATTTAATCAAATTGACGATTTTGCCCTTGAAATGGAACAGCAGTGTCTTTAATTGTCCTTATTTAGAACGAGAGTCAAAATTTATGTCAAATATATCACAATTGAAAGGTCAAATATTAAAGTGACATAAGCCCCAAACTATAGAGACTATTACTGTAATTCACTCTTTTAATAAATTGAATGTAATTACGTAAGAGATTAAAAAATTGAGTGATACTAGAGATCACAACAAATTTTCTACCAAACCTCTCACATAGGTGTTGTGTGGGTTCCACACACATGTGGGTTTGTGTGGGTTCCACACACATGTGAGAATATTGGTAGAAAATTTAATGAATTATTTAGGGTCTATAACATTTTCCTAAAAAAATTCATGATGTTCTTTAGTGGAAATAATATTAAAATGTGCAACTAATTCTTTATTATACGAGTTAACCGTGTCAATTTCGTATTATACAGATATGACACTAATCCGACCTGTTTAATATTTGTGTCATCAAGTCGTGTCATATATATGTTTGTGCCAGGAAATGAACAATTTCAACCCACAAATTTCGTGTACAGTTCAAGTCGTGTTATCGTGTCGTGTCATAAATTCTTAATCCTACATATTATCCATAAAATAAAATAAAATAAATAAATAAATTTAAAAAAAAAATCTAAGCAATGATAGAGAGCTTTAAAAATAGAGCTCTAATACGAGCTTTAGTGATGCGGCAAAAAAAAAACAAAAACACAAATCAAAACATCACATCACATAGTGGGACCCACCATTAAAATTCTCTCCATAGCTCTTTCTCGAGCTCCCAAGCATTTTTCAAAAAAATTTGCTCGATTTGATAATCATAACATATTCATTTTATTATGTTCGTCTCCAATAAAATGAACAGTAAGTATATTTTTTAAAATAAATCATTCATTTTTTTGAAACAAACATCATTTTTTTAAACTCATGCAATAAAATAAAAATTTTACATTTATCAAATCAACCTAATTTTTTTAATGATAATATGTAAAGAAAAAAACAAAAACCTTAAAAAATAAATATTTCATATCACCAAAACGAAACGTGTAACAAATCTCACATGCCTGGAAACTCATCTCCCCTCTTAAAATACTCATTAACAAGATCCAATAATAAAACTCATGCATTAATTACACTCTATTATTTGGAAAGTCATGTGTATTTTGTTATGTTTTTCGCGAAAATATATTTGATAATATTAGATTACCATGTTGCATTATTTATAGTTCTAATAAAATAAAAGATTGATCAATTTAAAAATAATAAATAAATAAAAGATTGCAAAATAAATTGAGAAAATCAAATCAACTATAATTTTTCAATTACTTAATAAATATAGATTAACATGATAGCGCTAGTTGTAAACATTATGTAAACAATGATATATTGACATATTTTGAAAAGTAAGTTAAAAGTTTGTTTTTATTTTTATTTTTTTGATACTTTATTATTTTTTTTTAAATGTGCACAAAATAAAGAAATAATATAACTCAAAAAAATCAAAAAATTAAAAAAACTATTTTTTTACCTGTGTTGTCAAAATAAGTTATTTTATGTTGAGACTACTAAATAATGAGTAATGTTATATGGCAATTTATTTCTATTATTTGATCTTATCATATGATAAATCAGTATTATTGACAAATAAAATTATAAATATGGTATTGTTGTGGAATAAATACCTCTTACTCACGGGAAACATACACTTCTTTAAATGTACAACCGATCCATTGTCTGCCATTCATGCTATTCCAGACACCCCCCCCCCCCCCCCCCCCCCATCTTTTCTCTCTCTCTCTCTCATAACAAATTTCTCTCTCCTCACTCTTTCCTCTCGCTCCATTCAAATAAGAATAAGAGTAATACTAAACGCTTTAAAAATTTTATTAAAATTTTTATCAAATGTTTCATATGATACCATGTGAGTCTCGTATGGTTATATACTCATGTAAAATATTTGATAAAAATTTTAATAAAACTTTTAAAATCTCTATAACAATAAGAGTAATGCTAAACGTTTTAAAAGTTCTATTAAAATTTCTATCAAATGTTTTACATGAGTATGAGACTCATACCATGTGATATGGGTCAAGCTGATGAAAAGATCAATTTATTATTCCATACCATTCGAATGTTTAAGCTGTGCTTATATATATATAAAGCCATAGCTATACCTATACCTATACAAGAGATATGTATCTAAATTACATGTGCTAATTACTTGTAACTAATTGTCTAACAAACCATCTAACTGATATCCTTTTAAGCTGAAACAGTCACATAGACGGAGCTGCAGCTTGGCTTCATCACTAAACTTGAACATGAGCAGAGCTGTGAGCTATTTTTAAGCCACATAAAATATTTGATAACAATTTTAATAAAACTTTTGAAATTTCTATCATTTTTGTAAGAATAATAACCTCTCGGGACCTCTTCATGCAAATGAAGAGCAACAACCACACCAGCACCTCTCTCTCTCTCTCTCTCTCTCTCTCTCTACAGTATTCTCTGCAGAAGTACACCAAAAGAAGACAAACCTCTCTTTTATGCATTAGAATATATTCCCCAACAACTTCATTATAAGAGATTCCATATGCAGCTTGTTATTCGTTTTTTAAATGTATATTACATAATTTTAATGTAAATTGTTAATGTATATATGGTATTCCTAGATATATTAGGTATTACCTAAATACATTAACATAAATATTACATAATTTTTTTATAAAGTTACCATAATTTGTAATTTAAAATTTGAAGCTACCCATTTTGTATTAATTATCAAGTTTTGTACTAATTAATTTTATATATTATTAAAAAAAAACGTAATTTTATTTTTAAATCATAAATTATTATAATTCTATCAAAAAAAAATTATGTAACATATATTATAAAAATATATAATATGTATTAGAAAAATAAGTAAACAGGGTGTGCTTCTGCACATCTGAATTCCCTCATTTATATGAAGCACACTAACACCAACTCCCAAAATTTTGTTTTCGGCCATTAATTCCATGCTTCAAAGCCCATTACAAGACAATATAGCTTTGGATTTTCTTTGCTCGTTTTTCTATGTAGTAGTGTTTTCTTTTTTCTTTTTTCTTTTTAGACAAATTATCAAAAACTCCTCTTTAAAAAAACATGTAGCTTATTTAATCTCATAACATTTTGTTTATACTCAAAATTTCTATAGCGTTATTCTTCCTCTCTACATTTTTTCTTCTCTGCCTCTTTTGCTCTTTGTGATCTCCAGCAATCGTCGACGGGTAACCATACATCTTGTTTTTTCTCTTTCTCTTTCCAATATATAGTTACTGACAACCGACTACTACCATCGATTGGGATTCACTGGTAACCACCGACCGTCGACTACCATCGATTGGGATTCACTAGTAACTACCGACCGCCGACTCCTTACTTCACCCTCACCGGCAGTGAAGAAGATATATTTCAACGAAGAAGATGAGTAGATCTATTTAGATCTGATGTAAATCTACATCAGATCTGAGTAGACTTTCATCAGATCTAGCTATATCTAAACAAAAAATAGTCGCTGGAGTACAATCCTCTCTCTATATCTGCCTATCTCCTTCGATCTCTTAATTTTTTTATATTTTTTCTGCTATACACTTCTCTTTTTTCTTTTTTTTTTAATGGAGAAAATTTTCAAGTTCTGAACAAATTGTTTTCAAGTTTTAGTTACAGGCGTTGAAAACTGTAAAATTTTACAGTTTCAATTTTTTTTGGTGTTGGAATAATCATGGTTTAAAATTGTAAAATTTTGTAATTTCATAACATTCTTTAGAACAGTAAAATTTTATAGTTTCATAACATGTTTTTTTAGTTTGATTAATAAAGATAAATGCTTAATAAATTTTTGCTTTGAAACTGTAATATTTTACAATTTCAAAACTTGCTTTTCAATTTGATCAATATTGGAGATTATTTGCTTAAACCTTACAAAAATTGAAAAATAACATATGTTTTTTTCCCACTGTTGCTCTTTTTGTCGTTACATTTTTTTTCTTTTAGTTTATCAATATTTAACACATTTTGTTATGTTTTTTTTCCTCTAATTTCTCTATTTATTCTCGACAATAATTTGGACATTCCAGTGAGTCTCCAATGATATTCTTAACGTCCAGTGAACGTTCTGGACATTCCGGCAACTTTTATTGACGTTCATAATATTCCGATGAACTTCCGATGATACTCCAGCGGCTTCGCAGTGATACTCTAGTGACTTCCTAGTGATGTTGAACGTTCGGCGACTGTTTGATAGAAATCCGACGGTAGTGGGATGTAATAGTGTTTGTAAATTTTTTAAAAAAAATAAATAAAATAAGATTTTTTGATAACAATTAAAAATATATAAGACTAATTAAAACAAATATTTTGTTCTGAGATTAGACGGGTTTGAACTCTATATATAGGACTTATTGGTAAATTTTTTTCTTTTTTGGATCCTCACCAACCTCTTGGCCTCGATTGCTTTGATGCATATTGCACTACATTTTTTTATTATTATTATTGAAATATTTTCTATTGTGTAATGATGCAGATAAAAGATAAAAGTAAAATAAAAAAGCGATCACTTCATATAAATGAAGAGTGGTGATTTAAGCAAAATTGGTGAAATCGAATTTATCATTTAAAGACCGATTGAAATTTTAATTTTGGGTCACTTTTACATGGAATGGACCGAAATATTATGGAAGGGCATTTATAGATCAGTCTCTCCACCTTTTCTCTTTATTTATTCCCAATGTGGTGCTATAAGTTTTTATAAAACCACTTAAAATTTCTTCATTTACGCTAAATCGAAAAGCCAAACCAAGAAAATCGAACCATAAAACAGGATCAATTTCAATTCCTCGACCAACGAAACTGAAGGGTTCAGCTAGGTGTTAAATTTTTTCCTTAATCCCGACCGAACCAAACAGTTTATACCCTTAATAAGTAGCAATTACACATGTCTATATACTCCATCTATATTTATATATCTCACAAATTTTCATTGTTTTTTTCTCTTTGTTTACTGGAGTAGAAGCTTCCTCATGCACATAATAAAATTGATTTACATTTACAGGGTGACATAATAATATTATAAAGATATTAAAAAGCTAAAGAAAAATAAAAAATAAGTTGAATAAAAAAGAGAAAAAAAAGGGAAGAAAGAAAAAAATCCTATGTCCTCTAAAGTGGCTACATGAAATCCAATCCCACCACAGCCAAGAGCCTAGGTGAATTTCATCGTCATCGGCACAGTTTATGATACTGTGATCTTGATCAAAAGTTCGAGAACTGGTTTTGTGAACATTGCATTACCATTTGCAAATCCGTGGTCGTTTGGCAAGAGTTATCGTCGCTGATGATCAAGGTCCTGAAACATGTGAAGGGTAAGATTAATGTGACAATGAAATTTTTTTTTTTTTTATATAGAAATGTCATTTAGAATAATGTGACAAAAGAGAGTGGTTTTTATTTTAGATCTTACTCTCGTGGACGAGATGACCAAAGGGAACTTAGGGCTCGTAGTCGACCGTAGTACTCGCCAATCACCAAAAAACAACGTGCTGCTTGTCGAACAGTCAATATCCGACGCAGTTGATGAAGTGTTTGTTGTCTTAAATTATCGGCCTACAATTCAAAATTATCAAATAATAATTAATGTTCAAACAAACGACTAGCATCTAAATAATTATTAAGGATAAGAAAAATATGATCAATTATATAAACATCAAATTACAACCATCATATACAAGTGGAGATGGAACCCTAGTGCAAGGACTCATGTACAAACCCTAATTAAACAAAGTTTCACCCTTAAACTTGTCTTTTTATCTATCAGTTTTTGGAATATTCAAATCATTAACTTTAAAATATCTCATATTTGGTTCAATTCTCAATTAATTTATTCATATAATACAGCCCCAAATTGTTTTATAACCTTTGTTGATAGGTCTAGCAAGGGTTTTTATTTCAACAGGTGTCACTTTTCAAAACCAGCTTTTGATAGGAACAGCTTTAGATGGAAAAACCATATCAAACACAAGCATTATTTAACAATGTAAAATGGATTTCTTTAGAGAAAAGCAATGTATATTCACCCCAAAAATCATTCATGATTATAAAATTACAATAAGCCAATCAAGTAGGCCGACATTGATCCATCATAAATGTGGCAAACGCTCAGTGGAGAAGTTACATGGATCGGATGTATAGAAAGAAATACACTATGTCATCCCTGAAAGTTGATCTAAAAGCGATACCAACTACTCAATTGGTAGAAGTTTCAAAGTCAACAGGTTTCTATGATCATCAAGAGCAACAATTGTGTATAGATATAAATTGTTGTAAGAAGTCAAGAAAAAATGTTAAATCAAGTTGTTGTAAGGAAGTGTTGTCAGACACGGTACTCTTTTAAGTCTAACGAACAGGTTTATGTTAGAATTATGGGGCAAACTAAGGAAAGATAGAAGGAATGAAATCGATTGGAACACTAAACTAGTAGTTTTCTACCAAAAAGTCGTAACTTGACTTGTCTTTGTTATGGTACTTAATGACAATATCAGCAAAACACAATCTCAAGTGATGAGTTCCAAACCTGTAGTTGTTTTGTTTTTAACTAACACATCATTTCCCTTAATCCTCAAATCCAAGACTGGATGAAGCATTGGGATAAAACAACATTAGAAATATTTAAATTGCGCTGCTTTTCTAATACAAGCATAAAAACCAGTATTAACAACTTAATTTATGATCGATGGATTTAATTACCTGGCGAATGAAACCTTCAAGATTGGTAAGCTTGCCCAAAGCGACAGCCATATGGTGCATGCCATCGTTGATAGAGCCACTAGCAATGGTTTCGATGAGCGACTGTTGTAGCTGTTCCAATCCCTGGGAAAGGGCCTCCTCGGCCTGTTGTGAGGAGTGTTGGAGGCTGTAAATATTCATTACTTGCTGCTCAGTTAATGGATCTAATTGTGTTATCAACATCTGAACAACAATATTCCAAAAAAGCCAAAACAGAAGAATGAGTTAAGAGAGTGGGAAGAGCTAGCTATGTCAAAAATCATATGACAATTTCAGCCAAGGGGCAATTTTGCCACATAATTTTAATCAACAATACTATATATTCAGAAAAAAGTACTAATACATGTATCTAAAAAAATATATTTATGAATCACACATAATTTAATTGTGACTGACATTCCATCAACTTTTAATCTATACCGTCTACATTCTGGACACGAATTCATGGTGCACAGCATTTTCCAATTTTAATTGAAATTGGGATGGGAAACTTAACTAGAATTTTGGAGTGGTTAGGCTGGTGAGTGGTTGAATCATTGACATGACAAGAAAAGGATAGGCAAATATGTTACTGCCAATGGAATTTTTTATACCCTTTTCAGTTTCAACGTCCTTTTCTTTTCCTTCTCTTGGCAAAATGGGATTTGACAATTGCTTTTTTTTATTTTTTGCATTTTTTTTTTATAAAACTCTTATTCATTTGGTAATTGCTAAATTTTTTTTTTTCTTTTTTAGGTCTTATAGGCCTCGTTTGGAAAGTTGGTTATTTTAGTTTTTGACTATTTTAGTAGACTAAAATTTTTGTGTTTGAAAAGAAGGTTAGATTTTTTTATAGTTGGATGTAATGTTTGTGAGAGAAAAAGTAAAATAATTATGGATTTGATATGACATTTTATCTTATTGACTATTTTAGCCTATTTTATCTTTTTGTGAATTTTAATGAAAAAAAAAAACAAAAAACCAAAACCCAACTTGCCAAATAGGGCCATAGTATTGTGAAGCCCTTTTAAGGACATGGTAGAATTTTTGAAAATGTTGAAGATAAAATCATCTTTTTACAAATTTGCTAAAAAAGCTTCTTTTTTTTTTTTTTTTTTTTTTTATGGAGAAGCCATCCCAAATTAGTGCTTTTGACTTTTTTAGCAAAAATTTATTTTTGCTTATTTAATTCTTTCGAACTTCCCAAAATGGCTATTCAATCTTTTGCATGCCTACAAGTGTGCAAAGTGTCTTGAGCAAATTAAATGAAGATATTGCCTAGCATAAGTAATAGTGTTGAGAAACAATGAGCTTTGATTCATTCAAACCTTGATGAGCTCTGAAGGCCGAAAACCTCCCATCCAAAGGAAGCAACGCTCTGCCGGAGTAGTCCACATTCCGGTAATGAGGTGGAAGACATCTGATTTGGCAGCCACTCCCTTGAGCTGGAAAATCTCATCATAATGAACAATATAGCCATCTACTATTATCCTAAGATCGCTATCCTGTAAATGCGCTTGCAACCCCGTCCGGAGCTCTGACATGTGCCTGTGGTCATCATCTAACCATCTCCCATATTCCATGTCAAACATTGCAGCACCTGCAACAACAATAATAACAATCACAACAACAACAACAACAAAAACAAGCACATTTTTATGCAACCAAGCAGAGCTAAATTTATGATATGCATAGCCTATGCATTCATTAATGTCTGGATCAAGCAGGACTTAATGAAATCTTAATTTCAAGCCCAACAAATTGAATATTCATCAGCTTGACAATTTCGCAGTTGATTAAATATCATATTATTTTATGAGAACTTAGAACCTTTTTTTTTCTTTTCTTTTCTTTTTTTTTCTTTTAATTAGACAGACTACTTTTACTAGGTGTGACAGTGTTGTGATGAATCTCATGATATTCTATATGTTCAGACAATTCTTCTAAAAAAATGTAGGATGTTGTAGTAATTATAATATCTATTGTTTTCAAAAAGTGTTTAAATAATAAAAACAAAAATAACCACACACAAAAATACAAAATCAATTCAAATCCAAGATTAATTTTGTCGTGGTCAAATTAAGAACTTAAGAGTGAAAAATAAATAATTATATGTAGATTTGAAATGTGAGATTTGCTTGATCTAACTGCCAAACATGTATGGGAAAATTCAGATCAAGATTACAGGCAATCAGCAAGTTGAATTTTGCTAGAAAATAGCATATTGGATACTATCCTCACAGGCATCATTGAATCATGATATGAAAAAAAAAATTTACTCATTTTTTTTTTTTTTTTTTGAGACCAAAAAATTACATTGTTCACTCTATGAAACATCTCGAGAAGATAAAGGAAAAAAAAAAAAAACTTTAGGACACACGTTAATAAAGCACTAAATAGTAATACATTTCTTAAATGCCTCACTCTAATAAAGAATATATAATTATTTTAAATTTATTAATATGCGCACTAAGAACACCGTTAAAAAATAATACTCTTTATAATAGTTTCTCTTCACAAACTATATAACTAAAAGCTTTATGGACCACCATTAATTGATCAATAAGTAGGACATGAAAATTAGGTACAAGGGAGAGCCCTAGATAAAGTTGCATTTGTTGAGAAAAATGTCTTGACTTTAACGAACATTTTTTTTTTTTTTTGGATAAATGGGTATCCCATTTCCTTCTTAATACATGGGTTACCAACAGTGCATTATTAAGTGCAAGTAGTCCCCACAACAATCAAAATCAAACCATAGAATGTGCTTTCCAGAATTTTCATACCATGTTATTGGGAGTCTGATTTTGTTTACATACTTTCAAAATATGAAACAAAACGCACATCCCGATTGATGTAAAATAATGGAGTCAACAATTTTGAGTATGGTGAATACAATTTTTGGAACAATCAAAGGTTATACTTTGTTCACACACACTTTGAAAGTTTATGAACAAATTCATTTTCATGTTATCGGGTACCAAAATCCGAGTTTTCTTTTTTCTCACTTTCTGCTTTTTGTTTGTATTTATTTTATTTTATTTAAAAATTATGTGTCACCAAATTTTTTTCACCATTTTATATAAAGAAAAAAAATTAATATCGTTACTCAAAAAACCAAGAAAAAAAAAACTCACCGGGGCTTATAGTTCCACAAGAGCCACCACCTCCTGCCAAAAACAATCCCTAGCAAAATATCACCAAAGTATAACAACATATTATTTAACTTCATTATTTTCTTAACAATCATTTAGGAACAAAGAATTAATCACAAATATACACGTAATACACAATAGTATTAAAAGATAAGTGATATACAGCATTTTTTTTAATAAAATAATGAGCTTTACACTACATAACATGTTAAAAAAAAAAAAAAAAAAAAAAAAAAAAAAAAAAAAAAAAAAAAAAAAAGTCTCACTAACAAGTGGCCTTGATAGTAAACACAAAAATATTAATTAACACAAAACAATTTTTACTAAATTGAATATATTTTTATTGAAATCAATCACTGTATTTGGTTTGAATTTTCTGGATTAAGTTTTTTAAAAATTGAGTTTTTTGATTTTTGTGTTTTTTTGTTTTTAGTGAATATTTTTAAAATTTTAAACATTTTTTTTACTTTTTTAGATACACCTTACTTAGATGTGTCTAAAAAGTAAAAAAAAATTGTGAAAAAATATTTTAAAAAATTAAAAAAATACATAAAAATACAAAAAATGTACTAAATTCTTGTATTTTTTTATATTTTTGGTATTTAATAAATTTTTAAAAGATTTTTTTTATAATTTTTTTACTTTTTAAGTGTATTTATGTTAGGTGTATCTAAAAAGTAAAAAAAATTGCATAAAATATTTAAAAAATTCAGTAAAAACAAAAAAATATGGAAAATAAGAGTGTAGAATTTTCTAAAAACTGTTTTTAAAAAATAGGTGAATAATTTTTTTAATATTTTTCACATATTTTCAAGATATTTTTACACACTATTCAACTTTAATCGATCTTGTTAGAATTTGCCAAGAAAAAATTAAGAACCTGGCTTCGAGCTCGCTGAAGATCCTGCTCCAACTGAGAGAGCTTTATCCTACTTGACTCTAGCTGCTGTACATAGGCCTATATATATAGAGAGAGATAAGTTGGTAGTGATCCCAAAACTATCAAGATTTTTATCAAATGTCTCGTGAGTCTAACACTCATATAAAATATTTAGTATAAATTTTAATAGAATTTTTGAAATTTCTAACATTTTTTTTTTCGAATTTTAATTCAGGAAATTGCTAGAATTCGACTAGTTTCTGTTGCCGGAAACTGACCCATACATACCTTCTTTCTCAGCCGGCTTTTCTTTGCTGCTTCTCTGTTTTGAGCCAAACGTCTCAATGTCTGTAACCATTTCACAGATTTTCATCTTAAAGGCTTGAATCTTTATAAGCTCATCAAAAACAAATAAATAACTTTATATATATATATATATATGACAAATGCTAACAAGTTCTTATTTTAATATTGAAATTTTTGTAGTAAAAGTTCTTCAAAAAATGTGAAAAAATTAGAAGTTTTGAATTCAATAACAAAAATATTTTATAATTCATAGAAAGTGTCTTATTTTCTTTAAAATTTTTGTCTTTTTCTTGTGATTACCTTGGCATCAAGTACTTTCTCTGAACTTGAACCAGCTCCCTTCCTCTGCAACAGACAAAGGCAAAAATAATTTACATTTCTATGATTTCAAGAAGAAACACCCATTTGAAACTTAAAAAATCAATAATAATAATAATAAATAAATAAAAATTGGGAGATTATAATAGAATTATCTATGTGGAGACTTTATAATTTTCACAACCAAAAATGTAATGATTAGAAAAGAGACCCACTGAGTCACTACTTTGCTGGACAAGCATATCTTATGCTTTGATGCTGATGTGAATGCTGATTTTGAGACAAGTAATGATCATTTGGAGGACTAGTTTATATCATTATCTGCATATTTAATCTGGGAAACTGTTTTGTCAAAACATTATAACAAAAAAACTTAGTAATTGATTGGTTTAAAACAACCCAAAACAGTGTAATGGAAAGAGAAATTTTTTGTTATTTTAAGCAATGAAAAATGTGTTTTATTTATTTGTATAAGATAGGTGAATAAAATCATACTGGGTCCAAAGGAATATAGGATTTGATGTCTAATTCCAAGATAAGTTGTAAAAGGACTTGAATCTACAGTTTGGAAATTGAGAGTAAAGGAGGGCCATTATTATAATCTCATAGAAAATAGTGGGAACTACTGTAAAGATACTTTCTTTTCTTATCTTATGGATGCTTTCTTTTCTTTTCTTTTCTTTCTTTTTGGAAACATATAGGGTAACTACAGTGGTAAACTCTTTCGCTTTCATAGTCTTTTTTTTTTTTCATGTCAGACTTCAACAGAAAATCCCTTGGAGGAATCAGAAAAACCCTGGCCTTTGATTGATCTTTCTCCAAGTTATGGGGATCAGTGCTTTTGTAGCTTTAGCTTTGAGAGAGAGAGAGAGATGGATATGGCAAGTGGAGCAAGAAAGAACCTTTTCTGGGATGGGTTTGGGAGATGATTGAGTGACTTGAGTCTGTGATAAATCATTTTCCATCTCTGATTGTTGATGTTGCTGTTGATGTTGTTGGGGTTGTGGAATCTGGTGAGGATGCTTCTGATCAAATGCTTGATGATAATGACCTGAAGATGCCTTTCTACTCATGGGTGATTCTGGTTCTAGAAGACGATTACTTGAAAGAGTGTTCATTCCTAATCCTGAGTCAGTGCTAGTCTCTCCTCCTGATTTTGAACTTCCCTGATAACAATAAAATTAAACAAAGACCCATTAACATTATTCAAATGGGTATTTTACAAAACATCCAAAACATCATAATAACCACCTCAAAACACCCAAGTTTTCAAATGGGTATTTTATAAAATCATCATAACCACCCCAAAGACTTCTTCATTTTTCAAATGGGTATTCGAGAACAACCACCCACACAAACACAAATACAAATACAAATGTCAACATCTACCAAATGGGTATCAGAGGATTCCCCTACAAACCCCAGAAAAGGAAGCCAAAGTTCAAGTTTTGTTTTGTTTATCTATGGCTCATATAAAAACAAATGGTCAAAGATAGGAGAGAAGAGAAGAGAACAGAAGAGAGAGAGAGTTAAGGAAACTACTCTTGGGGTCTGATGGAATCTCATAGGCCAAGCAGGAAACATTTCCGGAGTAGCTGCAGACCTGGGTGTAAATAAAGCTGCACAGAATCACAAAAAGCAAACCAAAAAAATCTCTCAGGAATCATGAAAATAAAGACTGTCCCAAAGATTTTCAAGACTAATAAAAGTGTAGAAAGCTAATCCACCCCCTTTTTCTTTCTTCTGCAGTTATGGGGGAGTCAGTAAATCATGCAAAGAGGTCATATTTCCCAGTTTGAATCCCCACGCCATTCAATTTCCTCGTCCCTAAATGATTGTTGTATTGGAAATGGAAACCCACCCCACTCTCCCCTCTGTAGACATATTCAAACACACCCCCCCCCCCCTCTTTCTCTCTCCTCTCTCCTCTCTCCTCTGTCTCTCTCTCTGTTTCTAGGAGTTGGTTATGCTTACGTAATTTAGCTTCTTGCAGCACAATAATATCTTCCTCCGGCTCTCCAAAATCAAAAGCAGGTCCTTGACTACTGAAAATGTCATAAGATTAAAAAAAAAAAATTGAAATTAGAGAAATGAAATGAAATGAAACCCATTAATCTAAAAAATGTGAAATTTGAGAAAAAAGAGATGAAGATTGTGAAGACCCATCAAAGGACTAGTGGAACAATACAAGCTTGTTGGAGGAGGGCTAATCCCATGAAAAACTGCAAATGGGTTGTTATGGTGATTTGAAGGTCCTGAGTCTGACAAACCAATCTCTCCAACTCTATGACTCGCCATGCAAATTTGCCGAACTTTAAACCATTCTGGTGATTAAATGAACTGTAATAGATAAAATGGAAGAAAGAAAATGATAGCAGAGAGAAACAGGGGAATGGAAAATTTTCTACATCTTCACCATAGTTTTTTCCTATGGAATTTCTTGGAGAGAAAGTCTCTTCTGGAGCAAAACTCAACTGACACAGACACAAGCCCAAAGAAAAAGAAGAAGAAAAAAAAAAGAAAGATCAAAGCTTTCTTGTCAAAGTCTATCTTCCCAAGTAGCCAAACACAACAACAAGAGGGTCTAATCTTTTTTTTCTCATTGCAACTTTTGATCTTCTTATTTTTTCTCTCCTTCTCTAGGAAGAAACCTATTGGCTTCTGAAGTAATAATTGTTATGAGATTTGAAACTCCTCCCAATGGTACAGAAAATCTTGTCCTTGCAAAAAAACCTGTTCACAGGCCTCTGGTTTTTGTGGGGTTTGAAAACAGAAAAATATGCAAAATAGAAAAACAATTTCTGTGGGGTCTTTTGCAGAGAGAACCCACTAGAATCACTGACTCCTACTCCACTCTCTCTCTCTCTCTCTCTAACCGCCTGTGTTTTCTCATTGGCCCTTTTATGGGGTCTCTTCAGAGATACCAAAAATAAATAAAAATATTAAATTAAATTCAACATCCAGTAAGAGAAGAGATGAGATGAGATGAGGCTAGTTTTTTCTTTCACAAAAGAAGGGTAAAAGCTGCTGAAAAAGAAAAGGATTAAAGTTTGTTTGTTTGATCTTTTTATCCTTCAAAAAGGATTTAAGTTTGCTTTGACAACTCATCATGCCTTTGTAGAAAGAAATTATTTAATTTTAAAATTTTCTTATTTGTTAATTTAAAAAATTTCTTATTTGTTTGCGTAAAGGAATACTATACAAACAGTAGTGGTTACTTGTACAAAATAATGTGATTTTATTGGGAGTTTATCGCTTCGAAATAAAAATTTATCAAAATAATTATTAATTATAAAAATATTATCACTACATTGTATAAATTAGACAAATGAGTTAGTGCAAATATCAAGGCCTCGTTTGGGAAAAGGTTAATTTAGTAATTTTTTAACTATTTGACTAAAACATGAGCTAAAAAAAATTAATATATTTGGAATGATTTTTTGATTTTTTATTAAAAGATGTGTAAAAAGTAGAAAGAAAATATAATATTTGACTTTTTGGTATAGGTTGTTAGTGTTTTGAATTTTTTAATAACTTTTTGACTTTTTGACTAAATGGGCTGGTTCCCAAACGAGGCCTAAGGCTAATAGATAAAGAGTTCGTTTGGCAAGTTAACATTTTAGCTAAAAAGTTAAAAAATCACTAAAAAAGTCAAAAAGTCTATAACTTATACCAAAAAGTCAAAGATTTAATTTTCTCTCTACTTTTTGAACACTACTTTTTGCACATCTTTTTGTAAAAAGTCAAAAAGTCACCCCCAAACATACTAGTTTTTTTTATCTCATATTTTAATTAAAAAAGTCAAAAAAGTTACTAAAATAGCATGTTTCCAAACGAGGCCTAGTGCGAAACCTTCATTATACTACACTACAAAAGTAATTTAGGTTTCATTTGAGTTGTGGGTTGACTTTTTAGTTTTTTTGACTATTTTAGCGTGAGGCTAAAAAGTTTCATTGGGGATAGTTTTTTTGACTTTTTTGACTTTTGTGAGTGAAAAAATGAAATAATTATGAGTTGAATGAGACATTTCATCCTATTTACTTAAAATAACCTATTTTGTCACTATTTTAGTCCAAACTTACTTCTCAAACATGGCTTATTTTGGGAAGATGGTAAAAAGTGACTTTTTGACTTTTAACCAAGTTTTTGGCTTTTTTAGACAAATGATTTGGGAAGTTGGTAAAAAGTGACTTTTGATTTTTTTGATTAATGTTTGTTTATGATGTCAAATCATAATAAAATGACCAAACTACCCCCATTTATTTAAAATATTTACGACTTCGCATATGTAACACATTTTGACCCATGAGGGTAAAATTATAATTTCACCGTTGGCTAAAAACTAACTTCCCAAATGAAAAAAAAAAGACAAAAAAACTAACTTTTAACTTTTGCTACAAACCAAAAAAAGTGACTTTTAGTCAACTCTCCTAAGGCGGTAGGAGAGTCAGGGTAAGTGGCAAATTTTGTATATATATATATATATATTTGTAGAATTAAATTTTTATTATTTATATAGTCTATGAATAATTTTATATAAATAAAATATTTGTACAAAAAATTATAAAAAATAATGTGGTTAATTATTGTTTTATGGTTTGAAAATAAAACACTCATCCCGTGGGTTTATATAATTTCAAAAAACATTATTACCACGTCATTCTAAATTTAATTTTATAGGAAAATTTTGAGAATGTTTATATAAAATTATAAGGCTAATTAAAAATAAAATACCATGTTCATAATTTTAAAAACATCATTGATACATCATTCTTTATGTAATTTTGGTATATATGCATATTATTTGTATAATATTTTTCATAATTTATATATGCATGTCTATCATTTCTACCAAAACATTTGAATAATGAACAATAAGAAAGCCAACTTGCATTTTTAATCCAAGTCCTTAGAGATTGATTTATTTGGTATTATCATCCTTTTTTGTTGATAGGTCAACATCCATTCCTTGTCATCACCTAAAACCATGCCACATCAAGATTCTTTCTCCTTTAATAGAATTGTTGTTTTTCTAATGTGCCCTTAATATTGAGAGGTCCGGGACAGGGTGGATTTCGTTATCTGCCTCTCATTAGGGTCCTATTAGGTTTGGTTGTTATGTTAATGTCTTAAAACCATCTTTTTTTAAAGACAAGTCCCTCAATGCTGTGACCTAAACACTGCCCCTTTTTCATCCCCAGAGGCAGATTTTGAGGATTTTGTTTCCACTCTAGGTAAGAGTTTTGGATATCCATGATCATCATTATCAAAATATTAATAAATTTGATGCGTTTTCAATTTTACATATAATTTTTTTTGATGATTTGATAAATAAAAATAATGGATTGGATTTAATAATTGCTATCTGTTATTCTCTTAAACAGTTAACAATATGGGTATTTTTGAAAAAAGAAAAAATGTTACAAAACTTCACAAACCTAAATATATATTCCAATTGATAAGAGGAGAAGTATAAAAAGGAAAAGCAGCATAACTCAACAAATAAGATCCAAATTCAGATATTACACCTGATAAAAAATTTAAAAAAAAAAATTTATTTACTAGGTCAACTCTTTAGTCTATTTATATATATATATATATATTGAGAGAGAGAGAGAGAGAGAGAGAGAGAGAGAGTATTTTAGGTAATGGACCCTTAATCTCCCTCTTCCTTGAAGAGTTGGATACAAATATTTTATGTTGCGTTCATCTACCACCTTAATCTGTAGGTAAAATGCCCCCCTACAATTATTCTTTTCCTGAAACTAATGATTGAAACAGAAAAAGGTTTGGTCCAATAGAAATCTTCATGGATTAGGCATACATGCATTCCCATGCTTCTTTTTTTAGTTTTGATGCAACATCATCACAACATGTTCTTCATATGGAAATCAAAATACAATAATAGATTTTTGAGTTCAAGGAAATTCCTTGGATCTTGCATTCCTTCCAATCTTTATAGTTTCAATGCTTCTATTGGGTATAGAAAGCTAATTGTGTGGATCATATCTAATTCAACAATATTTTTTTTAGGGTCTTGTTAGCAAGTGTTTTAGGGGCACAAGAAAAAAAACAAAATAAGTTTAGAAGCATACATTGTTTATTAATTTTGTAATACCTTTTACTCATTTTAAAATACTATTTAACTTTTTCAAAATAATTTTTAATGTATAGTGCATAAGGGGTACTAGTTAGCATTTACTTCTTTTGTTATTTTTTTTTATTTTATTTTTTTATCGGCAAATGTTAGTAATTTGTTAGATTAGCATCTATGGGAGAAAATCTCCCCACCCTTAACAAAACACTAAGTTCTTGCACTCCCTTAATTCAACCCTCCTAAGGAGAATTGAACTCATGACCTTATTTTGTTATTTTAGTCTTGCTAACAGCTGTTTTTAGTCACACAAAAAAAATGTGATAATTTACAAAGTTCAAAATATTTTTCACCATATTTCAAACATTTTCATCTACTTCTAAAACTCTTTTCATCCCAATCTTGATAATAAACAAACATGTGTTAACATTTGCGTATGACTTTATCCAATATTATTAAATCAAGTTAAGCCATTGCTTGTCACTTCATGAAACTTTTTGTGATATTATAATATATGTAACATTTGTTATTATGTAATTTAATCAAAAACAACTTTCTTTTTCTTTTTTTAAACAAATGTTTCAATATAAGCAAGCTAAAAATGATTAATTTTTAAAAATACTAGTGTATGTTCTGCTAAAGAAAATAGGAAATTCAACCAAGGTTATGATGCTAAGAAAGCATGCCGGTCCTCCTCCTCATATCAAAATGAGGAATTTTAAAATAGTTTCTGAAAATCTAACTTGTTTGGTATCGTTTTTATTTTTCTTGCCAAAATAAAATAAAATTTTGTTTGGTCAATTGTTTTTGAAAATATTTTCTGAAAACAGCACACCATTTAGGAAACAAAGTTATTTTCAAAATCTACAAAAATTAAAATTATATTAAAATGATGAGTGTTTTTAAACTTTCCATTACTTTTTTTTTTTTTAAATAAAAGAAACAAAAACAAAAAGGGTACCAAACAAACATAGCTAAAGGAAAATGAGTGAGAGCACTAAATAGTGTTATCACTAATGATGTGGCAGTGAGCCCCACCAAGAATGATTTGATGTTTTGGCTTTTTTTCTTTTTTTATTGAGTGTCATGTCATTAGTGGTCTTTTTAGAGCTCCAAAATTAGTAGTCTCTATCATTGTTGAATATTCTTGGGGAAAAAAATAAAACCTTTTAATGAAAGAAACTTCTATTTGGATAAATAGACAGATTTCAATTTTTTTTATCATTAAACAAAAAATGAAAGGATTTGATTTCTCACTAGAAATTTATTTATGTATAGAATTATTATTTTTTATAAATAATTTAGGCGCATAATGTATAATATATATTTGATTTCTCACTAGGAATTTATTTATGTATGGAATTATTTTATTTTATTTTTTTAAATGATTTAGGTGTGTAATGTATAGTATATATTAGGTATGCATTGCTTTCGGGACTCTCCAATTCATTTCTTTCACTCTCATGAAGTCCATTTTCTTACTCAACTCCCAAATTCCAAGTGACAAACAACTATTTCCAGAAATTACAAACATCCATATTTCATAGTTATGATTTGCTTTAAGATTCAAAGTTACATTGGTTCATTTCCAGAAACAGAGTGATCCATCTATTGCCATAAATCATATGGTAACTTTTTGGGGGGTGAATAATCATATGGTAACTTCCAAAAACTCATACTTGAAAAGGGCTTCACTAATCTCTCTGTATCCTATTAGGTGCCTCCAATCCAACAAAAAGCCAAAAATATGTGTAACTTATATTTAATTTGTGTTTGGATTATGAATTTGTAGAAGAAAAAGAAAAACATAGTGGACAAAGCTCTTCTTCTTTTTCTTCTTCTTCTTTTCTTTTTCTTTTTCTCTCTTCTTTTTTTTTTTTTTTTTTTGTGGTCTTTTTTGGTAGGGTTGAGGAAATGAATAGATGTTTGTCATTTAAAGAAATTATTTACATAAAAGTATGGGAAAATAGTGGAGAAATTCATTTATAGGGAGATGTATGCCATCAAGTCCAAGGATTATTTTGTTCTGGTTATAGGACATAATTAATGAGATTGTTTGGTAAGAAAGACAAATTATTATTCTGAAAATTAATATATTTTCCATTTTTACCCATTGCCACCGAACGTACTTGAGGTGGTTGGCAGCTAGTGGTGGCAACCGACAATTGTTGCTAGTATTGGTGATATAGACAGATAGGTGACATATGAATAGATAGTCGATGCAGGACAAATAGATGAAATAATGGACAAATAGATAGAGATAATATAATATTTCAAATTGTTATTGTCCTTATGGGCCCAAAAGATTAAAATTTAAAATTATTGCCTTAAAAATTTCAAAATTAGATTGATAACCCAAGGACCATCAAAGTGTATATATATAAGTAATTTAATTTTTCTAGATAAATCCAAGATCCAAATATGCAAAGCATTAATAAATTTCGAAGTTTCTTCTCCCCGTGCCTCCAAAGATAGAATATTATAGTCAACAGTTGGTGAAATAACTTTATATTGAATGATGCAAAACTGCATGGACAATGCAATTTCCTTTCCAAATTTGACTTTGTTATGAGCTATAATGGAATGCCCTCTTTTTCTCATGTATATGTCCAAAAATGTCCCGATTATGTGATAGTAATTATTAAAAAAAATTAATTTTTGATATACAAAAAAAAAAAAAAATTAAATGAATGATTTATATCGCTAAAGTAAAATCCATGATAAGTCCAACCTTTTAGTAAAGACTTAAGGATAAGATCTAAAATCTTGAATTTTAGTCACTCTAAAAAGTCATTGGAAATTTACCTGATCGTTAATTTTAAAATTTCAAAATTAATCAAGATATGCACAAATTAACCTAAACATTCGATTATCAAAACAACAAAAATCTGCGATAAATCCCACAGATCAAACTGCACCACCTACTTCACTAAATAGAATTGGAGACAATCTTGATCTGGTCTGAAATTATTTTTCACAACAAAATTACAGTCAACCCTCATGATGCCAAGATCAGTAGTTGTGACAACCTAACCAATAAAAAAAATTAGGTAATATAATTCATTCTAAATTAGAAAATTAATCAATATCACCAGAGCTACCACCCTACTACAATTGTTGTTGTCACTTTGCCACCATTTACACCACAATTGAGATGAACACTGGATTAGACATCATATGTGCGGCAATATTTTCACAAGAAAATACAGATTTGTTAAATAATAAAATAGTTTTAATATTAACAACCACTAAAACCAACAAAAGAACAGAGTACTGTTGAACAACACAGTACAACTTGTAGTAAATTTATGACCTATCTTATGTTCAAAACACTGGATCAGAAGACAAAAATGAGAAAAATTAGGCATCATGAAAATGATCATGAAAGATTTATGATCATTGGATTACCTTTATTAGTGTGTGGTATTTTATTCTAAGTGTAATCCAAGGGTCACAAAACTTTCATGATTATTTTTGTAAAAGATTTTTCATGATACCTAACATTGCTATACTAAAATAGACAGAAGAAAGTTCATAAGGCGCCTTTTTTCATTTGATAATGGGTGAGGGTATGATAGTAAATTCACTTTGAAAGAAAATATAATAGTAAGTGTTGTTTCAAATGTGAATCAACAACTCTATGTTATTCTTGACATCAAAATGATTGTGAACCATGTATACAAACAAGACTCAGGGTGTGTTTTGGAATTTTTTAATCCTTTGTCTATGTTAATTTGAACTACTACGGTACTACCTTATTATTTTCTTTCCTCTCTCCCCTAAAATCAAACAAGAGAAAGTTGTTTCTTTCCTTTTCTTTCCAAGACCAAAGAGAGAAAATAACAACAATACTGGAAAATGGAAAAAAAAAAAAAAACATTTTTCTTCTCTCACATGCTTCCCCTTTATTTCTCTTCCTTTCTAAATTCTATACACAATGTTATTGAATAATATGTTTTTCTCTTCCCCTCCCCCCTCCCTTTACTATTTCTCTCTCTCTCTCTCTCCATAACACCCCCACCAACCACCACGCATCGCCCATCATCACTTTCTGTTATTGGGGATGGATGCAAAATTTTAAGCTTGATTTGAAAAGTAATTGTGTAAGGTGTTTATATTGAGATTTGATTTCTACTTTCATATTAAGAACATTGTGATTAGCCTATAGATACTAGGTTTATTGTCATTGATAGACAACTTAGGTATTGGGAATATTATTTGTTTCTTGTGCTTGACATTTCTTTTATTTAATTCTATTTTGGTTACTTTTTTCTCGTCAGACATTCGGCATAAGAATGAAGGCAATACAAATTTGATATCTAAGATTGGCTATCCGTATAAGAGATTGTCCCTCAGAATCAGAGACTAATAAAGCGAAAGGAAAGAAAACAAAAACAATTTAGTAGCATGAAGTATGAAAGAAGGGAGATGAATGAGTTCAAGCTGCTATATTGAAATTATTAAAGAATTGCAAGAAGTGCATAAGAAAACTCTCTACACATAACAATATACAAATATTAGTTGGAGTAGTTATGTTCTAAACATATACAAAAAGAAAGGGTCAACTGTCGAGTACCTGACAATCACTCATCACCAATAAACAATGTAATTATGTCAATTCTGAATAAGATTCTAACCATAACTACGCATGCTGAATGCAAAATCAGGAAAACGTATTAGCTAAAGCTGAATAAGATAACTATTAAAGAATTCTATCTTAATACAGAACTTAACACTGCATCTTTTAATCCAAATAGGTATAATTAAGTCATTCACATGCTTTAAGGATAGACAAAATTAACTCTACTTAAAATGACAAACAGCATCCAGGATCCAGCAGCCTGTGTCCCATTCAAAGGTGGCAGACAGAACCGTGTAGTAATCAAAGGATAGAAGACACGGGCAGTTGCCGACCCAATTTCAGTAGGTTAGATCAGACCAAATTGAATTTAAGTAAAGAATACTTCATATTCACAAGCACTTTGGTTCTCTTGATCCCAAAACACGCACTGTTCAGTTTTGTGCTCTTTAGGCACTATTCTAAAGACTTGCTTATATTGTGTTCTGTGTGTGTGTGTGTATAGGTGGGTCTTGTGTGCTCATGTCTCATGTGTGTTTGTTATATGAATTCATTTTGGCTGGGGGATTTTTATTCATTCACTTTAACTTGATCAAAGTTCACTTTAACTTGATCAAAGTACACGGCAAATAATATATATGTTAGTAAGATCTGTGTTATGCTGCGTTTAGTTGAGAGATTTGGGGGGGATTTGAAAATGAAAAGAGAAAAGGTGTGTAAAATTAGGTGAAATATAGGTATGTTTTATTCACATTTCACCTATCTTTTCCAATTCTCTTTCCAAATCCCTCCTCAAATCCCCAACTAAACACGGCATTAATGAAAAAGGAACTTATAGGTGACATACCCTCTGAAATTCTTCATAAAAAGATTATGCAAAACCCAAATTCATTCTCTGCTTTTTTTTCTTTTTCGTGGGTTTTTCTCAGTTAACTTCAAATTTCTAACATATTCTTAACAGAAAGATTAGAATATTGAATTCATACATCTGCCGATAGGTTTGAATTGGTCAGCAACCATTAATTCCATTATGAAAGCTTCTTCAATTCTGAATTAAAGACCTATATATTCATTAACTGGTGCAAACCAAGTGTCCCAATAGTCAGGATGAATAGAAAGACAAGGACCAACAATATGAATGATTTTCTTAAGTATGGTTTCAATAAAGGTACTGAAAAGCGGTTGCGGTCGCCGTAACGGTGGCGGTAGCACGGTTGCAGTTGCGGTTGCGGTTGCGGGGTGTAAAAGTCACAGTGTAATGGTTGCGGTAACCGGAACTGTGAATTTTTTTATTTTTTGCACAATTTGCAAAACGCATATTTTTTTTCAAAATCATATTGGGTTTTAAAATAAACTTTGATAAATTTTTGATAATTTTTAAGTACAATCCAATATATTTTATATTTTTAAATCACTAGAAAATGAATTTTTTTTACATTTTATTTCAATAATTAATGACTTAATATGTCATAAATCCATATTACACTTGTGACAAAAATTTCTTTTATTCGACTTAGATGTATAAAATTATTATACTTGTGGAAGCATATGTACATTTTAACTCAAATAGTTTAAAAAAAAGTACACCTCCTTAATGGAAGAACTTGATAAAGTACATAACATCATAGCACAATTCAAAAATAACAAAGATTACATTTTACATAATATTACTACTAAAATTACATAATGTCACCACCAAAATGAGTGACATCGTGCATCTTGAGATTTAGATTGTTGAACTTGATTGTTGCTGCTACCTTCACCCCACCAAAATGAGTGACGTGGTGCATCTTGGGATTCAGATTGTTGAGCTTGATTGTTGCTGCTACCTTCACCCCATCCAATAGGAAATACATAAGTGAATGTGCTCATCATGTCATCCCTTTCTGTTTGGTGCACTGGGAGAGAAAATAGATACATTGGCAGAAAAGGATCAGCATACTCTTCTTGGACTTGTAGATAATTTGGCAAACCATATCCTAGAGGACCATGTTGTTGAGGGGGCCAAGGGTAATTTTGTTAAGGTAGGTAAGGATAGCTCTGGCTATCACTACTATGGGATGGGTAAGGATGATATGGATAACTCTGACTATTATCAGATGAATCAAGCTGTTGTTCTCTGCTTCTTATTCTTCTTTCATCCCTACGTGTATCACTACCATGAAACCTCCTAGGTAGTTAGGGTAAAGGTGCAACAGGTTCTCCAATATCATAATGTTCTCCAACATCACATAATCCAAATCCTCCAGTAAAATCTTCACTTCCTACACCAAAACTAGAACCATCACCACCATTGTCGCCGTCGCCGCCGCCACCACTGTCACCATAAGAAGTGCCTCCACTGTCACCATCATCACCCCCTCTATCAGATGGTGTTAAACCATCACTATTATCACTTTGAGTTGGAGTAGGATTTGAGCTTTGAGAAGTACGTTGAGCTTGATATCTATGGGTGCCACCACCATCGTTTCCATCACTGCCGTCGCCCCCGCCACCACCACTATCATTATCATCTGAGACCAAATCAAGTCATTCAGAATTATCCACACCATCTAGTAAAGGATTTTTCCTTTCTTCTATCTATGGACTTATTAGTCATCTTCTTCAAATATGTAATCCAAGTTAACAGAATTAAAACTCCTATCAATCTCCTTTTGGCTGTTTCTTTTAACGTGTCTCAATTTTAATCTCATGTTGTAGGTGATGAAGACTAATCTTTGGATTTTCTTATATTTCAATCTATTCCTCGTCTTCGTATGGATGAGACTAAAAGTATTCCAATTACGTTCACAATGAGATGATGTGGTGGTTTGACATAACACTTTCACAGCTATTTTTTCAAGTTCATGAGCGCAACTACCGTGAATAATCCACTACTCAGCTGTACAAAATTACATTACATTCGACATAAGTCAAAATATGATAGAAAATTATTTAAGTATTCATATATTGTAAATTTGTAATTTTGAAAATAAAACCTGGATTTGATTGTTTCTATGCTCTTTGTGCTAAAGGAGTGCCAAAAGTTTCATGTTTATCTCGAAACAACAACAATTACAATTTGGACAATCATTACAAGTAACATTTGCAAAAGTAGATTATTATTATTAAAATTTAAATAATTGGTACATACTTCATTTGTTGCTTTCACTTGAGCATCCATATTAGGCTTCAATCTGATAATTACTGTTTTAAGTCCATCCATCACTTCTCTTATTATTTCATTTGATGAGGTAACACCATATTGGTATTGAAGATTTAAAAAATATCCTTCGAAAATTAAAAGACAATTAATAATTGTAAATAAATATACATTTTATAATTGAAATCACAACACTTACCAGCTGCATGCAAATCTTGATGTAATTAAAAAGACCATCGAGTGTTAATAATTTTTCAATACTCAGTGTAGTAGCGACAATCTCTTTTAATTGCCAACTTTGCTCTATCTATAGCTTCATATATGAAACTCATTATTGGCCTTTCATCCCCATCAACCAACCTCAATACACTGACTAGTGGCTTATCAACTTTACAAATTTCTGTTGCTTTCTGCCAAAACTACTGTCCCAAAATAATTTTTTTCACCTTGTAAGGTTGCCTAGTTTTTGCCTTCCCCCATCTAGAATTCTTTCACTCATCATTATTAAACATAGCTCTTAATTATTGTTTATATCTAACAATACTCTCAATAGCAATAAAATTTGTAGCAAATTGAGTGATAGCAAGTCAAATCAATTCTCTATCTCCAGTGAATTTTCTCATTAAATCTAACACCCATCCACTATTATAAATGAAATTGGTGATGGTTTTACTATCTTCAATCACCATTGCAACACTTTTCGTATTGGCTATGTCTTTTAACATAAGATCGATACAATGTGCCGAACAAGATGTCCAATATAAATGTTTCCTTTTTCTCATTAACATTTTGCCGACAGCTTGTAGTGCAAGTTCATTATCAGTCACCACTTGAACAACGTATTGCTCTCCAATTTCATCAACAACTTTATCTAACAACCTAAAATAATATTCAGCAATCCTACTAATAATATTAGAGACATCAATTAATTTGTGAAATATAGTACCTTTATTGCAGTACACTAAGAAATCGATGATGTGTTGTCAAGTTAGATTGTTCCAACCATCACACATGATAGATACACCTCTCTCTACCCAAATTCGCTTAAATGATCTTATCCATTCTGTCATTTCATCATGCTCCATGCCCAAATATACTTCAGAAACTTCATAACCACTAGGACCCTTTACTCCTGGCCCTACTTCAGCAGCAACATCAAGCATGGGTTGTGTATACTCTGAATCAATTGCATTGAATGGAATACGATTATAGAGTATAAACTTGGACACTGCCCGTCCCAATCTCTCCCTTAACGTCTGTAAATTCATTGTAAAGATTTTTCGCTGCTTTGTACTCTTGCTCTTTTGGAGTTCTACATCCATTGCTCTCAACCTTGCTTCAGGAGCATTGGGCTTAATCCAATTATGTCCACTCCCACCAGTTTCACGCACGGATTGTGATCGACGAAAAATATTAGCAATACCTGACCCTTTTGGCATTCTTTGACCACTAACCCCTCCACCAAAACTACCACCTGCATCATATTGTGATCCATGACCTGCAGTACCTCATCTAAATTGTTGCCTTTCCTCCCATTGTTGTTGTGAACAAATACTTGCTTGTTTAGCTCTAGTCATCTCTGGATCAGAGTCAAAGTCATCATCTCAAAGATCTACAAAATCTCCTCCTTCATCCTCATCATAGAGATCATCTCCACTAATATGTGCTTCCAATTCAGCTTTTCTCTTTTGTTTGTCTACTTTACTCATTTTCTTCTCTTGTAAATGTTTCATTATTTCTTGCATCATGTCTCTACTCACACTAGGACAAGAATGCACTTGCCCCGTTTGATGTGCTAAGTGTTGTTTGAAACATGTAATCCCACATTTAATGAGATATCCACAAAATTTGCAAATAATATGATGTCTAGTGCCTTCAACTAGAGTTCCAAATTTCCAACCAATATCATCACTTCGGGGTTCATCATTGGCACCCTTTTGTTGTGGCATTTTTTCATTTGAATTCTTCATCATTGATACATTTTTTAATTTATGCCATCAAAAAATTGTGCAATCAAAATTGTTGTCACAACACATTACAATAACAAAATAAAAAAAAATTAAATACTAAATAAAATAGTTATGTAGACACCTCATTTTTGACCGACCTTAAGACTCAGACGTCACCGATTGAGCACTTGGTGATGTTGCATATTGTGCTCGTTCAGAAGTTTCAGAGTCTCGGCTGCGAGCTTTGCCTCCGGACTTCCGGACTCTTTCATGCTTTGCCTCGGTTTACGAACCAGGCTCTTTTTTCTCTGTTCTCTCTTCCTGAAGGGAGGGAGAGGTCTCGTAGATCATCTCTCAGTGGCCGTAGGCTACGTTTCGTGGTCGTAGGCCATTTTGCCCGTTTGGAGTCCGGTTTCCGATTTTTCGGAGCCGTTGGCCGTATGCCTCGGTTTGGGACCGCTTAACCACCTCCGTTTGCTCCGATTTTTGGCATTCATCTTATTTGCTCCCTTTTGAGGGACACTGTGGCTCAAAAAACCAACTTCGTGGTCGAACACCACTTCCGGTGCCTAACAGTCAGTTTTTAGGGCCTCGGGCTACGCGTTTCGGCCCCCGAACCTTCATTTTGCATCGGTTTGGGCTCATTTTTGGTGGGGACCTTATTTTCACTACTAAGAAGGTCGTAGAAGGATGGGAGGCCAGTAATTGTTCTGACAACCAGTTTTATTCCTCCATCGCCCTCCGTCGCCCATATTTCCTTACTCGAAAGCCAATGTTGACCACCCTAAGGCCACTTTTTCCAGCCCTAAACCACATATTTGTGTTGTACACACCTGGGAGGCCACCAATATCACATGGCCGGCCAGTAATTGTGTGTGACCCTTTTGAGCCCCTCCTAAAAGTGGCCTTTTCTCTCTCCTGGTTCACTTTCTCCAGTTTTTGACCACATAGTTGTGTTGTGCACACATGGGAGGCCACCGATCTGGGGTGGCCGGCCACTAATACCTCTTGACCCTTTTGACCCTTGGCCGGCCGGCCATGGGGAGGGCCGGCCGGCCGGCCACCTGCAACTTCAATAACCGGCCGGCCATGATCCTTCTCCCAAGTGCATTCCAGCCATGTATTCTGTTTTGCACTTCACCCATGTCCGAGGGTTTGGCCTTTTTGGGGGGAAACTTGAATTCCATTCCCTCCCCCTTTTTCCCCCCTCTTTTGCCTATATAACAGCACCCCCAGCTGTGTTTTCAGGGGTTATAAATTTTGCTTTGAGGCTCTTGCAATATATCTCTCTCTCTCTACACTCCAACTCTCAAAACCTCCCAAACCCTACACCATTTCTACACCACCACCTAGTACCATACCACCACCATCCATTCCAGCCACTTGGAGCTGTTTTCCAGAGCTAAGGAGCCACCAAACTTGGTCCAAGAGTTGTCAAAGATTTGGTCTTCAAGGGTAACTCTTCTATCCCTCTCTTTGGCCCTATTTTTGCTCAATATATTAGCTCCTCTTGCTTGCATATTTGGGCTCTGACCCTAACTGAAAATAGCATTATTTTGAGCTTCTTTTCATGTTTGTTTAAGGGTCTCTCCCTGTTTGAGGCTTCTTTTTTACACTTGCTTCTTTACCTCTCTTGTATGCCTCTTTCTTGCATAGTATTTTAGGCCTATTTGTAAACTGTTTTGAGCTTGGTTATAAACTGTAAAGTGGCTTATTTTGAGCCCTTCTTCAACATTGTTGAACGGATCTTCACTGTTTGAGGCTTCCTTTTGTCACTTGCCTCTTTGTCCCTCTTTTGGCCTTATTTTTGCATGTTTTGTTAGCCCCTTGTGCTTGTATTTTTGGGCTCCGACCCGAACTGAGAATAGTCATATTTTGACCCCCTCTTTATGTTTTATCAAGGGTGTTTTGCCGTTTGAGCCTCCCTTTTTACACTTTGTGTTTAAACCTTCTTTTAGGCCTATTTCTTCCATAGTATTTTAAGCTTACTTGTGTACTGTTTTGGGCTCGGCCATAAACTGTAAAATATCTTATTTTGAGCCCCTCTTCAACTTTGTTGAAGGGATCTTCATTTTTTGCGGCCAGAAGCTGCTACTTGCTTCTTTATCTCTCTTTTGGGACCATTTTTGCATGTTAACTTAGCCCTATTTGTGTTTGTTTTTGGGACTTGTTATAAACTGGAAATATGTATGTTTTGGGACTTCCTTGAATCTGTCTTCATGCTTCATGATCAAATAATGCATGTTTTGTATAGCTATAGGCCAATGCATATGCCTAGTTTTGTGTTTCGGGGCCATTCCATACATCGGGTGCCATGTTTCCATGTTTCGGGTTCATTTTGCATCACATTTCAGTGCTGAAACTTGCATGTTTGTGTGTCATATTTCGTGCCTTGCCATGCCTTGTTAGAGTGGCATTTATGCCTTAGACTTGGTCCTTGGTTTGCATGCACGTGTGCACGCATTTCGAGTGTCTCATTTTCATCTCATGGCTACTGATGTGAGTGTGGCTGTGGTCTACTCGTGTTGGTGTAAGTCCATTGTGCATTGTGTATGCCATTTCATTTTATAGCATTGCGTATGCTAGGTTGTATGTTAGAGCATTGTGTATGCCATGTTACCTCGTGCATCGTGTATGCCATCTCATAGCACTGTGCATGCTAGGTTGTATATTAGTTGCATTCATGCATGTCATGCATATTGCATTGTGCTTGGGATAGGAGTTAACCCAAGCACGGGAAACGAGGTACGTTTCGTACTCCGAGTGACGGAACGTGTCTCAATTCCTCGGTCGCCGACACTCCGGATTATCCATGATGGAGTCTAGGGCTTGTTGTGTCCATATGTGCATTCATTTCATATTGAGTCGTGCAATTCGACTCCTCGACCATCATGCATCAAGATGCGTGATTGGTGGCACGAGGATCGAGGACTACACTCCTTGAAAGGTAGTCATGCATATATATATGAAAATACTTTGCCATGCCCCTTTCTTGCTCTCTGTTACAGCAAATCAAGAATCAGCAGCCTTCCGAAGCTTGGCACGCATCCCGAGAACAATCGCAAACAGAGACTAATTGGGGCATCGCAATGGATTTCCGCGCAAGGCAACCCGAACATGCATCATTCATCATCCGGATCAGAGTTGAGGCAGTCCCTGGCTTGCATGCCAATTTATTACTTTCCTAGTTAAATTTGTAAATTAATTAGGGTTTTGTACTTATTCAGACTGTATTATTCATTTGGGACTGTATATTATTTATTCGAACCCTCTGCGTGAGGGCAATGTTGTAATAAGTGTGCGTGTGTGTGATGTATGTCTTCCAACCCCACGTTTTCTCCCTTTTATTTACCCGCTTATGATGGTTAGATTAGGGCATATTTCAATTAGCATACAATATGATAGCATGTTTGCATTCATTCATCTGTTTTGCATGCACCGGGCTCAGCGCATCATACTAACTGCATTGTATTTTTAATTCCAAGTTGAATACATGTTAGCTGTAGCATTTCATATGCCATGTCTAGAATAGCCGAGCCTGCTATAGTTGCACTTTTGCATGTGTTGCATTAGGCATTTCTGTATAATTAGGATCATGCATGGATTTCTAATTAGCTTTTGTTTTGGCTTGGAGTATTCGGTAAGTTTTATGCTTTAGCATCCTTGCATGCGTGTGAGTGACTGCTATGATAGCATGCTTACCATGAGGCTAATTGCTTATGTGATATAACTGCCTGAATGCTTGTGGGTGAAGGTTGGGTTATTTGGATTGGAACAATACATTCACTGTGTGTCTTAAGCCCACTAGATAGTGGCAAAATCATGTTTTCTAAGCCCACCTGAGGGTGGCAAATCCACGTCTTAGCCTACTTGCGAGTAACACCATCAAACCACTTTAAAAAATAAACATGAAATGTTTTGTTCCAATTCAGACGATCCAGTCTATACTTGTATGCTGTGCGCATCACATAGTAAATCTAGGCTAATAACTGGAATAAGAACGCATAATGTTTTCAAAAATAGATATCATGGTTAGTAGAGGCCGATCTTTGATCGGGCGAGCGGGGGTGCTCACGAAATGACCTACTCCAATCGTACCCAAGTTCCCGAGCCGAGACAACTTTGGTGATGACGAACACGTGGCCTTAGGCAAACGAGTCAGGGTTTCCTAAATTCCCCCAAAATAAAATATTTAGGTGGCGACTCTGTATCTGGCAAAGCAGTCCATGTTTGGCACTTCTTTCAAAATCTGTTTTCTCAAAACAATTTGCCGGATTTGGACTCTTTGGTTCAGATTTAAAACCGTGACAATTTGAGAGTCCGAACTGTAGTGAACCCCAATATCGAACGAAACGGGGGACCTCGTCCTCCTGGGGCGTTCGGGGACGTCTACAAGTTATAAAGAAATGCAACCACTATTTATACATTTCAATTTTACATACTAATGTAATCATATAAAAATTATAAAAAAAAAATTATAAAGATTTTTTTTCTTTTTTGAGGTGTTGATTTTTTTTTTAAATATATATATATTTTTTTTAAATTGTGCCATAAAAATTGTTGTCACAACACATTACAATAACAAAATAATAAAGTATTAACAATTAAATATTAAATGAAATAATTATAAAAAAATTCAACCACTATTTATACTTTTGGATTTTACATGCTATTGTAATCAGTATTAATAAAGACATTTTTCATGACATTGTTTGACCTGTTTTTCTTTTTAATTTTATTTTATGGAAAAAAAATTTATTTTAAATAAAATTTTGCCATCAAAATTGTTGTCACAACACATTACAATAGCAAAATAAAAAATATTTATAATTAAATATTGGCATTGTTTGACCCCCTTTTTATTTTATAAAAAAGACATTATTTTAAATAAAATTTTGCCATCAAAATTGTTGTCACAACACATTACAATAACAAAATAAAAAATATTTATAATTTAATATTAAATGAAATGATTATAAAAAAAAATGCAACCACTATTTATATATTTGAAGTTTACATGCTAAATTAATCACATAAAAATTAAAAAATAAATTATAAATAATTTTTTTTTGAGGTATTATTTTTTTTCTTTTAAAAATAATTTTTTTTTTAAAAAAAAAGTTGTGTCTTTAACATTGTTGTCACAACACATTACAATAACAAAATAAAAAATATTTATAATTAAATATTAAATGAAATTATTATAAAAAAAATGGAATCATTATTTATACATTTGGAGTTTACATGCTAATGTAATCATATAAAAATTAAAAAATAAATTATAAAGAAAAAAACTCATACATAGTTGTTTTTTGGGCTTTAATCACTTGAATATTTGTGATTTTTTTGAATAACCTGCAAGAAAAAAAAATAATAATAATTGATAAATATAAAATGTATTAATATAATTATAGGTGTTATGATTTTTAGATATTATAAATAAATAAAAAAACCAATCACTAATTAGTTTATACAAAATGCTAAAAGTAAGTGCATAGCTCTCTCTCTCTCTCTCTCTCTCTCTCTCTCTCTCTCTCTCTCTCTCTCTCTCTCTCTCTCTATATATATATATATATATATGTATGTATATTTAAATTAAAATTGCTCAATATATTATCATAAATTTTTTGGGCTTTACACTAGCTAGAGATCATTGTTCAACAAAAAAAAAAAAACAAAACAAAACAAAACAAAAACAAAAACAAAATGCTAGTTGAAGACCACACAAAGAAAAACAAATTATTATATGTCTTCCCAAGGTTCTGAAGTTAGCCGCAGAGTCAATCAAACAAAACAAAAAATTTTTTTTAAAAAAAAGAAGGCAACCAATCAAAGCTCACTTACAAAGTCACAGCTTTCACAAATGTTCTTCATCTTCAACACAGACGCAGCCTTGAATATTCATGTCTTTCTTCATCTTCAACACAGGTTCAACTCTTCCCTCTTCTCTCTCTATCTCTCACTCATCTGTATTTCCTCTTCTCTCTGTCTTCATCTTTCCATGAACCACTCTTCTTTATTTTTTATCAGAAACTCAATTAAAGATGGTTGAAATTTTGTGGATCTGAAGATATGAATCAATTGCAGTTGCAGAGTTTCTGAAGATCTGAAAATTTATGGATGTATTCTGAAAATTATGGAATCTCACTTCAAAGTGGTTCACAAGCTGAAAATACCTCAAGACAAAATCCAAGGTTTCAAAATGAGGTATTACATAATGGTTGCAGCCGTTACGTAACGGTTGCGGTGGTAGGCACCACGCGTTACACCCGCTTTTGTAGTGTGATTGGGATTCACAGGTGTGTCGGCCGTTATGGCCATCGTAGCAGCCGTAACACTGCCGTAACGGCCTGTTACGCACCGTTACAAGCTTTTTTTAGTTGATTTTTTTCAAAAAAAAAAAGCAAAAGAAAAAGTTGAAAAACTATGAATGCTCAACAGATGTTGTGCATACCTTTATTATGATTGAACAGATTTTGTCTTGAGGTATTTTTAGCCCGTGAACCACATTGAAGTGAGATTCCATAATATTCTAAATACAACTACAAATTTTCAAATCTTCAGAAACTCTGAAGCTGCAATTGATTCATATCTTCAAATCCACAAATTTTCTGCCATCTTTAACTGAGTTTCTGATAAAAAATAAAGAAGAGTGGTTCATGGGAAGATGAAGACAAAGAGAAAAGAAAATACGGATGAGTGAGAGATAAAGAAAGAGAAGAGGCAAGAGACGAACCTGTGTTGAAGGTAAAGGAGATGAATATTCAAGGCGCCTCTATGTTGAAAATGAAGAACATTTGTGAAAGTTGGGACTCTGTAAGTGAGCTTTGATCGGTTGCCCTTTCTTTCTTTTTTTTTTTTTTTTTTTTTTTTTTGACTGACTCTTCGGCTAGCTTCAGAACCTTGGGAAGACATATAATAATTTGTTTTTCTTTGTATGGTCTCCAACTGGCATTTTGTTTTGTTTTGTTTTTTTTTTTTTTTTTTTTGAACAATGATCTCCAATTGGTGTAAAGCCCAAAAAATTTATGATGATATATTTAGCAATTTTAATTTCAAAAAATATATATTTATATATAGAGCTATACACTTACTTTTAGCATTTTATATATAATAATTAGTGATTGATTTTTTTTTTATAATATCTAAAAATCATAACACATATAATTATATTAATACATTTTATATTTGTCAGTTTTTATTGATTTTTTTTTCTTGCAGGCTATTAAAAAAGATAACAAATATTCAAGTGATTGAAACCCAAAAAACAACCATGTATGAATTTTTTTTCTTTATAATTTATTTTTTAATTTTTATGTGATTACATTAGCATGTAAACTCCAAATGTATAAATAGCGATTGTATTTTTTTTTATAATTATTTCATTTAATATTTAATTATAAATATTTTTATTTTGTTATTGTAATGTGTTGTGACAACAATGTTGAAGGCACAATTTTTTTAAAAAAAAATCTTTTTAAAAGAAAAAAAATCAATACCTCAAAAAAACCTCTTTATAATTTATTTTTTAATTTTAATATGATTACATTAGCATGTAAACTCCAAATGTATAAATAGTGGTTGCATTTTTTTTATAATCATTTCATTTAATATTTAATTATAAATATTTTTTATTTTGTTATTGTAATGTGTTGTGACAACAATTTTGATGGCAAAATTTTATTTAAAATAAATGTCTTTTCTATAAAATAAAATAAAAAAATAAAAAATAAAAACAATAGCTCAAGCAATGCCAATATTTAATTATAAATATTTTTTATTTTGTTATTGTAATGTGTTGTGACAACAATTTTGATGGCAAAATTTTATTTAAAATAAATGTCTTTTCTATAAAAACAAAAACAAAAAAACAAAAAAACAAAAAAAAACAATAGGTCAAACAATGCCATGAAAATGTCTTTATTAATCCTGATTACAATAGCATGTAAAATCCAAATGTATAAATAGTGGTTGAATTTTTTTTAATTATTTCATTTAATATTTAATTATTAATATTTTTTTATTGTAATGTGTTGTAACAACAATTTTTATGGCACAATTTTTAAAATAAAAAAAATCAACACCTCAAAAAAAGTTCTTTATAATTTTTTTTTTTTAATTTTTATATGATTACATCAGGATGTAAAATCAAAATATATAAATAGTCGTTGCATTTTTTTATAACTATTTTATTTAGTATTTAATTTTATATTTTTTTTTATTTTGTTATTGTAATGTGTTGTGACAACAATTTTGATGGCATAATTTTTTGATGGCATAAATTAAAAAATGTATCAATGATGCAGAATTCAAATTAAAAAATGCCACGACAAAAGAGTGCCAATGATGAACTCCCAAGTAATGATATTGGTTGGAAATTTGAAACTTCAGTCAAAGGCACTAGGCATCATATTATTTGCAAATTTTGTGGACATCTTATTAAAGGTGGGATTACGTGTTTCAAACAACACTTAGCACATCAAACGGCGCAAGTGCATTCTTGTCTTAGTGTGAGTAAAGACGTGATGCAAGAAATGATGAAACATTTACGAGATAAGAAAATGAATAAAGTAGACAAACAAAAGAGAAAAGCTTAATTTGAAGCACATATTAAGGGAGATGATCTCTAAGACGAGGATGGAGGAGGAGATTTTGTAGATCTTCAAGATGATGACTCTGACTCTAATCCAGAGATGACCAGGGCTAGACATGCAAGTATTTGTTCACAACAACAATGGGAGGAAAGGCAACAACTTAGACGAAGTACTGCAAGTCATGGATCACAATATAATGCAGGTGGTACTTCTAGTGCAGGGGGTAGTGGTCAAAGAATGCCAAAAGGGTCAGGTATTGCTAATGTTTTTCGTCGATCACAATTCGTGTGTGAAATTGGCGGGAGTGGACCTAATTGGATTAAACCCAATGCTCCTGACGCAAGGTTGAGAGCAATGGATGTAGAACTCCAAAAGAGCAAGAGTACAAAGCAGCGAAAAATCTTTACAATGAATTTACAGAAGTTAAGGGAGAGATTGGGACGGGCAGTATCCAAGTTTATACTCTATAATCGTATTCCATTCAATGCAATTGATTCAGAGTATACACAACCCATGCTTGATGTTGCTGCTGAAGTAAGGCCAGGAGTAAAGGGTCCTAGTGGTTATGAAGTTTCTGAAGTATATTTGGGCATGGAGCATGATGAAATGACAGAATGGATAGGATCATTCAAATGAATTTTTGCAGAGAGAGGTGTATCCATCATGTGTGATGATTGGAGCAATCTAACTCGACAACGAATCATCAACTTCTTAGTGTACTGCAATAGAGGTACTATATTTCAAAAATCAATTGACGCCTCTAATATTATTAGTAGGACTGTTGAATATTATTTTGGGTTGTTAGATAAAGTCGTTGATGAAATTAGAGAGCAATACGTTGTTCAAGTGGTGACTGATAATGAACCTGCACTGAAAGCTGCCGGCAAAATGTTAATGAGAAAAATGAAACATTTATATTGGACAATTTGTTCGGTACATTGTATCAATATCATACAAAAAAACATAGCCAACAAGAAAAGTGTAGCACAGGTGATTGAAGATAGTAAAACCATAACCAATTTCATTTATAATAGTGGATGGGTGTTGGATTTAATGAGAAAATTCCTTGGTGATAGAGAATTGATTTGACCTGTCATCACTCGATTTGCTACAAATTTTATTGCCATTGAAAGTATTGTTAGATATAAACAACAATTGAGAGCTATGTTTAATAATGATGAATGGAAGAATTCTAGATGGGGGAAGGCAAAGACTGGGCATCCTTACAAGGTGAAAAAAATTATTTTGGGAAAAGAGTTTTGGCAGAAAGCAATAGAACTTTGTAAAGTTAATAAGCCACTAGTCAGAGTATTGAGATTGGTTGATGGGAATGAGAAACCAACAATGAGTTTCATATATGAAGTTATAGATAGAGCAAAGTCGGCAATTAAAAGAGATTGTCGCTACTACACCAAGTATTGGAAAATTATTTGATACCCTATGGTCTTTTTAATTACATCAAGATTTGCAGGCGGCTTGTAAGTGTTACGATTTCAATTATAAAATGTATATTTACTTACAATTTTTACTTGTCTTTTTATTTTTGAATGATATTTTTTAAATCCTCAATTCTAATATGGTGTTGCCTCATCAAATGAAATAATAAGAGAAGTGATGGATGGAATTAAAAAAGTAATTACCAGATTAGCGCCTAATATGGATGCTCAAGTGAAAGCAACAAATCAAGTACATACCAATAATTTAAATTTTAATAGTAATAATTTACTTTTGCAAATGTTACCTATAATGATTGTCCAAATTGTAGTTGTTCCTGTTTCGAGATAAGCAGGAAACGTTTGGCACTCTTTTAGTACAAGGAGCATGGAAACAATTAAATTTAGGTTTTATTTTCAAAATTACAAATTTACAATATATGAATACTTAAATAATTTTCTATCATATTTTGACTTATGTCGAATGTAATGTAATTTTATGCAGCTGAGTGGTGGATTATTCATGGTAGTCGTACTCTTGAACTTCGAAAAATAGCTGTGAAAGTGTTAAGTCAAACCCCCACATCATTTCACTGTGAACGTAATTGGAGTACTTTTAGTCTCATCCATACGAAGACGAGGAATAGATTGAAATATAAGAAAATCCAAAGATTAGTCTTCATCACCTACAACATGAGATTAAAATTGAGACACGTTAAAAGAAACAGCCAAAAGGAGATTGATAGGAGTTTTAATTCTGTTAACTTGGATTACATATTTGAAGAAGATGACTAATAAGTCCATAGATAGAAGAAAGGAAAAATCCTTTACTAGATGGTGTGGATAATTCTGAATGACTTGATTTGGTCTCAGATGATAATGATAGTGGTGGTGGCGGGGGCGACGGCAGTGATGGAAACGATGGTGGTGGCACCCATAGATATCAAGCTCAACACACTTCTCAAAGCTCAACTCCTACTCCAACTCAAAGTGATAATCGTGGTGGTTTAACACCATCTGATGGAGGGGGTGATGATGGTGACGGTGGAGGCACTTCTCATGGTGACGGTAACGATGGCGGTGGCGGCAACAATGGTGGTGATGATGGTGATGGAACTAGTTTTGGTGCAGGAAGTGAAGATTTTATTGGAGCATTTGGATTATGCGACGTTGGAGAACATTATGATATTGGAAAACTTGTTACACTTTTACCTCAACTACCTTGGAGGTTTCATGGTAGTGATACACGTAGGGATGAAAGAAGAATAAGAAGTAGAGAACAACAACTTGATTCATCAGATAGTAGTCAGAGTTATCCATATCACCCTTACCCATCCTATAGCAGTGATAGCCAGAGCTATCCTTACACACCTCAACAAAATTACCTTTAGCCCCCTCAACAACGTGGTCCTCTAGGATACGGTTTGCCAAATTATCTACAAGTCCAAGAAGAGTATGTTGATCCTTTTCTGCCATCCATTTTCTCCCCCAGTGTACCAAACAAAAAGAGATGACATGATGAGCACATTCACTTATGTATTTCCTACTGGATGGGGTGAAGGTAGCAGCAGCAATTAAGCTCAACAATCTGAATCCCAAGATGTACCACATCACTCATTTTGGTGGGGTGAAGGTAGCAACAACAATCATGCTCAACAATCTGAATCCCAAGATGCACCACGTCACTCATTTTAGTGGTAACATTATGTGATTTTAGTAGTAGCATTATGTAAAATGTAAACTCTGTTATTTGTGAATTATGCTATGATGTTATGTACTTTGCCAAGTTCTTCCCTTAAGGATGTATACTTTTTTTAAACTATTTGAGTTAAACTGTACATATGTTTCCACAAGTATAATTTGTGTTTAGTTTCAGTTTTCTGAATTCAGTTTTCTAAAAACTGAGTTTTTTGTTTATCGTGTTTTTTTTGTTTTTAGTGAATATTTTTAAAACTTTAAGTAATTTTTTTACTCTTTCAGATGCATCTTACGTAGATGTATCTAAAATATTAAAATATTTGTGAAAAATATTTTTTGATATTTAGTGTATTTTTTAAAGATTTTTTTCACGAATGTTATATTTTTTAAGTGTATTTATGTTAAGTGTATCTAAAAAATTTTTAAAAAAAATGCTTAAAATATTAAAAAAAATTATTAAAAACATTAAAATACGAAAAATAAAAAAATAGAATTTTCTGAAAACTGTTTTCTTAAAACTGGAACCAAATATATCTAAGTCCAATAAAAGAAATTTTTGCCACATGTGTAATATGGATTTATGACATATTAAGTCATTAATTATTGAAATAAAATGTAAAAAAATTCATTTTCTAGTGATTTAAAAATATAAAATATATTAGATCATACTTAAAAATTATCAAAAATTTATCAAAGTTTATTTTAAAACCCAATAAATATGATTCTGAATATATATATATATATATATGCGTATTGGTAAGTTTTTTGGAAATTGTGTAAAAAATAAAAAAAAATTCACAGTTCCGGTTATCGCTGTTATGCTGTAGCCTTTACACCGCGCCATTTCCACCGTTACGGCGACTACAATCACTTTTCATAACCTTGACAAAATCTGTTCAATCATAATAAAGGTATGTATAACATCTGTTGAGCATGCATAGTTTTTCAACTTTTTCTTTTTCTTTTTTTGAAAAGAATCAACTAAAAAAAGTGTAATGGTGCGTAACGGGCTTTACCGTTACAGTCGCTATGACCGCAACCATTACGTAACGGTCACACCTCAAAAGCGGGTGTAACGTGTGGTGTCTACCACCACAACCATTACCTAACGGTCGCAACTGTTACGTAACCTTGCATTTTGAAACCTTGGTTTCAATGCTTTTTTTTCATTTTTTCTTTTTTTATAGAGATAATCAATCAAACCCTTTGCTATTTTCTTCATTGTCAACACTAGGTTCCTTCAATTCAATCTTCAAGTGCATGCCCAACTGCTAGCTTAGTAGCTTAGCTCTTCGTGAAGATGAGAAGGAAAGTGCTAAGCTTCTAATGGATCAAGTGTACTTCGGAAGAGGAGAAAACTAAATACATAAAAACCAAACGTGTTTTTTTAGCACAAATTAGAACAGCAGTAGCCTTACTTGTTAGCTTCACTAAACTAGGCATTTGACTTTCTCAAGTAGACCTTAGAATTTGCAATTTATATGGTAAAATTATGACTATAAAGATAGAGTTAACATTTCAAGTGAATTGCTCGGAAGTCCTACAGAAAAACAACAATCATAGAACATAGCCCCAACCCCAATCTATTGCAACAAATAACTAGAATGCTATTCATCAAAGAATATGACACCTTAAGCAAGTACTCATTTTTTCTCTATTATGATAAAATCACAACAGTGCTAAAATTTCATATTACACAATAATATGCAACAAGTCATTTCTCTAGTGACTAAAAGGTGTCATCTTGACTAGGTTTATCATTGTGGCTAACACACTCTCATTAAAGGTTGAGAAAGTAAACAACAGGTTTTTGGTTCATAGCCACCTATTATCAATGCAGACAAGAATGCACAGCCCCATAAAGCAAGAATACTAAGGATGAAATCAAACACCAATGAAACATCAACCAAGAGCACCAGAAAAAATAAATAAATAAAAAACAGACAAAAACACATGTGGACCCAGAAAACAGGATGCATGACAGATAAGAAAAAAAATATTGTGTTTGTGCATATGGGTGTGGACATGAGTGTGACTAAAACAGAAAGAGAAAGCTAAGGAGTAATCAAGCAGTAAGACCATTCAATCCACAATGAAAATAAAAGCCAGAGGCTTGAAATCAAACAAATAATAAAAAAATTGAAATGAATCATTTTCTTATGTGATATTACCAATATAAACACAGAAATTGCAGATACCATATAGAACAAAACACAACGCTCAGGCTCCACATGCAGCAAACATTACCTGCCTAAGTGCTTGCACAATTGACACTAAAGAAAATTTTGAATTTCATAATTCCACCCAGGCATTTTCCAGAATCTTTATTCATATTCAAATTGCACATCTACATGCATATATTTCCTCATGAGCTGCACAATGGATGAAGTAAAGTTGGCCAACATTTGGCATTCTTCATGTGTTTTGGCCTCTGAAATAATCCCATGAATGACTAATTTCTTAAGATTTGGGCATCGTTTAAGCAGACCCGCAACCCAATGCGTGAAGAGGTCGTTAACTACTGTCCATCCAAGCTCCAATACAATCACATTCTCCAAACGAGACAAGCCTTGCAAACCGTAGTGAAGCAATCCATCTCTTAAGTCATAACTCAATGCGAGATGGCTTAACTGTGGGAAACAAAGAGCAATTGTCTCCAAATCAACAATTTCATCCTCATCATCGAAAACAACATCCCAAAGCCGAAGCCTTCTCAATTTGGACGACTTGGATATCATCTGATAGAACTTTGACCACACAATGGTAAAATTGCTGACATCTACATTCTCAAGATTTTCAACTGCCTCACCAATGTCAAGTTGTATAACACTAACATCATCAATCTTGAAATGCTTCAAAGTCCCCTTTCCAACAAGTTCAAAAAGTTCGAGGGCACAATCTTTCAAATGCAAAGACTCGAGGCTATCAGCCTCCAATATGAACTTGTCCAAACTTATTGCTTCGACATATATACTCTTTAAGGTTAGACTATTCAGGTCTACGGTAACCTGAGCATCAGACATTGCTATTTCAGGATTGACAAGTGCCAAATACTCAATATTTGGACAAGCAACGAGCAACAAATTCAGGTCCAATGCTGAGATACTGACATAACTCAAAGAAAGGGATTTCAAGCAAGGGAATCTCTGGTAATTGGGTTCAACCCCCGTGATTGAATTATGAGCCAAAACCAATATTTCGAGTTTTTGCCGCCCACATATGTCAAGAATGTTGACATTTGGAGTAGTCCGGACATTATAAATCAATTGGCGTAAAGTTTCCCTAGTATACATGAGCCAAGCAATAACTGTGGAAGCCGAGAACTCATCAACATCATCCATAAATATATATAGGCCTTGTAATCCTGTTGTTTGAAATATAGTCTGTGTAATCAAGATTTCAAGCCGACTTCTACTGAGATCACGATAAACAGGCCAATCATCGGAACTGAATGAAAGTGTTTGAAGGTGCTTGCGCGAAGCTTCCCGCCATTTCCTACACGTTGCAGAAGCAATCACCACGTCTCGGGCAGCTCCAAGACGAGACAATATGTTCCCAATTACTTCAACAGGTAAGAACTCCATGTAAAATTCACACAAGATCAATCAAATTCAGATTACTCAGATTACAATAACCGAACTGTCAATGTGAAAAACTTGAACAGTCCATCATCAAAGTACCATTCACTAACAACTTGTTTGAAACTTTGAACCAGTGAGTAATTGTTGAATACCCAATAGGATGGTATCTGGGTTTTGCACAAGACAATCAAATGCTAAAAAGATTCCACAAGAAATTAAGATCTAAACCTTTTCTACTACATACACATTGGTATTCACAAAAAGCCTTGAAATTCCAAAATCTACCAACAAACCAATCACAATTTAGAAAATTAAATTCGATATTGACGAAAATATACACAATATATGCAACAAAGAAAACCAACCCAGTTCGAGAACTGACATAAAATGCGAGATTCAAAGGAACCCAATTGAGAAAAACACGAGTAAAGCTGATTGATTGATTATCAGAAAGAGTAAAAGTCTGTTGGAAGAACCTGCAAGCGACAAAGAAAAGGTGGGATTGAAGGAGCAGGGTGTTGACGCTCCAGCAATAAAGCATGTTCGGAAAAAGCGAAGATAGTGGGAAGAGGGGATTGATTCGTGAGAGAGAGAGAGAGATGAAGAGTGGGTCAATAGAAAGCTTGATCACAGAGCAACTTTAGGAGCGAGATCCGCCAACCATGACACAGTGGGAGAGAGAAAAAGAAATAACAACCGTTTGAAATTTCCATGTTTATAAGGGGTGTACTGGTATAACCAAGAAAATGGTATAATTTTATGTACTTATAATTAAAAAGAAAAAATTCTAATCAAAGAATTAAAGATTTTATAAATCATAATTAAAAAAGAAAATTAATTATAATTAAAAATAATTACATAACTTAAGAATACATATGATAGAGAGTGAGTAGAATTTCCTTGAGTCATATGCAAAATGTTAATTACACAAAGATCCCTTCATTATTAAGGAATATTAATTTATCCAATCTGTTAGGTTTTTATAACTGACAATTTCATTAGACAAAATTTTATTCACTTGTATTTTTATTCGCTCTATTGTATCTATGAGTTATGAGACTTTACATGTGAATCCAACCCAAGTTGTGTCTATACAGAGGAGTTTATGCTGACATGTCATATTTTGATTTAAGCATTCGTTGTTTACTATTTTGCTGACTAAGTACAAGGATCAGGGGGCAGTGCCCCCGAAGCTGAGAAAGAAGTCAAGGTTGATTAACCGCTCGAGTGGTCTTTCTTGCACTCGAACGGTGAAATAGTTCATCCAGTATCTCTGCCTGCATTTTGAACTTCTAGGAAACATGTTTTACTATTCGAGCTGTAGATGTTGCGCTCGAGCGATTGACCTATTTATGGTAGAAGAGGCACATCGAGTTCGGTTCAATTCGGGCATGAATTCGCTAGGTAATTGAGAGTTCTCTTGTGTAATTCTTTTTTATCTCCTTAGTAGATTATTTTGTGGTTTTGGCCCGGGAGTCCAATTGTAGTTTTTCCACATTAAATCGTTGTGTCGATTTGTTATTGATTGTTTGATTGAGATTACAATTCGTTGTTTTAAATTGAATCACAATCACAGATCACTATCTCGAGGGTTTTTAGATTTTTCAATTTGTACCAAAGTGGGTCGTTCAATCTTTGTTTTCAAAGTTATAAGGAGTGAGATTTTGTTTGATTTATGACAATAGATTCAATTCATGAGAGGAATTCTACTATGCAATTATCCCTACTTGACAGATCCAATTATTCTTTAAGAAAAAAATCAATTTTACCTCTATACCTTGCCTCGATTTTCAATTACACCCCTAGATTTCGAATAATTTCAATTTTACCTCCAAATTTTGAAATCGTATCAATTTTTCCCCTGCTGTCACATTTGAAACGGAAAAAGTTTAAAAAAAATTATATTTTGCCCCCAAATTTTAGAAGAAAGATGCAAACCGACCCTCTCCTACCATCAAACCACCACCACCAACCATCACGTCAAGTCTTTCTATTGCCTTCATCATAACTCCATTTCGCCTCATTTTTACGTCGTTGAATTCATCTCAAGGCCTAATTTTCGTGTCACCTCTCACATATCTCATTTTTTCTCTTTTTACATATCGTCGGAGCTCTGAAAGTTTATAAAAAAATAATAACTTTTCTTTCCGTTTCTGACTTTTCTTCGATCCATTTTTCGAACTTCATATCTTTCTCGATTCTTAACGGTTCTACTTTATTCTTTCGCAATTCTCTTCACCTCACTTCCTACTTCATCCTACACTCCCTCCCTTTCTCACTTCTTCGTGTAATGAGCGGTTTTGGTATGTCGAAAATTGTCCGAAAACTAACTTCGAAAATTCCAAAAATTCATCTTTTTCTTTCTCTTCCATCTTCCTCATTCTTCTTCTTCTTCTTCTTCTTCTTCTTCTTCTTCTTCACTTATAACATGATGTGAAGTATGGTTCTAGTGGTACCGGAGCTTGTGATGGTAATGTTGGCTGTCTGGCGATGGCAGTGAAGCTCGTGGTGATGGAGGTCGTGGAGTTTGATAACAGTGGTAATAGAACTTGGTTGTGAAGGAGGTAGGTTTGGTATTGAAAGGTGGTGGTGATAGTGATGCTCATGGTGGCGATAATGGAGTTCGGTAACAGTGAAATTGGTGGTTCAGGTGGTTATGAGAAGATAATACAAAACTAAATAGGCATTGGCATTCCATTCCAGATTTCGACGTACCGAACATGCTCCAAATCTTATACAATGAGTGATTAAGTTCGAATGTGTTGCACCTTATGAAACTGGACTAAGAGACCTCAAGAAATTATCTGGTATTAGAACACTACATTTAATGTTATTGATCACTGAGCCACCCATGTGGGTTAAATCTATGGAACATGTCACATTTTTTCTAATTTCAACTGAAAATTTATCACTATCTCTACTGTCAATAAATATATGAACAAGCCAATCACCATTTAAAATTAGAAAAAAAAATTATAGTAAAAAAAAAACTATATATAGATGAGAGAGAGAATACAAATACATCACTTTCAATCACAGCATCACTTTTAACTCAATAATAGCAATTTTATAAAACACAATCACAACAAAAACTAGCTTCTCGTTTGTGACAAATCTTTGTGATGACAAGTCTTCAGTGGATTGTACGTTGAAAGTTACGTTTGGTATGTTTGGTGCATTAGGTTCGGGTGTGACGTTGGTGAAGTTGGTGGTTCGGGTGGTGATGTTGGTGAAGTTGATGAAGTTGGTGGTTCGAGTGGTCCATTACTACCTAGAACCATGCTCCACATCATGTTAAAAGTGAAGAAGAAGAAGAAGAAGAAGAAGAAGAAGAACAATGAGAAAGATGGAGGAGAAATAAACAAAAGATAAATGTTTCGGAATTTTCAAAATTAGTTTTTGGACAAATTTCGGCATACTGAAACAGCCCATTACACGAAGATGTGAGAAAGCGAGGTAGTGTAAGCTGAAGTAGGAAGTGAGGTGAAGAGAATAACGAAAAAATGAAGTAGAACAATTAAGAATTGATAAAGATATGAAGTTCGAAAGATGGCTTGAAAAAAAGTCAAAAATGAACAGAAAAGTTATTTTTTTTAATCAACTTTCGGAGCTCCAACGGCATGAAAAAATAGGATGAACGAGACGTATGAGAGATGATACGAAAACTAGGCCATGAGGTGAATCCAATGACATAAAAATGAGGCAAAATGAAGTTATGACGAATGAGATCGAAGGGCTTTGTAGACCACCCGGAACTTCGCTCTCCGCGCGCGAAGGCGCGAATCGTTTTGTTCTTAGCTACTACAGTTTGGACTCGTGTCACGGTTCTAAATCTAATCTCGTAAAGTGCAATGCAAGCCTGATAAATCACCAAAGAGTCCAAATTCGGCAAATTATTTTGGAAAATTAATTTTTAATAAAGACGTGCCAAACATGGACTGTTTTGCCAGATACAGAGTCACCACCTAAATATTTTATTTTGGAAAATTTAGGAAACCCTGACTCGTACCTAAGGCCACGTGTCCGTTATCACCAAAGTTGCCTCGGCTCGGGAACTTGGGTATGAGAGGGGAAGGTCATGCAATGAGCACCTCCGCTCGCCCAATCAAAAGATCGGCCTTTACTAAGCATGATATGTTGTTTTTGAAAACGCATGTGTTTTTATTTCGGTTATTAACCTAGAATTACTATGTGATGCGCGCAGCATACAAGTATAGACTAGATTGCCTAAGTTGGAACAAAACATTACGTGTTCGTTTGTGAAAATGATTTTGAAGTTTGCTACTCACAAGTAGGCTAAGTCGTGGTTTTGCCACCCTCAAGTGGACTTTAGAAAACATGATTTTGCCACTCTCAAGTGGGCTTAAAAACTCGCATTTGATGAATTGTTCTAATTCAAGCAATCCAACCTTCATCCACAGGCATTCATGCAGTTATATTAGTTAAACAGTTAGCCTCATGGCAAGCATGCTAACATGGCAACATACACATCTCATGCAGTATGCTAAAGCGTAAATACTCACAGTGTACTCCGAACCAAAACAGAGAACTAGTTAGAAATCATGCATGATCCTAGTTTATGTTAAGATGGCTAATGCAACACATGCAAAAATGCAACTAAAATAGGCTCAGCTATTCTAAGATGGCATATGAAATGCAACTTGATAACATGTTGTTGAACACGTATACAAGTAAGTATTGAAATTCAATGCAGTTTATATGATGCGCCGAGCCCGGTGCATGCAAAACAG